>NC_062271.1:4560000-4869375 GCF_916048215.2 Malus sylvestris | reverse complement strand
TTTTAAAAATTATTTTTTTAGTAAAAAATAAGATTAAACTTGACAAAATAATGAAGAACTATGCTCAGTTCTCCCGAGTAACCCTAATCCTCCATGGTCCTCCACCAGTAGAAAAGTTCAAATACAAATTAAGCTCCCCCAAAGTCTACTTTCCACAATAATCATTCATGAAAGTAGGATTTAGAAGGATTCCAGGGGATAAAATGGTTGGGTTGAGGGCTTACCTGACGAAGCATGTATCAGTACAACAAAAAAAATGATGGAGAGACTGGGAGGCATAGCTGGCGATCATGGCAGCGAAATGGTAAGTGAGGGTTTAGGGTTTAAGTGGGAATGGGAGGCATAACTTTCTTTCTTTCTTTCTTTCTCTCTCTCTGTAACTTGTGTATATTCAAGTCAACATAGTAAACTCGATATATTTGGAATTAAGACCGTGATATAATAATACCAAGTAGAAAGAAGAGAAGAGAGCAATTGGGTGGTTGGGAAATTGTAAAATGGTCAAATTGAATTAAATTCTATGAACCGGAAGGCTAATATGATAAAATAAAATAAATAAAAAAAATAGAAAGCAAATCCAGGGGGAGAAATCTCAGTCAGGTTACCTTGGTGGGGTGGGAGGGGAGGGGGGGTGTGGCTGAGACGCCATAAGGGAGGCAGGAAGGATGAGTTTCTTGGAGAAAATGGAGAAAGTAATGGTAAGAGAGAGAAAGAGAGAAAAAAAGCTCAAGTTGCAGAGTGGAGAAAGAGAGATAGAAAGAGAGAAAAAAGCAAGACGGTTGAAAAGAAATTCTAGGGGTGGAGGTAGGATTTTTATACTTACCATCCCTTCTCAAATCCTACAAAATCTCTTATTGAATGAAATCCTTCGAAATCTATAAAAAATTTAATACATATAGATTTGTATGTACTCAATTAAAATCCTTTAAAATTCTAGTTGACTACACCTAAATTTTAAACTCTTTTAAAATCATTTAATTGATTACCCCTATATTTGAATGGACTCTTTTAATATCTTTTAAAATCATAGTTGACTATAATAGGATTATAAAGTCTTCCAAAATCCTTATAAATCTTTTTTTTTTTAACAAACTTTATGGCCTATATTTAACCAAGGGGTACGGCATAGAGAAAGAGAGTGGAGTATAGGCTTAAGGAATTGTGTGTTAATTCTCCAGTCCTTATGCCTTTATTTATAGTAATTAGGAGGAGAGAAACTTGCTCTCCAAGTAATACAAAGTCTATTAGAGTCTATTAGGAAAGATCATCTAGATCCCAAAGGATTCCTATTTTATCTCTACTTAAGATTTACACAATCACAATATTGAGAACAACATATGTCACAACACTCCCTCTTAAGTGTGAAAATACTCAAGTAGATGGCGCATCAGATCTTCAGGCAAATGTAAAAGCAGTTGATGAAGTCGTTGTGGATGCAAATTTTCTCCTCCTCGATCTTGGACGATTTTGCACCTACAAAACAATTAACACCTTAGGTTAAGGCCAAGAGCCTCACGCGCCCACGATGAATGGGGGGGCTTTGGCCGAAGAACCTCCGATGCCAAAGTTAGAATTTAGAGAGAAAGAGTGTTTAGAGAATTTTGGGATTTTTGCCAAAGTGTTGGAATTTTTTCTCCTCTTTTTGGTGAGAATGGGAGTATATTTATAGGGATAGGAGGTGGCTAGGGTTTTTTGGGTTTAATTAGGAGTTACAAAATAATTAGCCAATAACTCCCTAATTAACTTGGCTAATTATTTGTCATATAAAGGAAAAAAGGTAGAAGGATGAAAGATGGCCGGCCTTTTTGTGGGAGTTAGGGTAAAGTGAATGGTCTAAATGCTAATTAAGGGAATAATTAGCTAATTATCATTATTTTAGAAGGAATGTTTTAGGAATTATGGAATATGTATAATATTTAGCTAATTGATTAGCTAAATAATGAAATAGGAAATATATGAATAAATTGGGTTTTAAGTTGATACCTATTTTGGGCATTTTTGACTTGGTTGAAGGATAATTGACTGCTGCTTGCGCGTGGGAATCCCGGTATGCCCCAAAGGTAGTTTTGTCTTCTTTTGTCAAAAATCCACGTGTCGCCTTGTGAATATTTTTGGCTCCACAAATGCCCCCACACCTGTTGGGCTGCTCGCAGAAAAAGGCAGCAGGTGTAGAGATCTTCTTGCTTTAGGAAACTTAGGACTGCTTCCTATTTTGATATAGATTCTCTCTTTAATATGAAATTAGATCCTTCTAGGAAAGGGAAATAAATTTCTCTCAAAGCCTATTTAAGTCCACCTTAAGTGGGTTATTAAATCAACTTTGGAGAGCAATTTATTCTACCCTACAAGAGAGAGATAGCTTAAAGGATATTTGTTCCCCCGCCTCTAGCAATCTTCTACATCTTGCCCGTGCAAAGGACCGTCTTTCGTTGCTTTCTTCGTCTTCTTCGTGCCGTACTGAGGTAAGAAAAAAATTAATTTTCCTTGTCTTCTTCTTGGATGGTGCTACCGTGGGGCAGCTGTCGGGGTGGTGCAGCACGTCGGTTGGCATGGGCCAGGAGTTGGCTCAGCATGGGCCGATAAGGTATTGTGGCAGGGACCACTGTTTTAAGCTACCTGACTTGGCTAGAACCAAGGGCAGCTTGTGTGGCTAGGGCCGCGGATTGTGGCGCTGGGGCGCAGTACTAGGCGAGTCACATAGTTCATGTCCTTTTAGGCTTTTGGACACGACGCGAGCTAGGCCAGTGATTGAGAGAAATGAATAGGTTACGGGCCTCATAAGCTGCTGGAATGTTGGGTTGAACTCCCTTGCTAGGTACCACGAATGGCGTTGGCTACTTTAGCTCTATTTGTCAGGAGAAATGTGGGTTGCTCCCAAAAGAGGAGGTGAATAGGATCAAGGCGGATGCATTGGCTCGTCTAATCACTGTTGTGGATCCTGCTGCAAGTGAAGGTGGGAAAAGGGATCTTCCCTGCTTGCTCAAGAGATACCGGCTGAGAAAAAACCAAAGACTTCTTTCGCTCGCGTGGGTT
This sequence comes from Malus sylvestris, assembly GCF_916048215.2. Lineage (NCBI taxonomy): Eukaryota > Viridiplantae > Streptophyta > Magnoliopsida > Rosales > Rosaceae > Malus > Malus sylvestris. The sequence continues at coordinate 4,866,342 of NC_062271.1, read as the reverse complement.
TGTTGACTGCCTCCAGGCTTGTGATTGACTTGACTTTTTCCAAGAGGATGAAAAATGAGGCTGCTAGATCTGAGCATGTGGTGCCTGCCATGTCAAGAATGGCTAGTACGATTGTTGATAGGATTGTTCGGCATAAAGGTTCTGTCATGCTCCTAGTGCTGAATTTTGTACCAAGACGTCTGTTGGAAGCAAAGTCCGGTTCATCTTTGAAGAGGCTTGCTATTATGAAGAGCGATAAGGTGGACTCTGCTGCTAAAGTGGCGCCAAGGCCCATTCCTTATGCTGCTAAGACTGATTCGGTTGCTGGGAATGAGGAGACTGCTCGCGTAGGCAGCTATGAGAAATCCACTAAGCTTGCTTCTAGAGGGGCTGCTGAGATCCATGTGCTTTTGAAACCAGATCTCTTGAAAACATGGACGCTTGTGCCAAGTTTGTTGATGGCGTTAGAAAGGTGTTTGCCCAAGCTCGTTTGCGAAGTATACGACCCAATTATAGAATGACTGTTCTGCTTGCTATGATGCAGATATAGCAAGGCTGCTAAGGAGACGGAAAATACTATGGCAGATTCTGAGCTTGTTGCTTTGAAGGGGTCTCATATGTCTGCCCCCACTCCTTTGCAGCTTGAGACCACTCGTCAAAAGATCGTTGACTTGGAGACTAGGCTTGACGCAATCCAAGTTAAGCATGAAAGTGCAGAGAAAGAGATTGGATGTTACATACCTTAGATTCAAGATCTTGAGTTTGCAGTTTCTGAGCTTTGTTTCGCTGCTTATGCAAATGATGAAAAGTTGATTGCTGCTTATAATCAAGTGATCCACTTCAAGAGAATCGTCGATAGGCTTGAACCCCAAGTGTTGGAACTTTAAGGTGTACTGAAGATCAACGAAAGTCTGAAGAAAGAAGTGGATGAGCTGCAGAGCATCCATGTTGGTCTGCTCGAGGAAGATGAGCAGCTGAAAGGTGAAAAAGCTGGGCTCGGGGTTTCGAGACCTTCTCTATTTCTCCGGAAGACTTGCTTGATTTTACTTTTGAGGCTTTCATTGGTGAAGTAGTTGGATAAGTTAGTGCCCAGGCTGGGGCAGCCGAGGGTGAAGCGCCGGATGATACCGCTGTTAAGAGCGTTGCGGCTGCTGAAGGTGTGGCGACCGAGTAGTCGTGGGATGTCCAAGCTGCTATAGTCTTCTAGGTAGCCTTTAGGATTTTATTTGTTTTTTTCTTGTAACTCTTGTTTTGCTTGAACTCATTCGGCCTTTGCTAGTTGTTTATAAACATGTTTTCCTTTGCTTTTCTTCATCTTCGCTTATTTTGTTCATGCCCTAACCTTTAGACTTGATAGACCAGTGGCAGGCATGCTACTTTTTTATAAGCAGACAAGCCCGCGTAGCCTATGCAGCCGTAGGTGTTGGTGTAGAACTTTGCAAAGTTGTTAGCCATAGGGTTGGCAGCCGGATGCCTTACTTACAGAAGCAGACAAGTCCGCGTAACCACTAGGCTGTTAACCTTGACTTTCTCCAATTCCGTAGGTTGCGTAACAAGTATCACAACACTTTAGGACTTGGTGTAGATTGTTCCGCGCTTGGCAGAGGTAAAGCTTATCAACTACGTAGCATGTCGGCAGTGGATAAAACTTCGTATATGCGTGCTAGCTTGTTTAACCTTTCACAAGAATGTGTGGTTGTATAAGTCTAGTGTGGCTTTACTGCTCGAAGGGCAAGCCGTAGGCAGTCTTCCGGAATCCGTAGGCTACCTTAGTGCACTCGGTAGCAGCTTTAGGATTCCAGGGCAGCCGTCCATCGGATGTACTACGTAATGTGCCCTCTCCGTCTCTAGGGCCCAGTTCCCCACAGATTAGGCCAAGAGACCCAAAATCCTTCAATTAGCTAAGCCTTGAAAAAGACCATTGCGGCTACTTCTAGGAATCCCAGCGCAAGCCATCGTGCATCTAGTTATACTAGGGCAGCCCGGCTCATCCACGTCTGGATATTCGGAGTGTAGAGTTTATCCTCCCATTCTTGGAGAGCTGACACATGTGGGTGTCGGGGAATTGGTTTACCCTCTCGCGTTGGAGAGCAATTAGTTTACCCTCTCGCATTGGAGAGCATGGTTGGTCCCTCGGGGGGCGCAATTCCTGCGGTAAGTCCCTAAGAAGGACGCGGTCTTCTTTTGAAGTGCAGGAGTGATCGGTTGTTATAAGCATGCAGCCAAGCCAAGTCGTGATTACTTCTGAATTCCTTATTGAAAAATGAGTTAAACAAACGAGAACTTAGATGTAAGGTAAGAACTGCATAACAACTGGATAATCCTCGGTTGGTGAGGTAGTGCCCATCGAGCTGCTTGAGTCTTCGGGCTTTGATGTAGCGAGAGGTCACACATGGTACTTCCTTATATTGTAGGCGTTCCACTGTTTTTCGATCTTTTTGTTGTTTTATAGGGGCGATGGTGTAATTGTTCTTGCCACCTACTCTGCTGATCTTGTACGGACTTTCCCATATGGGATCCATATTTTTGGAGCCTCTTCTGCTGGCAGTGATAAAGGTTTTTCTTATGACCAGATCTCCGGGTTGGAACTGCCGGATCTTGGCCCTTTTGTTGTAGCTGGAGAGGAGCTGATGCTGGTAGGCTGCAATGCGAGTGATAGTCTGTTCGCGCCTCTCTTCTGCTAGATCTAAGCTTGTGGCCATCTCCTTTCGGTTGCTCGTCTTTTGGTTGTGCGATATGCCCATAGACATCCTTGGAGTTCGTCTGGCCATTTTCTTTTCTTATTGGTGGGGGATTTCTTGTGGCAGTCGAGGATCATCTTAGTGGATACTTTAGCCCGCCTATTGCCTTGAGGATATCTTGGCGTAGACATGTGCTGCTTGATGCCATATTTTTGGAAGAACTTCTCCAAATCTTTGCCCACGATTTGCGGGCCGTTGTCGGTGACGATGGATTAAGGGAAGCCAAATCGGCAAATGATACTCCTTCATATGAAGCGCTCTATGTCCGTCTAAACCATGATCGTCATGGGCTCTGCTTCTACTTATTTGGTGAAGTAATCGATTGCCACGATCATCATACCTTTGCCCCTGGTAGTCTGGCTGGTGATTAGCTAGGACTCAGAATGAATGAAAAGCTTTTTCACCACCAAGTATTTTGTCATTCGAAGGCCTGCTAGTGGGGCTTCGTACTCTGCTTCGTTGTTAGATGCTTTAAAGTTTAGAGTGATCGCCTGCTTGAGCATTGAAACGTCTGGGGTGGCAAGAAACACGGTTGCTCACGAGCCTTCGTAGTTGGATGCGCCATCGACATGCAAATGCTAGAAATCTCCATTAAGGGAGCAGGTGTGGCTAAAGTGTGCTCGGCTACCTTCGGGGCGTCGTTGGGCCGAGTTATTACGTTTGTCAGAAAACTTTACATCTGTCAGGGTCTACGCCTTTATCGTCACCAGTTTGGATTCGACAGAATAGTACGTCATGATGATGACTGCTTGCGTTTGAAAGTGAAACTTAAGCTTTTGGGTTACAACAATTATCGCCAAAGTTAGCTTTTGAATTCTTAATAGCATCGAGGAGAGCTTTTAAACTGTAGAATACAGGTAGTCGGGCCCCCATCTCTTCTCGCATGATGGTAGAGCTTATTGCTACTTTACATACCGTCAAACATGCGAATAAGTCCTCCACTGCTTCTAGGGAGGTGATGTCGGGTACTTCTTCAAGTCCTTGAATATGCATTGGCGAGCCTTATCCCAAAGTGCATGCTTCTCTGCCAAAGCAAAAGAGTCTGCCAGAGTTAGATATTCTTTCATGATCAATTTTCCGAATAGCGAGTGGTCTGCTGGAAGTCCTTTTTGGAAGGCTACTCTAGCTATCGAGTCATTGCATCCGACTATTTTTGCCTTCTCTACTTTGAACCTCCTCACATAGTCGCGAAGCGACTCCTTTGGGTTCTTCTTGACGTCGAACAAATGGTCAGACTTCTTTTTGATCGAGCGATAAAATGAATATTCTTTGGTGAAAACCAAAGAAAGTTCGTAGAAATTTCGGATGGATTGTGGCGGCAAGTGTAGAACCAATCTTGCGCCTCGCCTTGTAGAGTGGTGGCGAATATCTTGCACATGAGATCATCGTTGTTTCGATAAAGGATCATTGCGCTTCGGTAGCACTTTAAGTGTCTCTCCGAGTCTTCATCCCCTTTGAAAGATGTGAAATGTGGCATGCTGAACTCGCATAGAGGCTCTGCCTGCTCGATCTCGTCCATGAAGGGTGACCTGCTTATGTTGGTCATGTTCCGTCGTAGTGCCTCGTCAGTGACCTCGTTGCATTGGAAATCATGCAATCGTTTGGTCAATAGTCTCTCTACTTCTTCCTGAATTTGCCTTTGTTGGGGTAGCGGAGCTCTCGGCTACCCCCAGCCATGACTTGCTGGTTTAGGCTGCTTTCCTATGTGTTTGGCTCGTCTATGCCGCAGATGCAGTGCATATGGTACGTTCCTACCAGGCGAGCGAGTTCTTTGCAGATTATTGGTTGAACTTGAGCGGGATTGAGTGACTGCTTCTCTCCGTCCGTCGTGCTACCTACTCTGATATGAGGTGGAAGATGCTTCTTGTGGGCTTAGCCGCGAATGGACATTTTGTCCGGAAGGTTGCTTATGTTGACTATCAGAGTATGACCCCAACCGTGAATGTATGCTCATCCGTGGGCCTAGTCGAGAGTGCATGCTCCTCTGCATGCTAAGACGGGAATGTTCACTGCCCAAACGTTCGGCTCGTGGCTGGTCGAGTGGCTGCTTGCCGGGACGCTGCTGGAAAGGTCTGTCTACCCTTGTCCTACTTCGGGATACCTCGTCCAAGGCACGTTGGATCCCGATGCGTTGCAAAAGTTGATTTACCAAGGTTGTATGTTGTGCAAGGGCGTTCGTCAACTTTATGACTTGTCGAGACAAGTGTTATTCGCCATTTGGATTGGAAGAGCTTGGAAGGAATGCGCCTCCTTGGGCAGTGGAATGGTGGTAGACTCCGGGCGCGAGATTTGAGTTGGGAAATGCCAAATCCGTGAAAAAATGTGGTGAGAATGCCCCCAGCTCGATGGTAGGTCCGGATAGTTGAGATAGTCTTGGGCCGACTTTGGCTGCTTGGAAAGCCACGAGAACAGGCTGGGTCGTGAGAGTGGGCTGCTCGACTGGAGCTGGCTGGGCCACATGAGTGGGCTGCTCGGCATGAGCAGGTTGGGCCGTGAGAGTGGGCGGCTTGACGGGAGCAGGCTGGGCCACAGGAGTGGGCTACTTGACGGAAGCAGGCTAGACCACGGGAATGGGTTGCTCATCGGGAGCAGGCTGGGTCACGAGAGCATGCTGCTTGGCAGGAGCAGGCTGGGCCACGGGAGTGGACTGCTAAACGGAAGCAGGCTGGGCCACGGGAGTAGGCTGCTCGACGGAAGCAGGCTGGACCACGGGAATGGGCTGCTCATTAGAAGCAGGCTGGGTCACGAGAGCAAGCTGCTTGGCAGGAGCAGGCTGGACCACGGGAGTGGGCTGCTCGTCGGGAGCAGGCTGGGTCACGAGAGCAGGCTGGGCCGCGATAACAGGTTGCTTAACGGAAGCAAGCTGGGCCGGGAGAGCAGGTTGCTTGGCGGGAGCAGGCTGCTTAGTATGTGATGCAAGCGAATGCGAGGCTTGGGCCAGGGCCCGTGCAAACTTGGATGGCACGACTTGTGCCGTGAGCCTTGGATGGCACGGCTCGAGCCGTGGTGAATGCATCATGGACCTCGCCACGGGTGGCTACTGAAGTAGCCACCGTGGTGGTTCCCATGGTGGAAACTCGTGGTGGTGGTGCTGCTCCACTTATTGTCGCATTTAGCCTCATAGATCTCCACAATCCCATTTCTTGAACATTAGAATTTTCACTTGTGGAATCTTCTAAATTTCTAGCCATTATATTTTGCTTATACGTTTTATCAAAGAACCTTTGCAAGTAAAAAATTCTAATAATAAGAACGTATGAAAAATATTCAAATGGACTAAAAAAATAAAGAAAAAACCTTTTTGTGCGAGAGTCTTCTACGAGTATGGATTTCAACTCTCAATGAAAGCACCAATTTGTGGATGCAAATTTTCTCCTCCTCGATCTTGGACGATTTTGCACCTACAAAACAATTAACACCTTAGGTTAAGGCCAAGAGCCTCACGCGCCCACGATGAATGTGGGGGGCTTTGGCCGAAGAACCTCCGATGCCAAAGTTAGAATTTAGAGAGAAAAAGTGTTTAGAGAATTTTGGGATTTTTGCCAAAGTGTTGGAATTTTTTCTCCTCTTTTTGGTGAGAATGGGAGTATATTTATAGGGATAGGAGGTGGCTAGGGTTTTTTGGGTTTAATTAGGAGTTACAAAATAATTAGCCAATAACTCCCTAATTAACTTGGCTAATTATTTGTCATATAAAGGGAAAAAGGTAGAAGGATGAAAGGTGGCCGGCCTTTTTGTGGGAGTTAGGGTAAAGTGAATGGTCTAAATGCTAATTAAGTGAATAATTAGCTAATTATCATTATTTTAGAAGGAATGTTTTAGGAATTATGGAATAGGTATAATATTTAGCTAATTGATTAGCTAAATAATGAAATAGGAAATATATGAATAAATTAGGTTTTAAGTTAATACCTATTTTGGGCACTTTTGACTGGGTTGAAGGATAATTGACTGCTGCTTGCGCGTGGGAATCCCGGTATGCCCCAAGGGTAATTTTGTCTTCTTTTGTCAAAAATCCATGTGTCGCCTTGTGAATATTTTTGGCTCCACAGTCGTCTCGTCTAGTCGACACAAATAGCGAATGCGAGTGTCAAAACAAACAGAAGAATGCATGGGTGGTAAAACTCACAAAACCTCAATATGGCAAAACCCAAGATGGGACAAAAGCCCATAGTCAAAGGAGAAAAGTGAAAAATTGCATTAAGTCAAAATTATACGTCTTCGTGACACAAGTAGAACGTACACAAAGGTATAACCAACCCAGGATGGCTGCCTCGTCAAAACCTAGTCAGTAGTAAATACCCAGTGGGAAAAATGCTCCTAATCGTAGGAAAAATAGTACATTAAGGTCAAGTGAGTATACTTCTGGATACTCCCCCTGAGTTTTACAAAACTTCCAAATGAAACCACAAGCATTGCAAGTGAGAAAGTTACGCATACCAATTCTTTGGACAAGCTTATGGAAGATAGACTTCGGCAATGACGTCGTGTAGACGTCGGCAAGGTTGTCTGGGATCGGACTACTTGACTTCAATCTTCTGATGCTCATGCTGATGTAGACATAATATTTTTGGCATTGCCTTGTTGGATGTATCATGATCTGGTTAATACATACTACGTTGTCTTCATGCATCGTTATTGGGACTTAACGATAGATGAAAAGTGCAGGGATTTTTAATATGCTCAACAAGAGTTCTCGACTACATCTCTCAGGTGATGAGATACAGTAAGTCTTGGAATGATTCAAAATGTTTTGCAACAAAGGTGACCTCCAAGATATTATGGTGTTCCTTAATGGTAAAGAGATAACCATTCGGGAATGTACCTTGTGCGGTCAGATAGTTAGTCTGATTCAATGAATCCCACAAGGTAGGCATCATTCCAAATATCAAGGGGGTGTGATCTATTATGAGATGCATAGGGATAGATAAGCCCAAATCCGTAGTAACGGAAAAACGTCTTTTACACCAAATTTGGCGGTGGTGTATAGGCGCAATGCTGCTTTATGCTAAAAGATTATCAGCACATAAGATGTCCGCTTTTAGTGTATTGAACTAAGTACAACAAATGTCAATGGTACTTAGATATGGTTGCCTCACGTTCCAATATGGAACCTTATGCTTCATACCTTCCGTAAAGGTCTATTTGTATCTAGCATACAGATGATCAGGGTATACTTAGATGTAACATCTTCTGGGTCTAGTTCGAGAGGTGGACTAGAATACCATCAAAACTAGCTTGAAACTTCAGGTCGATGTAATGTCGAGTTTTCCCAAGATCATTCATCTTAAAGTCCGACTTTAGGTGCGAGTCAGTTTTCTCAACTTTAGCAATTTCGAATTTTGTACACATAAGGGCATATATCCCTAACTGATCAAATATTCACTTAGACGAGTATACCATATCCGCCCAGATAGTTATGCATCCATAAAGTGAAGTCCTCATCTAAACCAAAAGGGTGTTCTTGTGGTCTAGAACTATTTGAATCAGTACATGTAAATCCTTTGGAAACTTTATGTAGTTTTCGTATCAGGATCCTAAAGATACTACAACCACATTTGTAATGCTGCAACCAATTACATGGTGTATGAGAGAAACCTTGCGCCACAAGACATCATTTATTTCATTCATCTCATTCGTCATTAATTGATTCTTCTAGTTGACCAATCAGTTCTATGTTGATATTAATCAACAGAACACGGTTTGTTATCGTCGTTTTTCATTTATGTCAGTAGTTACCATATAAATGAAACATCATCTATGATATTCTCATTCCAATTCCATATCTTATCCAAACTAGTATCATGGACCAAGAACTTCAGGTCTCGGGAGTAATCCGAATTTAATCTCATGAGATAAAAAGGATTAAGACAGCGACCATTTGTTCGTGCCACGTTCCTCCACTTTTAGGGGAAGTGAATACTTGAACCGAGTGATCTTCCATGCTTCTGGCGTAGGGCAAATTGATTGGCTAACCATCAATGTACGAGGGTCGGCCACAATAGCGGTGTTCCTGCTTTTGGGATGAAGGTTCATCGTACATTCGGTACATTTATCTTTGTAAGCACATTTGCAGCTGGTATATGTGATCTCATCACTTTTGCTAGAGCAGAGGAAGTGTCTGTTTATACTTTGACGATCTAGATTGGGATTGAGATGAGATATAGTAGGGATGTCCACGATAATTCGTGTTGTTCTTTTAGGAATGTTGACGTTCTTATCTCCCCCTAACGACCGGAAGACTATTTCATAAAAATGATAATCCACAAAATGAACAGTAAAGAGATCGCCTGTCAAAGGTTCTAAGTATCAAATATTAGAAGGAGAATCATAACCGACATAGATTTCCATCCTTCCCTGATGACCCATTTTTTTCTTTTGTACGTAACGGTGATGCAAAATGGCACATAGACCGCACAACCAAAGATGCGCAGATGTGATATGTCAGGTTCGTATCTGGTAACCAGCTAACATACGCTTTATAAGGTTCGATCGTGACGGGCCTCAGGCGAACCAACATGGTTGCTTGTAATATTGCATAGCCCCAAGCAGAGATCGGGAACTTGGTACGTATGACCAATCGATCGCGTAATCATTTGAAGGTGTTTAATGAATGTTTTTGCTGGGTCGTTCTGGGTATGAACATAGGGTACTAAATGTTCGGCTTCAAAACCCAACCGACATGCAATATCCATCAAAAGTTTTCAATGTAAATTCTTCAACTTATCTAATCAAATAGAGTTGATCAGATAATCAGGGTGGTGAGCCTTGAGCTTGTTAATTTAAGCCACCAGTGTGGAGAATGCAGTTTGTGGACAACAACCACACGTGTGACCAATGTGTAGAAGCATCAACCAATACCATAAAGTACATAAATAGTCCGCAGGGTGGTTAAATCAGTCCACAAATGTCCCATTTGAATCCTTTGTAGAAAATATGAAATGTGCTAAGGTATAGTAAGCGTCCAAGTATGATGTCTTTCCTTCTGGTAAAAGGATGCCCAAAACGGTGCATCATGAATCATCCTAGATATCCTAAACGTACATCCATAGCGAAAATTTCTTTGGAATCGTGGGCTTCTGGCCGGCCACATGGTAGGCCTAAATGGGTGTAATCCACTCGTTAAACGTTCCATCTTCTCTACAATATGCTTTTGGCAATATTTGTAGGAAGTGCAATATGGTAATATGCCAAGGAATTTTACTCCATTTTCTACATTGGTTTCAATATGGTAATAATACTCTCGAATATCCTTGAAACTCAAAAAGAGCGTTCCTCATAAACGAAGTGAGTATAAGGTTTCCCTTTATGGTAAATTAGTACCATTGGACAATATAGGGCAGTGCCATGCCCCACAATCAGGTTGAATAAGCTTGAAAGGTTGTCAGATGATGATTAGGTATGAAGTTAGCATAGAACCAGACTGCTAACTTCCCAAGAAAACATACCTAAGCATGAGTTAATTGTAGTCGCATGTGGTAATTTTGGCTAATTAACTCTTATTCGAGAATAATAGTGACATCCAAACACCAATCTTAAATCCAAGAACAAAAGAAATTATTCACAAATTAAACCAAATATACAAGGAGGTTCAGCTAATACAGTCTTCCATGTCAAATTTCACTTTTCCAAATATGTTAGGTGGAGCAAAATTAGTCTCACAGATCGACTATGGGAATGGTACTCCTGAACAACATTGGTAAAAGCACATAAAAGTGCATAACCAATGATCTATTCCGTCAAAATGGAGTTAGATTCTGCAAGGTTGAGGTTCGGGAATACTATCCCTTATTCTTGAACTTTTAGGTGTCAATGATCATACTTTAAGCATGATACCACCTCTTGGCAGGCTTGATTTTACCATATGTTGTAAAACAAACTCAAAATAGGATTATGAGAGAGAGACAGACCCAGACTTGGGTTTGGTAGGTTCCAGCCGAAATTGGAGGGGTATGTTCGGTAGCCTCTACCAAAGCAGAGCAGTACTGTTCGGTGCACTTCTGCCAAAGTAGAGCATGCTCTTCGGTGCACCTATGCCGAAGCAGAGCATGCATGTTGGTGTATCCCTATTGAAGTAGGGCACCACCATTCTGTATACTCCAACCGAAACTGTGTTTATACCGTTCGGTAGCTTCCAACCGAATTGTTGGGGTACCTTTCTCTCACAGGTATGGTAGTAATCAAATCCGAGAATTTGGTAAACTATGGTTCTCTATATTGCTACCTCAAGAGCAATTTAGATATAGAAGGACAAGAAAGATTTTCTTCCAGTCAAAATTCGATCGGATATAAACTTCAGAATTGTACCTATTCATGGACGTAAAAGTTTCAATCATATTTTGCTTTGAGCAAGAATTCATCTTTGCATGATTTGAAACGGTCCATAGTAAGTCAAAGAGCCATGAAGTCCTCAGCAGTGAGGTGCTTCTATTTGATATGCTTCAGGCATAAGTGTTCGAATGAAGATCATGACGGAGGCATATTCAGCTCTTCCACACCATAACTAGCTACAATGATTTCGCAACTAGTCGTAGTCAAGCAGGGTGTCACGTCTTGTATCCACATACAGTAGTTTCTTATTTGAAACTTCCAAATCAGTGAAATCAAACTTGTTACGGTTCGATAATACGCTGAATGGCGGAAACAAGAATGTGCTTGGTGTTTTAGGAAATAAAATTTCCATAAACATCAAAGTTAGAACATTCGGGTTCTAAGACATGGTTTGGTTTAAATGGATTTAAGCATAGAGAACTTCTGTTCTTAACATGAGTGTTGCACGTTAAGAAACTACAGGTTTCTATGGCAGTTTTCCAAAACTTCAGGTTCGGAAGTATGAACTTCAAGTTCATAATATCTGCAAACAAGCTCAAAATATACAAAAATATACAACAAGAAAATAAGCAAATATGTATAGAATTTATAATATAATTATTTGTAATTCAGGGCAAAATTAAAAGGTGGGAAAATAAAGCCTAAAAAAAATAGGCAATATAATTGGTGGCCTAAGGTATTGGACCAAAGCCCTAATAGCCTTTTTTTTAATTTATAAATAAATAAAAAATAAAGCCATGAATGAGATTTAAGCCCAAAAAATTGGGTAGGAAAAGCTTAGTCCATGTGCACAGATATGGGTTGCAGAAGCAAGCCCAAATAGAGCACAATCCTGTGTGTCACGGACACAGATGGACCAGCACAGAGGCTAGGATCCAGTGTGTCGTGGACATAGGAACTGTGACAACCCATCCCTAATTTTAATTTTTATAAATTTTAAAAGCGTGAATTGACGAAAATTCCCTAGAGGCAAGGATTTTGACTTTCGTTGGCCATTGTTTAGAGAGACGTATGGGTCATTCTTTTGGAGTATTTGAGTAGTAATCATTTCCACGAACGGACGTTTGAAATCGTTCTACTAAATTATAGGTTTTGAATTAATTAAACTCCCACTATGTGGGAATGAGAACCAATTAGAGGCTTGGTTTCGGCCCAATCAGGTATGTGTTGTTGAAGGGACCAATCAAATTAAAAGAGTAATGGACCAATCAGAAATTAGGGAGGAAATAAGGACTAATCAGGAAAATGAGAGAAAGCTCTCAGCTTTCCCTTCGACCTGTACACCCGCACAGTAACCCAGTTCGACCCGGAGTGATTCCGGCCACCTCCATCATTTTTTCAGGCCAACCACACCCATCCATCACCTGCAGCCTCTTTCACAACCTCTCGTCTACCATTTCCGACCAAGATCAAAGGATTTTAGGTCCTATTTCGTGTAGAACTCCACCAGAACACTGTAGGTGCTCGACGGCGATTCCTTCATTCCGGCGAGTTGCACCACCCACCACCACCCTTAATCAACTTCCTTTGGACCTAAGAACAAGACCCAACCAATGGTAGGGGCGTTGGAACACCAAGGAATGAGAATCGAAGAACACCCACCTTAGGGTTTCCAGCAGGATCGAGCTAAATTGGGGCTTTTCCTGACCAAATTGAACTTGGCCACAGGTATAAAACTTGCTTTACTTATTGAGATCTTCATTTTTATGGAATTTGAGAATTTTTAGAAATAGTTGATTTTTCCGGTGAGTAAGGGCAGCTGACCGCTGTGTGCGGTGGTGGCGTGTGGGTTGAGACCCCACCTACCCATACCCATCCTAGGCTAATTTGGATGCCCTAATTCCATATGTGAAGTCCAATTAACGAAATTCCATTGTTTGGGTACAATTTTGCTAAGGTCCGCCATTTGGTGATTATTTGAATCGACAATCTGACCGTTGGATCGTCACCAAACTTTAGTAAGTTATTATTCATAATATTTGAGGACCTTGGAAACTTACAAATCAATAATCCAATATATGGATCTTCCCGAATTGGATTTGTAAGTTCGCAAAATAAAACGTTGACCGCCACTTGAATTTGCAATTGGCAGAGATCTAACTGTTGGATTTAGTATGATGTTTTAGAAGCATAATGTGGATCTTTAGAAGTTACGAATCAGAAATCCGAGGTTTTGATCTTCCAGATCGAGTTACGTAGGGTTATGGAACCTACCGACGATTGACTTTTGGTCAATGGGTTTCAAATCATTTTAGACGTCATTGGGGATGTGTTTTATGTAAGGTACGTGTCCTATCAAATTCCGAGATGTGATTTGATAATTGTTCTAGGCGCCGATCATTGGTGACGCATCGATATTCATGCTAGGGAGTTGTAGCACGGACCTCAGGTGAGTGGGTCTTTTCCTTTTTATAGTATATATATAATTGATAGTTTCCACAAATGCTTTTAAATTGATTTATGCATTTTATGCCATATCTTATATATATTTTAAAATACTATGATATGGTTGAGTTTTAGATTGCATCATGGCATATCCATATGCATATTACCTGCATATAATTGTTGTGAATGCTTTGAAACGCTAAGGTGAACACGGGACACGCAGGTAAATCTAGGTAACTTTATGTGGTGGATTGAAATGGTTGAATCAATTTGGCATTCATATGTTCATATAGTGCTCATCATTGCTACACCTTGGTGTTAGTGCTCTCACCCAGGGCCAGGGCACAGCCTTCATGTGTATGTTCACCTCCCGCACCGCACACTCGTCTTGGATCCAAGTAAGTACTAGCATGTCGTACAGACTACATTAGGCAATTCCGACTCGTAGGTGACCGGCACATAGCACCAGCTGCAGGTGATCGTAATACTAGAGCGTTTATTATTACACCTAGTATAGATAACTGTTGAGCTATTCTGCACGTGATCGTAACAGACTATATTACTGTTGAGCTATTCTATTGTGGCATATTTCTAGACTTACAGTTAGCGTACATTTGATTTTCATACCTATACTTAGCATGATATTTTGGAAACTATACATGTTTTACGGCGAAGGGTTATAACATTCTCAAAAAGGTTTTTATAAAACTTTATTTTCAGGCCTACTCATCCTTGTTTTTCGCCCCTCCAGTTTTTAGCTGTTGAACGGTTGTATTGACGAGGATTCTTAGTGAATCTCAGTATTGGTGGCTACTTTTGAGGGTATAAACCTTATCCACTCTACTGTAATTTACTTATGTTCTAACGTCATGTATGAAATGGGTTCATTCTCACTCACCAGCGCACTCTTATATTTAGGCACTTTTAGGTTTAAATTTATTCACATTTTCCACATCACTACACATTATAGCTTCGTCACCTTCCAGGTGTCGACCATCATAGCTCGATTCGGAATCTTAATAGACATATCAGGTCGGGGTGTGTCAGGAACACTAGAGTCCAATTGGGCTAGTGTTGTGTGGGCTGAGCGAGGGGTAAGGGCTGCAAGCCTAGAGGGTTATAGATGCAAGCCAAAGGAAAAACGAAGCCCAATTTGGGCTTGTACTAGACCAAAGAACACCCCAGCGTTGCTGGGAGTGATCGCCAGAGAGGGAATCCAGCGTCGCCGCTACTAGCGACTGTGTTGAAGGTCGAGACCATCGACGAAAGTTGGGTTCCAACAGAGGGCCATGCATGAGTGACAGAGAGGGTTACTTTCAACGCCCAAGAGCAAAAAAAAACACGGGTTCGAAATCAGGATTTCAAAATATGGTGAGATTCGAAAGAATCTAGACCAAAAACTCGTCGGAAATCTGGTGAGATTCCAAAGAATCTCAACCAAAAACCTGTCAAAGACGATTTTCAGATTGTCGGGGATGTTGACCCATAGTGTTAGGGTGGCTGCAGGCCAAACTTGGTCATGGTTTTGGTGATAGTGACACCATTCATGGTGTCAGCTCTGGGTTCAGGCTTGGAACATTCGTTTTGTGGCTTGGCTCGCTGGTTGGCTCGGCTCCAGTGGCTTAAGCTGCTGCCCTGGCATGCTAGGCTCGACAACTTAGCGGCTTAGCGACTTGACGGCCGCAGCTCGCTCAGTGAGAAGGGTTTTAACCCTTTTTTTTCTCTCAAAATTCAATTATGCATATATAATTTCATGCAATATCAATTCACATAATTTAATAGGATTATGATTATAATGCATACACAATTTATGTAGAATCTAAATTCAAAAAACATAAAGTTAGGTCATGTATTATGGTGAATGTTCATGCTATCAGGGCTGCAAAAATATCAAGATAAAAATCGTTGTTTTGGAAGAACCTAATTGCGTGATGATATTGGTGAATTAGTTTGATGCAGAAAATTCTTTCTTCAATTTCGGGTTTCCATCTCCAAAGCTTATATCATGTTCAACATAAGAAAAATAAATTGAATTAATAAAAGTAGATGAATTCAATAAAAGTAAAATTTAATCAATTAAAAAATAATTGAAACGTAATTCTCCCCTGATTGAAGACGAATAAATTCTCTTTAGCACAGCGTGAAGAGCGTGCTGATAACGTGTTGTGACCTATATTTAACTGAGGGGTGCGGCAAAGAGAAAGAGGGTGGAGAATAGGCTTGAGGAATTGTGTGTTAATTCCCCAGTCCTTGTGCCTTTATTTATAGTAATAAGGAGGAGAGAAACTTGCTCTCCAAGTAATTCAAAGTCTATTAGGAAGGATCTTCTAGATCCCAAAGGATTCCTATTTTATCTTTACTTAGGATTTACACAATCACAATATTGATAAGAACATATGTCACAACACAAACGATATTATCTACACTAAAAGGGTGAGAGAGTGAGCTAAGCCTCACGATGGGCTAGTAATAATGTGGTACAAATTCGCCTATGACGAGAATTGAACCACTAGTGAATAGGTGTAAGACCCCATACTTTTTAATTTTAATTTACATGTAGATATTATTTTTAATTAGGGTGAACCTTAGATACTTACCTAGCTGGTACCGTGTTATGCATGTAACTATGCATATTCACACATATGATTACCTTTATGACTAAACCTTTGAGTTGGAAGGATTAAGGTGGAGGTGTCTTTTAAGTTTGCATATAATGGACAAGTGTATTTGTGATTGTCGAAATATGGAGAAAAGTTATCAAATATGAAGTTACCTTGTGGACATGTGCCCCATATTACTATGCAGTTGACACCTCGTTACAATACAGAAGAACCAGTCCTATTAAATTTTATCCATCTATATTATATTTAATGCATTTACGTAGTTACTAAGTCTTGGAACCGACTTATATTGCTAGAAATAGGAGATCATCTCCATTTGTTTTCTAAACGGAGCTAGCATGCAATGCATGCTTTGCAACCCATGTGTGTATGTATATACATACGTGTCTATATATTTTGACATGATAAATATGTACACATACTTGTATACGTACTTACATGTATCTATATATTTATATATGATATATATGTATGTGTGTGTGTATATATAGTGAGATTAGAAAATAAAAGAGTGGAAGAAATACATGGTATTAGGTGTGGTCAAAAAGCTTATTCAAGTATGTGGAGCTTAACTATTCCGGTAGTGACGTGGATCTTCGTTTTAGCTTTGGAATCGAGGTAGGGGAAATACGGTAAACCTTTACGGAAATTGATTTTATTAAATTTTGTGAAGTGTTATAATATTCTTGATCTTTTTTATTGATTAATGTAGTTGGATATTAATTGGCTAATTGTTTCAGTTGAGTGTTGACTTGTTATTGGTTATGGAATTATTGCTGAAATGTTATTCGTTGAGAATACACTGTGATACATGTGAAAGATGGAATGATATTATTTGTGCATTATTCATGTTGATGTGGTTGGAACTTTAGTGTTGAGATTGGCCTAGAAATGAGGGTAATTGGAAAGGATCTTTTATGTAGTTGAATCTATTAATTGTGAACCAGGTCCCAGGCGAGCCCAGTGTGCACATTAGAATAGGATATCGGCGGAATAAATTGTCAATGTGTGCAATTTGGGCTGGAGATCAATAAAGTAGATAAGATGACTAACAAAAGGGGTTTATGAACTTGGGATATCTTATGGGAGTTAGTTTGTATAATAGAATATTGGAACCACCATTGCAGTGGTAAAATGCACTGTACAGGATGTGCAAGTCAACGTGTTTTATTATATAAATTAATGGGTGTAGCTGAAGAAGTTGCATTGCATTCATGCATTGTTATCAATAATGATTTGATATTTGATTATTGATGATGTCATGACATACTTAATTTAATATTGTCAATTTACTATGATAAGGTTATGTCCCTACTGAGCTGTTGAAGTTCATCCCTCTATTGTTATACATGTTTACGAACTAGACATTCAGAAGGGTAGGCAGGATGAGATCGGATTAGATGTGAGAATATAACGTTTATTCATCTTTTTACTTTAGAATTGTAAAGACTTCTTGATTTGTTTACGAATCATAAGTTATTTTATAAGAAGAAACTTATTTTCCAACCGGTTTCAATTTCTTTTTATTCATTTAGTTTTTAACTCACATTTCGGATTCGGGTTCAAATTTTTCTATCAATCTTGGGTTCAGGCTATGACAATAGGAATACTACTAGACCGTAGTATTAAGTAACATAACTTCAAAGTTCTGATGAGATTTGGTGCATGTGAACTAAATCCTCATTTGACTAGTATTTATCTTTATACTTGAGATAGTGTATATGTGTGTGTGTGTGTGTAATCTCTCCAAACCCATATGTGTGTGTGTGTGTGTAATCTCTCCAAACCCAAAGCATGTCCAACATCGAGTGATGCTTCATGGGATGATTGTTCCCAAAAACTGCAACCAAAAGCAATAATGATTACAATTTATATGTGTTAAATTGCGTGAGTGTATTGAAAGATATATATTTTTTACAACAAATTTTCGTAACGGTGAAAAGTTATCTCCACTGAAACAGCAGTAACCTGTATAACTAAAGCTAATGTAATTAGCAAATACACATGATTATATACTTTAATCTTCCCCGTCTCCACTAATTTTTTATTTTTTATTTTTTTGCAAGACTACCAATTCCTTTCAATTGAGAAAATACACTACTTGAACGCATATCAAGAATATAATGCCCAAGTTGATCTTGAAATGCCAAGAGTTGACAAGTAGAAAATTCATTTGGATAAAATGAGCAAAACGAATTAGCTTTTCTTCATCAAAAGCCAAGAATGATTAGTTCGGACTCAAACATACCTAACAAAGAAGCAACATTGTATTTACCTCATCAAAGCGACTATTTAATTCCATAAGTTGCTTATCAATGATAGCAATAAAGAGATTTACATGATGATGATAGATGTTTGTGATTCTTTGAGCTCCATGCCGTGATCTCCCTTGAGCAATGTATCCATCATCCATGCTAGGAATTTCAATATCATGCTTGTGCAATTCTTCTCTTTGTAAAAGTTCTAGTGCATTTTTTTTTTCTGCTGCTTTTTTTTATTTTTTATATAAAGTAAATTGGCCCAAAACAATGTTGTTTTCAGCAGTTAATATTTTTTTAAAAAGAATAATAAGAAAAACAACTCTTCTTTGAGAATTTTATCAAACGGTATGAGAGCATTTATGGAGGCTAATTCTAGCTTTCAAAATGACAACACTCAAGTTATCTATAAAAATTCATCAAAGATCAGAAGGTCGACTGACACCCTTGCCCCTTAGTGCGTCCACTTTTTGCTACCAGTCAGATGATATCATAAGCAAATAAATGCTCTCTGCCTAAGTTTGATCGATCAAAAACTCCTGCAAAATTCGAAATCTCGCACTTTTTTGAAGGTGGAGTTGTGTCCATTCGGTTTTAAACTTTGATACTCAGTGTATGTTATCAATATCACCCTAGAAACATGTTCTAGAAAATTTGAAAGTAAATTCAAATGAGTAGACCTTTCTTGAAGTGGTGTCTTCTGATCAAAGGATAAGCTAATTGATGTGAGGCTTTGAATGGTTGTTTAACCATTTTAGAAAGGCACACTTAAACCTCTATAAATAGAGAACGATTTCTGGAAGAAAATAATAATGCAAATAACTCTACAAAATCCCCTTCAAGTATAAAAAAAATAGTCTTATGATTTATCCACCTTTTATTGACAAACCAAAGCACTAAGAACAATTTTATGCAGATTTTGTTCTTGATATAAACTAGAGTATTCCTCGTGATCTCGTGTGTGTCTGGGTTTTATTTTAAGAATGTGTAAAACTTTGACAAACAATAGGTGTAAGGCCATACTTCATTCTATCTACAAAGCTATTTGGATATCCCCTTTTCACTCTAGATGTAGGGGCAAATAAAGTCTTGAAGATAGCGTATTTATACGTGCCTTGAAGCAATCTTTCATCCTTTACATCACCATACCACATGTTTTTAAAATTTTCTCCAGGACATAAACATATTTTTGTTTTCTTCTTGTGCCGGTCGAACTAATGACCCCGTGGACCTCATGTGAAACACGTAACCACCAGGCCACAGAGAGACCGGCGGACATAAACATATTTGAATCAGTAACATTTTACCAACCCTCTATTCCAAAGTTCTAAAACTGTAATATGGGTTTTGTGAGCGTAAGACACTCCTATTTTCCTCCTTGTTTATTTAAACATATATCACATGCATAAATAAATAAATTTGCCAACAACTAACCTAAACTGGCTACAAAATAATTTGAACTTGGTATTTAGTGAAGAGAAAGTTACTCAAGTAACTCAACATAATAGTAATGTGAAGAGAAAATTACTCAAGTAACTCAATATAATAGTAATAACAAACAGTCAAAAGTCAGTTTGGAAAATTACCACTTGTAATTTCTTTTGACTGTTTGTTATTACTATTATGTTGAGTTACTTGAGTAACTTTCTCTTCATTTAGTATAGGATAGGTTAGGAGTGGATTGGATTGGATGGGACGCATGTGTAATGTTTGGTGTAGACAAGACAATTAAACAGGCAAAAAATTAATTTGCTTGAGAATAAAAAATAAAATAAAAAACCGTTGCATTTGAACTTAGTGCAGAAGATCTTGAACTTCGCAATTACTAGTAATCTTATCTTCAAGTTCTAGGACTCAAGATCGAGCATTCCTTCCTCAGCCGTGATCGCTCGAGTACAAAAGTTAGCAGTGCATTCGACACCACCACCACATCCATCTACTCATCGACCGTGCTCAAATGCGAGTTGGCATGCCTGTCTTTGCCAAAAGGACGTAATTAGTTATTAGTTACTCGATCTGTGTACCACGTATGCTTGATAGTTTTTAAAGTCAACAATTATGACTATGTCCTTAATCTTTGACCACGCCTCCGAAACAAGATGCATCGTTAAGACTAAGCTACCTAATTTGATTATGACTCTTCCTCAACTCAATTTCTCTATTACGAAATTATAACGTCACGAACGGAGCCTCTCTTTCTTCTTCTTTCCTTTGACAAGCACGAGCAGATCTTCTGTATTTATAGGTTATGTAGACCAGAATATTCCTTCCTCCCGATTCAATGCGATGTGTTTCGGCTAGCCGATTTTGTTTGTGAATTTTTATTGTTACAATTTTAAGGCATGGTTACTCTGTAAACCCTAAACCTAGTTATTACAATTTTAAGTGGAGAATAATTAGTGTTAAATTTAACGTATTTTGACTTTTAGTTCTACTTTTAGGAAAGGGATCCGCTCCGGATTCCTTCCATCAAATCTTGTCAATTAATAAATCCGGACCCATGAAATTTGATCCAACGACTAAAGTTATTATAACTTTTAAAATGACCCTCTGTTTTTAACCGTTGGATCAAATTTCATAAACCTGAATTGCTTGATTGACAAGATTTGATGACAGGGATCCGGAGGATTTATTTCCTTACTTTTATTTTTACCTTTACGTTGCTTTACGTCAGTTTTGCTCACTTCGATGCACACAACAACAACCAAGATCAGTTTCTTCTTTGGTTATTCGTTTACCTTCCATTCATTTTTCTGATTCAAATTCTTTCACTTTTCTTATTTTCACTCTTTCTTTTAATTTTACTAGTTGTTGGAGGTGTCGATGTTGATTTCACGCCGACAAGGAAGAACAAAAGCTTCGCGAGGAAGCTGTTCGGGGTCGAGATATATCGATTTTACACCGATGAAGAACAAAAGCATCGCGAGTAGTATGCATGGGCGTTTGAAGGAAGACTCACACTTCGACATACGCAACAACAATCAAGGATTTTCTTCTCCATTCAGTTTTTTTATTCAAATGTTTTGATTTCAAAATCATGAACCCAGATTTGGGAAAACTTACGTGATTAGGTACCGGACCAAGCACTGGGTGACGTTTGGGCTAACTGTACTGTTAGATGGGCGTACCATGAATGTTTGCTTCGTAGGGTGTATTTTAATGGTATTTGTTAGTCATGTTCTCTTTGAACTTCACTCTCATAGTAAGTAAACATACCCTTATCTTTACTACTTAAATGTTAATTATCAATTATCTACAAGAAGTTGGCCCGCCCAATGGAGTACCAGAAACTTTAATGATAAGTTGACCCTGTTCTCTTAATAATAGTATAGATGAGCTTGCAACATTTGATAAGTTGGCCCGCAAGGACGTGAAATTAATAGTTAGGGCTAATCTCAGTTTACTATTTTGAAGTTTCTTGATTTTCAACATTTGATACATGAATTTTTTTTCGTCTTAGTCTAGTACCTAAAGTCATATTATGTGACACTTTCATATATCTGTTAAGTTTTCCATCCAAATATCCGTTAACTGATGACGTGACACATATATGGACAATGAATGGGCACCACGTGTCACTATGGCCTATTTTGCAGCTGAAAGTGAGAGCTATCGTTGTCTGCATTGTTGTCTACTGCGGCGGCTTCACCAACGGAGGTGAAGAGGGTGGAGGTGGGTGGGGTATAGAGGGTTGGGTGGGCGCAGAGGGGAGAAGGGAGTGAGTGGGGAGGTGACGTGAGGTAGGATAGGTGGGTGTGCGGGGAAGGTGGGTACAGATGGTTTCGGTGCAGATAAGAGAAGGGATGGAAGGGGTTGGGGAATGAGGAGTGAGGATACAGCCCAGGAAAAAAAATAATTAATTTTTTTAATTTTTTTAATTACCACGTGGGCTCATAGTGATACGTGGTATCTTGTCATTATCCACCTAGATGCACGTCATCAATTAACGGATGTTTGGACCGAAAACTTAATGGATGTATGACAATGTTAAAAAAATATGACTTTAAGTATCAAACTGGAACGAAAAAAAATTCATATCCTAAATGTTGAAAATTAAAAAATTTTAAAATAGTAAACTGAGATCTAATTTAGTTAAAAATATTTGATAAAGAGAATATGAAAAGAGTGAGGCATTGCCCTACATTTTTTTTCCCGATATAATTATTTCGTGTAATTTGAAACCCACTTGGTCCATTAAAATATATAAATTATGATCACTTTTACCAACCTTTTGTTTGATCACTATTTAATTGATGACAATGACGGCGGCGGTCAAGTGGTTTCCACAATTATCTCTATCCTCAACCTGTCAACCACCCACAGAATGTTTGGTCCAATAAGGAAAAAACCAACAATAAAATGTGGATTGAGCGTAATTTTTGAACTCGGGTATTATCATCGAATTGGTGGGTCTCAGAGGTGCCACACTAGCGTATAAACGTGATAAGGGCATCTTCAAAAGAGATGATGAATTCCAAATATTACATTTTAATTTGATGTTTGATTTGTCAATTTGACATATTGTCAATATCTTCCATCCATTCGATATGTCAAATTTTATTGTTTCATTTATGTTTTCTTAAACAAGAATAACAAAAGTTGTTTGGTTACAGTTTATTGTTTTGTTGATGTTTCAGTTGAAATAATATGGTACGTCATTTGTTACTATTATATGCCTATATGTCATTTTTTACATCTCTTTTTAGAGATGGTCTAAGAAAGTCTTGATGGATTTTGACGGTAGATACCCAAGTGATTTCAAAGATAAACGATATTGACAATGGGTGTGCTATCCACACATCCCATTTTACTTCTCACACACCCTTTGATAATTTCTGTCCAATGATATTCTTCAATTCATCCGATCCGAAGGTCGAAAATTAAAAAGCTGTGTAAGAAGTAAAATGAGGTGTCTGGATATCACACCCCTATTGAAAATTTTGATCGATTTGAAATGTAAATGACTAAAATGATGAATTAGTCAAACTTTAGGCAGCTACTTGGGATTAAAATCTTTATGAAAATTGGGGTAGTTTGTACACGAATTAATGAAGATACTATAATGACTCGATCATTTTGATTAGGATGTGATTTCAGTACTTATAGTTTAACATCATCTTCTTCTTTTTTTTAAATGAGAGAGGATCCTTGTCAGATTCTCTTTGTGATGATCTTAGAGATCCTCTAATCACATCCGTTCATTGTGTATCATACGGTCAGTTTTCGTCAAGTACTGTTTATATTTAATTTTAAATAAAAGAATTTACAATGATCTCTAACCGCATGATGTATGATGAACATATGTAATTTAAGGATCCTCATAATCCTTACAAAGAGAATCCGATGAGAATCCTCACTCATTTTAAATAGCTTCATACATTTTAAATTGAGTATTTTATAATTTGTATAATTACAATATTTGGTGTCAATATTAAATTAAAAGTGTCAAAATCGCTACCATTTTAAATATGAGACTAAATCAACAACAAGAGATAAGCTAGTGGTTTTGCCACCGTAATCCATTTTTTAGAAGTTGGAAAGACTCACAGAGGTACTTCAATCCCCTCTTGATCATCATCGTGCGATTCGCCAACATAAAAAATAAAACTTAAAAGGTGTCGTGTGGAATATAAGCAGAGAATTTGTCCTCAACTACTGTGTCACCTCTTTGCATCATACTCAGTTTACCAAATCCCCATTAAGTATGTTTAGTCTCTAGGCTATAGGCTATAGGTGTACCTAAATCTATATTGTGATTATTTGTAAATATGTGTCCCCTGAAAATACAAAACTTCAACGTGTAGGTTTAAAATGGATTTGAATCCCATTTAGATTCAAATTGTGGGGATCATAAGGATTCTTACATTTTAATCATTTATTATGCATCGTACGGTCAGAAATCATCTGATTTTTTTTATTTAAAATTAAACACAAATAGTATCTGACGAAAACTAATTACATGATGTATGATGAACGGCTAAGATGTGGAGATCCTTAGGATTCCCACAAAGTGAATCCAAAGTGAATCCGGAGAGGATCATTTTCCGTTTAAAAATTCAAGACTCAACAAAATCCGTACTATTAAACATATAAAAATCTAAAGTACACATCGTTTGTCATATAAAATATAATACAAAAGGGAACTCCTTCATACTATTCAATATGACTCACAACAAATTACTAGAATGTATTTTGATAAATTATTTTTCAACAAAAGACTGGAAAATGCATTAGCAGGATTTCACAATGTATTAGTAAACTAAAGTGCATTATCCCAAATTAACCATCACAACCACACAAACAAAAAGTTTACCACGAAATGGATAAGGTAAAGGTCCATGTAAATCCACCAAGGTAAACACCTCACAAAGCTGATGATTAACAACAGTCCTTAGTGGTTAACCACGGTAATTATCAAGCTGTATACGTGTTTTGTTCGTGTTGTATCGGATTATGCGAATAATAGTAAATCAGAAAAGTAAACAAAAAATTAGAGGTAATGAGGAAAAAGTAACTATAAATTGAAAGGGGGCAGGGTAATTAGTTGGAGAGGTTGGAGTTGGACAAAAGCTGCCTCCGTCCCCCAAACAAACAAACAGAACCAGGCAGGTCCTCAATGAGAAATTCCAATCAAACCGTCCGTCTCTCTCTCTCTTCAAACGACATCACGAAATTCGAGACGAGTAAAAAACAAAGAGGGCAAAAAAAATTTAAATAACAAAAAATCTAGGGTTTGCTTAATTTTCTCTCTCTTTCTCTTCGATTTTCTTTCCCTCCAAACAGCCCCGGGAGCGCGGGTGGGGGCGAAAAAATCATTTTTTACAGCTCGGCTTTTTTTCGTTTTCATTTTTATTCTCCTGTTTTTGGTCCTTCGTTCCTCTTCAGATCCTAAGTTTTCTCGGGAAAAAACTTTTTTCCGGGAGAATTTGGCCTGCACCTCCTGCTCTCCGCGACTTTCAACGGTTTTTTGTTCTTCAAGCTCGTCCAAGGTAATTCTCCCTCTCCCCCTCTCTCTCTCTCTGCGACTCTGTTATTTCAATGGAATTTTCCGGGAAAATTTGTATCTTCAGTTTCCTAATCCTCCAATAGGTAAATTTTCAATTTCTTCCCAGATTTTTGGGGAAAGTGTAATTTTTATGCATGCTTGATGGTAGCTATTCATTTTTGGTAAATTTTTTTTTTTTTTGAATTAAGGCAAAACAGAATTTATTTTGGTATTTTTAGGTTTAATATTGTTGCAAATTTTGCTTTTTTTAGGAGTTTTATGTGTGGATTGTTGATCTGAGAGGGACGATAGCTCGTAATCGGAGTGCAGGAAGGGAGGGAAAATTGTTGAAGTTCTTGGATTCATTGAGAGAGGATTTGGGAGCTCCAGGATAAGATTTTTGATATTTAGATGGTTGGTTTGTTCAAATAGTCGAATTTACGGTCGCTGATCTTGAATTGGTTGAATTTTGGATGCACGTTGCTCTATGGATTCAGAAGCATTTCCATCCTCAAGGCCGACGGTGAAATGTTGTAATTGTGAATGTAGTTGTTCGTTGGTGAGTGTTTCTTCAGGGGGGACTTGGCTTCGGTCTGTTAAGAGAAAGTATGGCGAGTTTGAGGATGGTAACCGTTTCTTTATACCCGGGATTGAACTTTATTACAATGCACGAGTCCATATGGAGAACGAATGTGTTGCACTACGCGAGACGCTCAGTAGCCAGCAGAACACGATACAAGATTTGTATACTGAGCTGGACGAGGAGAGGAATGCTTCATCATCCGCTGCCAATGAGGCTATGTCAATGATATTGAGGTTGCAGGGGGAGAAGGCTGAAATACAGATGGAGGCCCGGCAATTCAAGAGTTTCGTTGAGGAGAAGATGGCACATGACCAGCAGGAGCTTTTGGCACTGGAAGATTTTCTGTATAAGAGAGAACAGGCGATTCAGGCACTCACGTGTGAAGTGCAGGCCTATAAGCATAGAATGATGAGTTATGGGCTCACGGAGTCTGAGGCAGAAGGTGAGAATGGTTCCTTTAGCCGTATCCAGAGTGTGGGTGACTTTGAAGCCCAGTATGAACTTCCGACAACGCCCACATATGAATACCCACCTTTGAAATGTAAAATAAATGAGACCCAAGGTGCGTTGGAGTGTGATGATGATGCAGATGTTGAGAAATATGCATTTGGTGAGACCCCTCGTGGGAGAGAGCATTTGAGAAATTTGGAAAGCAGGCTCCATCAGATGGAGAGGAGTCCGAGTGGCAGTTCGATGGGAGGGGATTTTTCAGGTTCCAAGAACATTTTTGAAAAGGTGGTGGTTGGCCATTCTCCTCGGCGGTCAAGACATTCCGGAAGACTTTCAAGTGACTCACCTATGTATACGGTTAAAGAAACTGGTCCAGATTTTGCTGAATCTCCTAGATATAACAGCAGCTTCAGGAAGGCAGACTATGTCTCACAGTCTGAGGACTACCCAAATACAAGAAAGTTTGATAATATATCAGAAGTTGGAGATGACACGAGTGATAGAATTTATACCATTGACTCTGTTCATAACGGAGCACCTTACAATGGTTATACAGAAGCCAAATCTGGAGTAACTCCGAGGGGACTTACTGGGCCTGATTTTGAGGATCCTGATGTCATGAAGCTCTATATGAGGCTTCAGGCACTTGAGGCTGACAGGGAGTCAATGAGGCAGGCAATGCTTTCTATGCGAACAGATAAAGCTCAACTGGTATTGCTTAAAGAAATAGCTCAACATTTGTGTAAAGATATGTCACCGGAGAAACAAATGATTGTGAAGAAGCCATCTCCCGTTAGAAGCTTTTCTTTCATTTCTGTTTTTAAGGTAATTTTGGATTTCATCTATTGGCAATTGAAATTTAATTTCTAATAGTGCTACATGGTTGATTATTTTCATTTATTCTTATGTTTAAGCCAGAGAATGCTATCAACATTATCGTTTCCATGGACCATTATGTATTAACACTAGTTGTCTGTTTAATTGTTGTGTTCAGTGGATCATGTCCTTTGTTTTCTGGAGAAGGAGGGCACGCCGAAGCAAGTATGTAGCTCATACTTCTTACTATCAGAACAAATATAAATCAGTAGTTTTACCTTTGTTATACAACTGACACAATCATTTTGTTGACGAAATGAAAACCAATATGTTATAATTTGGAAAAGACGAAGGCATACTCATCTAAGCAACAAGCACTGTTTACAGCAACAATTATAAGCTATGCAGAAGAATAATTTGAAACAAATAATTCTAGTCTCACTACGATGTATATCCACGGCACTATGGTTTTTTTTTCCGCATTGCTGGTTGTTTATGCCCATATTATGGTTTTCTAACATCTTTAAACATAATTTCAGGCATATGTTTGGGCTATCAGCCAATGTGGGTTTGCTTATGCTTCTAGACAAGGGTCCCCATGTAAGGCAGTGGAGATGTCTTACAAGTACACAAGTGTAAAACCAGTTAGCAAACATCCGTCATATCCATATCAAAAGCTATGCTCACATGTGGACACACGTACCAAAGGGCATTTTAAATGACACTTCTACAAGTAGTTTCGGCATTCTTTTCCTGGCTTGGTTGGTTGTGCTGCTGAATTTTGGTTTATGTGCAGAGTGTTGTTTTGATTCAATTTTTCTTTTCCTGGGGGTTTGAGTGTAATTTTCTGGCTGACGGACGAACCATGGCGATGTTTTGAGCGTGCTTGCTCTCATGTATGGTTCCTTGGAATTCAGCTCAAAGCTGTGTCATTTGACAGTCCTCTCCTGTACATTGCAGATGATTGTATGATTGATTTCCAATTCAAAATATGCAAAAGGCCTATTCTTTTAGCCCTAGTTTTTGCAGGTTTTTACGGTTTTACCATAAAGGGATTTCAAAATCTTCGTTCTTGTTGGAATATAATTTGGTCATTTACCCCTATATTATTCCTCTTTGAAACCCAACTGCTCCCTAAAGCATGAGTGGATATGCTTTTTTGGACCACCACCACGCAAAAGTGCTTTCAACAAATCGATTGGTTTGCTTTGTTTAAATAATGCTGGTTTGATAGGGTCATGTGTATTGTCCTTCCCTTTGTCATAATTGCTTTTTTTTTCAACTTTGTCAAAATTAAGGTAAGATTTCCCCAAGTTCCAATTGTACGTTTTCAGATGCTTTCATGTCAGATTTGGACAGTGATTTCTTATTCTAAATTACTCTAATTTACCGAAGGGGATTAGAACACGGTATAAAGTTGTCCTACACAGTTAGCCTTGCGCTCGTTTTCTAATTACACTTTTTAACTTGGGTTTTATAATAGATGATTTATAACAACTTTCATCAATAGTTATAACTACTTAGCAGTACGAAAAATGAATTGTCAGAAATGAATCAAGGAAATACATTTTTTTCCTCAACTAACAATCTAATGGATAAAAAGTCGGACATACTGAAGACAAACTTGATCCTTAACAAAGTTCTATGGGAATGAGACAAATTGTAGCCTGCTGAATTAATCTTGTTACTAAACATGCTGATTAAGTTTAATAAGGTTTGAGGAGCACATTGTTTGACCATTCTCATGGACCAGTTCAATGGCAAGGCAGCCAATGGTGGGTGGGTGAGCACATTCTTTCAACCTTAAGACATATTCCTCGTGACTACTCATCCTTTTTTCTAGAGCATTAAATCCACTAATTCTAAATCTTCTTATTTTCGTAAATGAGAATAGTTTAGAATTTTGTTTTACCAAAAATAGCTTGTGTGGCTAATCCAGTTAGTCAGATCAATGTGCTTGTCTTTTTGCCTCAAGTTCAAATCTCCTTCCATTTTCTTGACAGAAAAATCATTCGATTTTATAAGAGGAAAACTAACGAAAAGTCCTCAAAAATTTTAGTTTTAATGAAAATGACAACATAAAGGTGTAAGTGATTAGTACCAAGAAAGGTAAAAATGTCATTTTTCGTTAAAAGTGAACAGTATCAAGAGTGTTTCGTTAAAACTCCATTTTATAAGTTTAGTTTTTTCACCAATAATTAAATTCTCTCTCTCATGCCGTATTGACAAATACAACTCCAATTTCCAATGAGCACCACATTCGAGGCGCGCTGACCATCACCCGTTTATATGACGTAGTCATAACATGCATGAAAATATAACTAAAATTATCAACTGACAAGTGAACTCTAAAGTCCAATTAAGTTCTCTCTTGTGCCATTGTGGAAAAATATGATAACATTCCAATGCAGGATTTTTGGTCCCCCAAATCACCTTACGTCTTCAGGACGATGTTGTGGGGGACAAGTTCTACCTATAAGATTGTAGTAGTGTCATATTTATTTTCCCCTATTACATGAAGATTTCAATCTATAACGTTGTTCAAGATGGGTTTTTTATTTGGGAAATTGAAGGTTATAGAACAATTTTAAACTTTTATGGGAAAGTCAATATGACCGACATGACATGATCAACATGAATTCTCACACAATAAATATCCAAAATGCCTATGCATATGCTGCTTTCAATACTCAACATGATCGATAACCTTTAGGTCCATTCCATCCTCCAAATGCAAAATCTTAATTGTCAATCGTATTGTTTAACATGGTATACATAGTGGGGTATTTAAGACATTTCACAAGTGTTTTGTACAAACAATGCAGTTACAACTTGTTCTAGTACAACCGGTAAATCATAACTTTTTTTTTTATACAAAGATATATTATAATAAAGAAGAATATCATTAAATTATAGTATTAAATGATACAATAAAAATAATTTGTATTAAACCTATTATAGATAACTAACATTGTACGGTTATATTAGTACGGTAACATCCCGTGCCAATAAAATATAAACGTGTAATTTTTATTCACATCTCTTTTTTTTATTGGCATAAGACGTTAACAGGCGCGGTGTAGCTACACCAATCTAGCTAAAACCCTGCCCCATAACTCAGCCGTTGTCCAGTATCAGCAAAAACCCTCTCCATTCTCCATGCTTAGCTGCAAAACCCTATTGTCCCAAAGGACCAAATCCATCAGGAAGAAGAAGAAAACCAAATCCAAAAACAAGAAAACAACCAAATCTGTATCCACAAAACAAAACCCCATTTCCAAAAACTACCAAGAATTAGAGGAAGAGGAAGAAGATGAAGATTTTGAACAAGGTTTCAATCTCAAGGCCTCAGCTCCATCGAGCTCCCATGGAGTTCAGCCACTGGGAAATCTCTACCTCAGCCCAGGTTCTGTCAACTCAAGGAACACTGGATTAGGTAATCTCCAAACCCTAACAGATGAACTTGTTCTTGAGATTTTGGGGCTTTTGGGTGGGACCCACTTGGGGGTTTTGGCCACTGTAAGCAAATCTTTCTATGTTTTTGCAAATCATGAGCCCCTCTGGAGGAACCTTGTGTTGGATGATCTAAAGGGTAGGCTTTTGTATAATGGGTCTTGGAAATCTACTTACATTGCTGCTCATTGCCCTTCGTTTGATGTGTCAAGTATCCGTGTTTCGGGTTTGAGAGTTAGGGACTTTTATTCTGACTATCTCTTCCAGAGCTGGCTTTGTGCCAATCTTGAGATGAAACCCGAGTGGCTTGAAAGGGATAATATAATCAGGAGAAGGGGCATTTCGGTTGAGGAGTTCATTTCGGTTTTTGAGGAACCGAATAAACCGGTGCTGTTGGAAGGGTGTATGGATAACTGGGTTGCATTGGAGAAATGGGATAGGGATTATTTAGTTCATTTGTGTGGTGATGTTCAATTTTCGGTTGGGCCAGTGGAGACGAAGCTTGGGGACTATTTTCGGTATGCTGATCAGGCGAGAGAAGAGAGGCCGCTGTATTTATTTGACCCAAAATTTGGAGAAAAAGTAGCAACTTTGGGTTCTGAGTATGAAGTTCCGGTGTACTTTAGGGAGGACTTATTTGGTGTTTTGGGCATTGAGAGGCCAGATTATAGATGGATAATAATTGGACCAGCTGGGTCAGGTTCATCATTCCACATTGATCCTAATTCGACTTCAGCTTGGAATGCAGTGATCACGGGGTCAAAGAAGTGGGTGTTGTTTCCTCCTGATGTGGTTCCTCCCGGGGTGCATCCCAGTCCAGATGGAGCTGAGGTGGCATGTCCTGTTTCAATAATTGAATGGTTCATGAACTTCTATGGTGCAACAAAGACTTGGAAGAAGAAACCCATTGAATG
The DNA here is from genome assembly GCF_916048215.2 of Malus sylvestris. NCBI lineage: Eukaryota > Viridiplantae > Streptophyta > Magnoliopsida > Rosales > Rosaceae > Malus > Malus sylvestris. Next base: position 4,834,826 of record NC_062271.1, on the reverse strand, counting down.
CATTTGTAAGGCTGGGGAGGTGATTTTTGTACCTCGTGGATGGTGGCATTTGGTGATCAACTTGGAGGAATCAATTGCCATTACACAGAATTATGTTAGCAGGTTTTTTTTCTTATATAACTCATGGTTCATAGTCTATAACTTTTGTCGTATTTCTTGTTATAATGGTGAACTCTCTGCTCCTACTATATATTAAAAGAACAGATTACATAACACCATTTTTCAAAGGCCACGTGGAAACCCTGTGAATTTAGGGGATTATTAGGTGAAACTTTAAGCATTCAATTGTGATATTTCTCATTGAGTGATTTAAGAAGCAGTAAATGATATACCCTAAATTGCTGCAGCCCTAGGTTGTGATGAGAAATTTGTAGGTGCTTGAATCATGGCCATAGTCCTAGGGGTACAAAAGTATAATACTTTTAGGTAGTCCTGAATGTTGGTGTCTGATTCTTTGTTTTCCCCGTTGTGTGATTACCGAATTTGTTTCCTTTGGAGTACCTTTAACCATGCAATTTGAAAAAGATTCTTTTAAGGGAGGGATATTTGATATCTTTCTGCTGTGTTGACAAGAAAGCAAATAGATTTAGTTTACATAAAGATGCTTGAAGTAGAGGCTTCATCGGTCAAGTTAAATCTGTTAAAACTTTTTTCGAAACTGAGAGATGTCTAATAGGCATGACGGAGATGAAGTTAGTGAATCACAAGGGTTGTGTATATTCTTGATCCCACATTTCTAAGAAAGTAAAACTTTTTAGTTACTACTGCCCTAATGTTTTGTACTTATGAGCAATTAGCTCACTGTGGAATATAACGATGTGGAGCAGGCGTGTCATGTGGCTTATGACAAATAGGTATTTGAATTCAAGCATATGGGAGAAAGCAGAATTGTTTTAGCAAATAGATACATCATGTTCATGTTGACAGGAAAACTATGTCAATGTGTACAAAGATTCTTACCACTGACCATTCATAATATCCACTGTTTTGGAACAGAAAAGGGTGGTTTGCCGTTAGTTACCTGGCTTTTTTTGTTTTTGCAGGAGAAATTTGTTGAACGTCTTGGATTTTCTTAAGAGGCCAAATGCCAGCACTCTGGTATCCGGAACCAGAGATCGAGTGAATTTGTATGACAAGTTTAAAAATGCCATTGAGGCTTCTTTTCCTGGAACTATTGATCACCTGACTCGGAAAGCAGAGGAGAAGAATGCCCAGCAGAAAAAACCATCCTTCTGGGATTCAGTTACGGATTCAAAGGCGGGTGCTTTCAAGTTCTCTTTCTAGTCGAAAGAGACCACAAACACAGAAACTGCAACAGTCCTCCCTCCAGAAGAAAAGCGAAAAGAACAATTTTGACACTAATTTTTTTGGTTTGACATTGTTGTATTTCATTCCTTGACCCTATGAGCTTGCACCTTTTTATTGTTCCCAATTTTCAAATATCAAATTCACTAGGAACTTGCCTGTCACCGTAGTGGCGCGCCCGTGCCATCGATACGTCATATGGAGAAACTTACATGTCTTTCTGTCGTTGGCACAAAATGCCATAGTGCAGATGTACTTGTGCCGTGTAAGTCCTCAGAAGTATCCCAAATGGGGGATATTTCCACTCGCACGTTAACTCTGTTATAGTCAGTCTCAACCATTCACAGGGAGAAAAACTGGATAAATTTTATTGAGGCGTTTTATTCCTTCACAGGGAGAATAACTAGGAAAACAACCAAATAGTTGGCAGATTTCTCATAAGTTTTGTCAATAAAACCATTCAGTATTAAAGTACAGAGAAATTAAGTTAGGATCAAAGACTGATATAAAACCATCACCGTGGCGAAAATATACGACTATTTCTAGTCGGCTTCTAAGGTAGGAGAAAGGGAAGCTGAATAACAACCATTTGAGAACTTCAAAGTTTTCAAGAAACCCAAATGCAAGTGAGGCGTAACGATGGCTTCTGGAATACCAAAAGTAGAGGTGCTTTTGTGCAAGTCTTCAGCTGGCGCATCAGGACAATCAGATTTCTCAGGAACTGCTTCTACAGCAACATTCAACCCGTTTGATGTAGGTTGGTTCATAAAGCTGGAAGCAGGTCAAATCAAATAAAAGAACTAGTTAAGATCGATATTGGATTAGTGTGACAATGCCAACTGAATGCAGACTAGTGTAGTGCAATCTGTAACAAACTCCAGATTGGAGATAGGCTCAATGCAGCATGGCATCCAAAGGTTATAGCAAAATCCATCGTTTCACTTGGCCTTAAATTTGTGAGTATTCATCTACTTACGGAACTTGGTGCACACACGTTAATGTTTACCTCGCCTCAAAGCTTCTCCCTTCAGAACCCAGAAGGGCACATAGGCTGCAAATAATCCATGGTGGAAGATATGCATCCTTAATTTCAACACTCGAGCAGAGACCAGCGGATGAGCCTTGCATGGATCCATCATCTTTTGTGGTGGTCTTTTTGGGAGCAACAATATGGTCTGCTCTTTTCAATTCCGTGCATTTAATCTGGAAAAAACGGTACAGTAAAAAGTTCCATTAGTATTTCTGAGAACATTGCACCGTAATGAAGGCAAGTACACACATTCAGAACAAATGGAAGGGGGGAGCATGAAATTGTTCTCTCCATGGGTCTGGGAACTATATTAGGTTAAAACATAGGGCCAACAAGTCACTATCTATGATACGCTTTAAATCAGGAATTCACTCTAATACGTTACAATAGCACGAAGCTCCAACCAAAAGCACATAACTGACGTAGAATTCAGGTTTTTGGTAACAAGACATGCTGACTCTGTTGTCTAGGTACAGTCCCTGGCACAACAATTAATGGTGCTAAGGTACCCCAAACATTTTTCGCACTCACCTCTGGAGAAGAAATGGCAGCATTCTGAAACGGCACAGGTGAATATAACACAGGGACATCCATTACCATTAAAGCAGTCAACAACGACCTGAACATGAAACCAGAAGCAAGGTAGAGTGAGATGATAAGGATCCAAAATACATATTTAATCAATTTAGCCAGATGACATGGAATTGAAAAGTAAGTATAACATACCTATAATTTAACAAAATATCAAACACTCCATGTACATTTTTATTGCCATTGAAAACTAGCAATGATTCCGGGGTATTATCTATATCAGAAGAGGAACTCAAGCGCCGTGTCTGCAACAATTTTAAATGGGGGCACAAATAAGTCGAGCAAAAAAGTGATATTTGAAACTTGTAACACACAAATGATGGATGCAAATGGTTTGAGAAGAGAAACTACTGCCCAGTATACCCAGTTCAGTAAAACAATATAGCACCAAGTCTTACCCGCCATCAAATCCCACAACAGGCAGGTAAAGGTATTCCATGACCCTCACCATGCCTACAATCAGATAAGCAAAACTAGTACAAACTGCAAATAAGGGGAAGAACAACAGATATTAACCTGGCCAAAATTCTGTTTCTCCATCTCTGAGAGCTCAACAAGAACATCTGGAGTGACTTGCTCTACTTTAGAACGGCAAAGAGGCATAGAGAAAGAAACATCCTAATGGCATTATTGTCAAGAGGCAAAATGTCAGAAATGATAGACAAAAGGGCAGTACAAGGTCCATCCTGATATAAAAACACACTACACAGACAAGGCTTAACCTTCAGAAATTAGCCATGGTCCATAATTGTGTGTGAAAAGCAATATTGAACCAAGAGCAAAAGCTTGCAGCTCGAGTGTTATATACATTTTCAAAGACTTTGTATGAGGAAAAGGTAGAAGCCATAAATTGGAACCCTAGTTAATTATTCAGTTCAATGATTTATGACTTTCATCTAGTAACTTAGTGAATATCTAAATGCAAGAGAAAAACGTTCAAATGAATAATGATATAGATTACACCTAACCAAGACTTCTTTCTGTAAATGCTGTAAGCATTACAATAAAAGTACAAATTACAGAAAAAAAAACAAAGTTTTGAGAAATACTACAAGTAAAACTTACATGCTCTCTTAACAATGATCGTATGGCTCTTGTTGACTGGGAGATACAAGCATTGCTGATGCGTTTTGAGCCCACAGAGACATTACAAGCCGTGAACATTACCACAAAATATGGAGTACACACTAGAAGAATTGTACATGTAAACAGCAATCAGTGTGGAGTCCATGTGGAAAGAAAAATAGGATCTAATTGGTTCAAAGATATTGGGATGGAGCACAAGACTCCGGAAAGGGAAGTTTATGCCTTCTTGATATGAATGGTAAGCTGTAATTTAAAAAAATAATAATAATAAAACAAATATAGAATTGTTTTCTGTTTGATGGTTATAATTCTAATTACAAGTGTCATCATGCAAACACTACCATAACACAGAGGGAGAAATCAACCCTTGTAAATTGAATAAGGCAGAATACATATGTATCCCCACTCCAAGAAGGATGGGTACCTCAGGAGAGAGAAACAACTCACAATCAATGATAGTAATTCATCCAAAAAGTAGTACATATATAGTCAAAACATAAGCGAAAGTGGCTTGAAAAAACATAATATACAGGCAAGAGAAATTACCATAAAAGATATCACAGGTACCATTACGAAGCATGTAGTATAGACTCTGAAATGAGTCATCCCATGCTACCTGTCGTTTTCTCAAGAATTCTGTTTCCACTGCAAAAGGGAAAATGATTGATGAAAACATGTCAGGAAAAAGATACATTGGGAATAACAGTATACTAAAAGCTTATGTAGCACACCTCCCTCAACTGTTGATGATGTCAAAACTTGTATGAGAGAAGGCGGTAAGGTAGATTGAGGGTAAACCCACGAATATAATTGTTTAGAACTAATGACATGGGAATTCGATATGAGCCCTGAGCCATGGCTCATATTTTGATCCTGATCATGATCGGATTGGAACTTGAGATTCGGTATACTAGTGTAGGCACCGCATGCTATTGTCCTATGAATCCTAAAAATGTGAAAACAATATAACCTGAATAATCAATTACCAACATCCTGCCAACTGTAACCAATCAAAACGAATAGAAGTAACTGCAACATTAGCAGAGTATGGGTGTGGCAGGAGCATAGTATGTTGGTGAATTTAAACACTAAAGACAAATGATATGGGCAGTTTCCTCATGTTTGCACTACCTTTTTTTTTTAAAATCATTTATTTACTAATAAAAATTAATGTATGGCTTGAATCCATATGATACTTGCATCTGGGCAATTCTTTTAATATAATACTTGTATATGAACCATCCATAAGCATAATATGATGATTTGACTAAGCCATCAGCAGTGGCCAATGCCTTATATGCTAAAAATTCATTTTTCTAACACTTTCCAGACTGTCTTCAAGAATGTTGAAGTAAAATGTCACATATTTGCACCCGTTCTTCAATATTATTAAAGTGAAATTAGACTGAAGACACCTGATTAGGTTGAAAACTTATAAACATGATCATGACAAAACAAGTGAACATACACTACAGGTCACTACAGATCATCTTAGTTAAGTGTCTTATGCACGCACCTAAAGAATTTAACTAAGCATTGGGAGAGAATAACAAATCAAAAGGAATGAAAAAGTAGTGACCGTCCTGTCTTAAGCACTGGAAACTAAACTAACTGTCTTTTTAATAAACACATTTTACTAGCAATTCTAAAAGAATACAAAACTATGTAATCAACCATGGAGATACAAACTCAAGACTAACTAACAGAAATGAAAACTAAACAGATTTTATAGCAGTTGTACATTTACCAATTCACCGGGGAAGAGGACACCACCCGCATACTACTTTTCAAAGAAAAATCCAGAGGAACCTTTCCATCAGGCAAGCAAAAGTTGCCGAAACCAGGTGATGTAGGATTGCCACTTCTTTCAGAAATATAAGCGGATGAGCCAATTGTAGATTCCTGGGCATCTATTCCTTTTAACGCTTTATCCTGTTAAAATTAGCATAAAACTGTTAATAACAGATTCTTTTAACTATGTAGATAAAAGGAAAGGATACTAAGTATACCACATCGACAGCTGCAAAGTCCGATAATCTGTCACCGCCTGATGAAAGCTCAGTAACACTACGGAAAGTAGTTTGACTACACTTTTCAATAGTTCGAAAAACTTTTGCCGCGCCTTCTTCAGTATTTTCAGCAGAATCTATATTTTGGGGACTTCCCGGAAAAGAAGATGGAATTGATAAGAAAATAAGAATGTGCCTGTTTTTCATAAACCAGATAATATTGGAATAAAGGCATACCCAGAAAGTTGGTGTTTCCTCTTGGAAGCCAAATTAGAAAGCATAGAAAGATTCTTCACACTGCTAGGTTTCTCCATTGAATTACTTTCCTGAACAAAATATTAGGGTATTTTTGCATAATACTAACCACATTTAAAATTGAGTAGTAAAATAAGAGGTTTGAAGAAAAATAAATAGAACATCTTATTTAAGATTATGTGCAAACCTTAGCATTCTCTTTTCCAGAGAGTATCTTGAACCTAGATTTTTTTGCAGGGTAAACTTCATCCATACGAATGTCAATGTATCTAGGATTCCTTGACGGTTCTTGTTTCTTTTGCCCATTTTCTGCCTCACTAATGTTGCAGAAAGAAAATAAGTCGGTGACTTTCAACAATAAAAAACCTAAAAAGAAGTAAGAAAATCTTACTTTGTAGAACCAAGCAAAGGGGCTGGAGATTCATCACTTATCTCCACAGCAGTCATCCGCTGCTCTCCCTGTCAAGCATGCTTTATAAATCAGAACCTTCTTACTAATATAGCCTGTCAAATTATATGACAAGCTTTTGAAAATCCACTTCAGTTAAAATCTATGCGTGTAAGAGCACTTAGTCATACATCAGTGTTACTTTGTAAAAAGTAGATGTAGCACTAGGCCTTAAAAACTATACTGCAGCCTACGCATAACCCTATGCGGCAGTGCCAATCCCACTAAACACGGGGTCCTAGGAGGAGAGATCCTCTTAAACTGTTTTCAAAATGTTTAACAAAATAACCAAATAATAAGAAGATCGACGATACAATGATGGCATCTCTACATATCCAGCCAAAAGTTGAAAAAATGTATCAGGACAAAAGCCAAAAAAAGTTGAAAAAAATGTATCCAGACAATGCAACGATAAGAATTAAAATCAGGCAATTAAATAAATTTCTGCAACCTCCAAAAGTGCTAATAATAAGAAGACCAGAGTCCGGACAGAAGCAAAACCATGAGTTCAACAACTTACTCTCAGTTGGGATGGTGTCTTTCTCTTGACTGTTGAATTCCCACCACCAATCTTCAGAGAAGTGGGAGGCAGAGAACCGGGTGGAGCAACCATCGCCATACGTTAGTCTCAAACACTGTCAACAGCAGATCTTTTACTTACAGTTCGAGCATCGATTCAATATTCATGAGTAAAATAAAACCATTCAAATTCCCAGCTAGCTAACCCTCAATTTCTTCACAACAAGAACTACAAATGAATAAATTTAAGAAATATACCTTTCAAAAGGAAAAAGAAATCAGTTTTGTAATTCTTCACCTATCTAGCAGTTGATATTGATTACCATTCCAGATATCCCAATCTCAAACTTGATTACCATCGAACACGTTATGAACCCTAATCAACTACTGAGTAAAATTACCCAAAAATAAATTAATTGCGTCAAAATCTTGAAATTTTGTAATCTGAAGATTGGTAGAATAATGTCTAACCTCAGCGAAGGAGAGATTTCCAGGGCAAAGCCATTGGCAGCCGATGAAATCTCAGTGCAGCGTAGCGACGGACGGGATTAATCAATCCGGCGTGTCGATCGATTTGCCCCCGAAAAATTTCGTGTTTCGGAGAGTAGGGCAAACCGAAGATGCGGAGAGAGAGAGAGAGAGAGAGAGAGAGAGAGAGAGAGTGGGCCGATGAAATCTCAGTGCAGCGTAGCGACGGACGGGATTAATCAATCCGGCATGTCGATCGATTTGCCCCCGAAAAATTTCGTGTTACGGAGAGTAGGGCAAACCGAAGATGCGGAGAGAGAGAGAGAGAGAGAGAGAGAGAGAGAGAGAGAGTGGGAGGAGAGAGAATGTGGTGGGAAAATGTGGCAAAGTGAAGAGATTTAAGAATTTTGTTTGAACAATTTGGAGTTTCCCTCCTATTGCTGACGGCGTCAAATCTGACGTTAGTGTCCGTTTATATTTAATTTTTTTAAGTACAACAATATATTTTTAACTAAGAAGATAAGTAGTTCAGCTAAACCACATAATAGACAATCTAATTTTGTATCGATTTCGCTATTTCGGATTCGAACCTAACAATGCAGTACTGAGTGGCTAGTATCCGTTTATATTAAAACACCAAAATATATATATATATATATATATATATATATATATATTCAGCAAGGTTCTAAAAGTCGCTAGGCGGGCTGGTGCCTAGTGCCTAGGCAGCTAGGCGGGGCCTAGGCGGACTAGGCAGATTGAAGTAAATCTATCATATTTCAGGTAAATAAGTGTCTGCTTCTACTTGAAATATATATAATTTCATCATAAACTACAAAATAGAATGCATATATATCATGAAGTACTGGTACATAATGAAAACATGTGAAATAAGGATATAATGTTTGTTCATTCAAGTATGCAACAAGTCTCTTACAATTTATTAGAAAAAAACAAAATGCAAAATGAAAGTTATGTATTTTCTGTCTAAGTGAGTTGCAACCTAGGCGGGTCTAGGCGGGTGCCTAGGTGGTCTAGGCGGTGACCTAGGGCCTAAGCATTAATCGGAGTGGTGGGCTGGGGCCTAGCGCCTAGGCGGCGCTAGGCGGGGATTTTTAGAACAGTGATATTCAGTACACATCAAACACCTTAACATGATAGCAGTATTTTATTGACATTATTTGCCACACATATTTAATTAACTTCTAAAAGCCAACAACGCAATATGGGAATATATTTAAGGGCTTGTTTGGAACTGTGTTTAACATGGCTAAAAAAATTTTTGTGAAAATATTATTTGAACCAAGTTTTAATAAAAATACAAATAAATCTTGAAAAATATTTTAAGTGTTTCTTACAGAAAACACATAAGTGTTTTTGGATCTTATAAATATTTTATTTAAAAGCGCTTTCAATCATTTTAAAAATGTTTTTTAATCCAACTCTTAATCTTTTTGCATATTGGTTAGGCCAATGTACATGGATGTACAAGCTCGATTACTATTACTATCAGACATTGTACAATTTTTTATGATAGAACTTTAAGTGTCTTTATTTTATGTAACACAAGACATGTGAAAACACTTTGGTCTCGTTTGGCACATCGGACTGTATTAACTATTTCAGTCGGACTGACTAATTTGTGCATCAGATAGTATTAACTAATAATCAGGCGTTTGGGGCAATGTCGAATTAATTTGTACATCGAATAGTACGTTGAACTATGATAATTTTTCACTTAATAATTGATGTTAAAATGAAAAAAATAATTAAGGAAAAACAGAACAAAAATAATTAATCATAGCACATACAAAAATACATGAAGGGTGAGAATATGGAAGGAAAAAGATAAGGATTGCTCTGCACTGGGTAATCTCTTTGAAATCTCCCCAAACATTCTGGATAGTTTTGCTCGCGAAGATCTGAACGGAAAATAGAGAAAGATAGGAGACTAGGGTTGGCGGCAATTGGCTTTTGAATGACTGCCGGAATCACTCCAATTGCTGCCATGGTTGGTTGGGTAGAAGGAAAGACCTTGGTTGGAGGAAGAAGAACGAGGACTAATTAACCTTCCGTTTTGGAGTGTATTAGTTAGCAGGTATATAGACCGGATAAAATAAGTGAGTCCGGATAATTAGTCAGCTGGCTATTTAATATGAAACTGCACCAAACACTTGACTTCGTACTATTAATTCAATCCGGTACTTTAAATGGTGTGCCAAAGGAAGCCTTTGTGAACCAACCGGGTAAAAGATAAGACATACCTAGGGGATAGGGTATAGCGAACAAAATTTCTTGTAGGGGAAATTTTATTTGAATCCATATAACCTCTTTTTACACCTAATTTAAAATTTAAATGTGAATTATCTTTTTTAACCTATTGCATAATTATCATTAAGTACAAAATAAAATTAACAATAAATATAAAATTTATCAATAAATCCACACTGAATAATTTTTGAGCTTGTTCCCTAATTGAATCGGGTCCAAATTAGCTTTGGAGTACATGATTTCTTCATCTTTGAGAACAACAATAGGGAGCTTCTCTTGCCATTCTTTGTTCTTCTTAGTAGCAGAGCTATGGATCTCATTCACAACCCTAATTGATAGCTAATTAGGTTGGGGTTGAAAGTTTTATTTTTTTTCTTTCTACTTTCTTCATTTTCTGAGTAGGAGAACACAATTGTGTATAGTGCCGGATTTTTCTTATTTGGTTCATTTGAAGTGTTGTGCTTTGCAATTTATGTTGTTTTATTGGCAGAATCCATGGACCTTAAAAACCTTTGGAATCGAACTAATGTTGCCCTTAACACGATAATTCGACACTATGAGACTAATAAAACTGAAGAGTTTCTTCAACCTTGTATTGAAAGTAGCTACAACAGTTTTGGATTGCATAATTTCTTCTTATTGTTTATTATTTGTTTTGGGAATATGCACATGCAGTTTTCCACTTAAAAATGTTAACTTCAATTGTGTATAAACGTTTGCATTTACCTCTTGATTTTTCGTAAAACAACCCAGCTGCTCTCAATTTGGGGTGCATAGCAAGAAGAGCTACAATGTCAATGAAATACTGATCCTAGGTATTATATGATGCCCATCATTTCCAATGTCCCTATTGTTTCTCCTAGTATGGTAGAGGATCCTAATAAAAAAAGGATTACGCGTACAATTCACAGTATAGGCCATATTTTTCAAGTTATGTGAGACCCAAGAATATGGAAGAGTCATAAACAAGTAGAAACTTCATCAAATTATTCAACATGTTCACAAAATTAAACTTCATAAAACTTTCATTCCCATAAACAAGTAGAAACTTCACCAAGTTATTCAATTTGGGGTTTATTTTCTAAATGGTTGTAAAGATAAATTTACATTTTGAAATGGAGTTGTGAGAGTAGTTTAGATAATAAATTTGTGTTTAAAGAGATATTAATTCTTTAATTAAAAATAATATAGGTGTAGAGAGTAAGTTGAGTATAGAAAGAAGTTATATGAGTTCAAATAAAACTTCTCTTCTTATTAACCGGAGGTGTTTTTCATTACTATAATGAAGTATCTTGGGGAAAGGGATCCTCTCCAAATCCCTTCCACCTAATCCTCCTCATCAAACAATCTAGACCCTTAAAATTTGATCCAACGACTAAAAACACGGGCCCACTCTAAAAGTTATAATAACTTTAGCCGTTGGATCAAATTTAAAGGGTCCGGATTGTTTGATAAGGAGGATTAGGTGGAAGGGATCGGGAGATGATCCCCTTCCCATATCTTGGAAATGACTAAAGTGGATTTAGGCATCAAAATATGTTGATAAAAATACATTATTAGGAAGCTTGTACAATAATTTCGTTTGTTGTTTGCGTGTTACATCAGAATACATTGACAAAAAAGAGCTCGTTTGTAAGTGATTTTATAATGACTGAAGTATTTTTAGTGTAAATGTTTTTGAAACAAATCTTTAGTAAAAGTTCGAGTGGATCATGAAAAACCACTTTAAATATTCCTAGCACATATCTATTTTTTCTTCCTTTAAAAAAAAACTACTTAAAGTGCTTTTGGAACTCAAAATCAACTTGATCAAAAATATTTTCGGTCATTTTAAAAATACTTTTAAACAAGCCCAAAATTTATTGGGACATTTTTACTAATACTTATTTACATTTTTGGGGCACATAATTCATATCAAGCCATAATATGAGTTATCAAGTCCATATGATTCTCGTAATATGATTAGAACACCTTTCTCATTACTCATAGCCAGCATTTAGGCAAAAGATCTCTAAAAGTATATTTTGGAGCATGTTTCCCTCTTTCCTAAAAGCAGAGTTCTTTTGTTAGAAATTCATGTCTCCCATGAATCAATCAAGGACCCTAACAATATTTTGAGGCACATCCTTGATTGGGACGTGACTCCATTATCAAAGATTTGTTGGGAATTTTAATTAAAAAAATTATTTTATGTTAATAGAAATTAAATTTGATGAGTTGGGACTATTCATGAATAAGGTTGTGATTGTTCGATTGAAGAAAAGATACAACTATCTAAGGAGTCACCTTATCCTATTGAGTCATAGGTAAAATTAAGGGAGTTTTAACAAAAAGCTCACGGTACTGTTCACTTTAACGAAAAACCAAATTTTAACACTAAAAAGTCAAACCTGGTACGATTCACTTTACCCTTTATTTTGTCCTTATCGTTAAAACTCAAAGTTTTCAAGCCTTTTTCATTAATTTTCCTTAAAATTAATAGGTTGAGTCCTGTAAGTTCATATGAGCCATATTATACTTAGAGATTAAGTGAGTCTGAGAGAGTTCAACGTAATTGTGGTACACTGGAACCTTTGGTGAAAGTCGTTGTAACTTGGAAGATAAGCGTCAAACAACCATGATAACTATAGTTGAGGCGTAAAATGAGAACTCAAATAAGTTGAGTCATACAACACTACAAGGGGGTGTTTGTTTCCCTTCACTAAAGTTTACTGGATTAAGGCTTAGTCCAGTCCCGTGTTTGTTCCCCATGGGGCTTAGAGTTAATGAGATTAGCTCTCACTCGTCCCGACTAAAACAGGGCCTAGCCAGTCTTAGCAAAGCCCCCCCCAAAAACCATGGGATTGCTAATCCCGTCTCTAAACCTGCGTAGAACGATCGCATGCAGCAAGGCTTGTGAACTACAAATCTGCAAAAATGCTTCTGGGCGACTCTGTTTGCCAACCCATGTCCATATTTGAAACCCAGCCCCACCCACTGCCTAAATCTCAACACCAAAATTCAAAAACATATATGCAAAATGATGATAAACAACAATCCCAATAGCAAAATTCTTCCTTATTTTCGAAAATTCCCAGAAAATTTCCAAATTTTTTTCCTTTTCTCCAGAAAATTTCGGAAATTATGGATAGAGAAGGGGATAGTAGCTTTGAGACAAAGAGATATGGAGAGATAGAGAGGGAGAGAAGAGTAGCATGGGGACGATTTGCAAGAAGAATGATTTGAATGATGTTGTGCTGCAGGAAAAAAGATGGAGAAAGGAAGTGATGGGGACAAAATTAAAGAGGAAGAAAAGGGAAGAACTCTCTAGAGAGAGAGAGGTGGTGTGTGTACTTTGGAAATAAAAAGGAAAAAGCTTGATTTAGTAATAAAATATTATTGAATTAATAATGAAATATTATTAGATGTGTATTATATAATATAATATTATAGTTATTAGTTATCCTGTTTTTTAGTCTGACACTGCACCAAACGCATCACTAAATCAATCCAGCTTGGTCTAGTCTAAGCCAGTCTAACTTAGTCCCTAAAATTAGTCCAGTCTGAGATAGTCCGGTACAACAAACGCACCCCAAAAGTACCCAATAGTGTCATTTAAAAAAACAACAAGAAAAACCCATTCCTGTCGGATATTAAGGAAAAATCCGACAGAAACTCATGTAATGGCGGATAGAAGAACCGACAACATTGATAGCGTCATGAAAAGGCTTTTGCTGTCGGTTAGTTCCCTTAATCTGCCAAGAAAAAGGAAAGCGTTTAGAAATTAAAAAAAAGGACAGTAGTGTTAGATAAAAGTGACATTCAAACTCCCTTCGGATAATAAAAAAAGCAGATTTGTGTCGCTCATAACTGACACCACTAATGACACACTCCGACCCGAAATGTCCACTTGAACACTCGAATCGCGATGTGTTGGCCGACACCTGGAAGGTTACGAAGCCATAAAGTGTAATGATGACATGCCCTAACCCAGATATTCAAATGAAACCTGGATGGCACGTGCTGGCCGACACCGAAGGGTGACGAAAGCCATGAGTGTGTGAATCAGTGAGAACATGAAGGAACAAGGAACACAAAAATTATGCAAGAAACAACATTTATAAAGAATACGCAACTTTAAGAAGCAATAATAACAATATATTTGATTTAAGCATGAACAAAACAAGGTATTCAACGATCATGAATATGTCCAGAGCATACTACTAAAAGAAAGTGCCAGAGCAAAGTAAAACAACAAGTAACAATGATCGTAAAAGGAATCCATACTCAAGTGGAGAGATGCAAGGTCACTGATAGGGAAATGCCTCGAAGCTTGGGTTGTACTCTTCATCATTATGTCCTGAGGGGGCATAAAAACAGAAAAGGTGAGTGGACCATAATTTATCATAATACTAATAATGGGAAAACCATTTTATTTCTGAACATAATAACCCCCTGATTTGAAAACTCGTGTATATATATATATAATACTACATATAAGTTTTTCCGAAAACTCTACATGCCATGCACACGTTTATAAAATCAGTACGTATAAAACTGTGCTCAGAAATGAATATCACCACCCGAAGGAAAATCTGTAAAATATATCACATTGTACTCTATAGAGGTATCATAGTTGCCTGAAGGCAGTACTTATCCATCACCCGAAGGTGAAGCTGTATGACACTGGGTTACTCCAATGAAGAAGCCATGGTCCATTACCCGAAGGTGAAGTTGTACGACTCTAGGTTATGCCGGAAAAAAGGATATATAACATCACACACCGACACTAGCCCTGGGCTAGTGAAGCTGGGGGTATATCATCAATATCATCAACTCCTTATTCGCCCGAAGGCAATACCTATCCATCATCCGAAGGTGAAGCTATACGACATTGGGTTACGCTAGTGAAGAAACCATGGTCCATCACCCAAAAGTGAAGCTGTACGACTTCGGGCTACGCCGGAGAATATGATATATAACATCACACACCGACACTAGCCTCAGGCTAGTGAAGCTGGGGGTATATCATCAATATCTCACTTTTTATTCACCCGAATGCAGTACCTGTCCATAACCCGAAGGTGAAGCTGAATGGCACTGGGTTACGCCAATGAAGAAACCATGGTTCATCACTTAAAGGTGAAGCTGTACGACTCCCGGTTATGCCGGATAAGAGGATATAACATATATATATGCTTAACTGTGTCCTATGGCCATAGATGTCTAATACCCATGTTGTGTGGATGTGCTGTATGATAACCCACTAGATACGTATCAAAAGCATATCTCAAAATCCCACATCAAATCTGAAGCTTAAAAGCTCAAAGTCTCATCTCATAAATCCATAATAATAAATCATAAATTCGTAAAGTAATCCTATTCGAAAGCCATAGAATTTCATATACAAGAATCATTTCATATATGAGAATCCAATAATTCATAACCTTTCATAAAACGTAGTTTGATAAATTCTAAATATTTCGTAAAAGCAATTTATATAAATCATAAATTCATAAAAAAACATGAATATAGAATCCATAAAACATAATTGAAAACATGCTCATTTCAAGAAATATGCAATGCATGCAAGCCTAATATTTTATAAAAACATGCAAGTTTAGAAGGGCTTCACTCACAAGTATTCCACTACCGGAAAGCCGCTTGAACTAAGAAGGATTGGATCACTTCTAACCGTTGCACCTAAACATAAAGAGAGTACATTTAATAAAACTCTACTAAAATGATGGAATTGCAAAAAAAACGGACAGTGGATTCAGATTCGGCACGTCGAAAAACCCAAAAAGGGACCTCGCCATAAAGTTCATTGAAAAAGTCATCGGCGCCGTTGTCATCGCCGTTGTGGACGACGGCGGAGGCGCATGTGCTCCACGCACCAGCCATGACATGCACCCACTCACAGGCCACGCGCCAGCCCAAGAGGTTGGGTTGGGATTCGGGTCAGATTCGGGTTTGGGCTTAGGTTCTGGGTAACTGGATTGGGCCGATTCTTAATTTAGGTTTTGGGCTTGAGTTATTTGGTTTGGGTTAAGCTTGGCTCTGGTTTGAGCTTGGGCTAATAGGCTTAAGGTTTTGGGCTGGGTTTGGAGTTGGGTCATAGGTTGGGTTGACCTGATTCCAGGTTGTGGGTTTGCACAGAATTTGGACCCGAGCTCTGTTCGAGCTCAATTTCACACCATTTTTAATGATTCAAAAACCACAATGAAGATATGAAAATAAGGAACAAGAATATAACAAGATGGGGTTGAGTCGATGTCGAGATTAGCCGGAAAATGACTTGCAATCCACGGTCTTTCGTGGGAAAACTAGAAACTGTTTCTTTGAGTTGTTTTCATGTTTCAACCTTCATCAAAACCATTTTCTATTCATCAACTAAGAACCTTAGACTACGAAGGAAGAAGATCGGAGGGTGGTTCGACTTACCTTGTCGAAAAATGTTGAAAACTCGCCGGATCAACTTTGTGCACAGTGAAGGTACTGTGCAACGAGTGAGAGAGAGAAAGATGAAGGGTTCTCCTTATTCTAGGCTCATAGGACTTGAAGGGAAGGGAGTGATGTTGGTGTGGTGGTCGTTTGAGGGGGAAAAAGGGCTGGTGATGGTCTCAATGATGGAGAGATGAAAGGGAATGAGAATGGTGAAGGATAGAGAGAAAGAAAGTGTTATAAAGTGAGAGAAAGTTCACGGAAAGGAAAGAAAAAGGCACCAAAGATGGGTACCACGTGTCGACCATGCAAAGGCCCAAAGCGGGGAAAAATCTCCACTTGTAAAATTACCAAATTACCCTTATCGCTAAAAAATCATAGAAGCCTCGTTGTAGCTCCAAACTCGACTCCAATTGCACTTACGCATTTGTATCAATGAAAACTATGGAAATAAAATAAATGAAAAATTATAAACGAAACTTAACGAAAGTCAACCTTCCTGTCAATAGGGGTATTTTAGTAATTTTAATTAATAAAAATGAAATATTCGAAATAAGTCGTTACAATCTACCCCTTTAAGAAAATTTTGTCCTCGAAATTTCATTACCTCAAGTAAATACGAATGGATACTGGGCCTACTTTAATTCATTTGTCTCCCACGTAGCCTCTTCGGCTGCATGATTCGCCCATAACACTTTCACTAGCAGGATGACTTTATTCCTTAACACATTATCCTGTCGGTCAATAATCGCTACAAGCTCCTCCACATAGCTCATGTCCGGTCTTACCTCCAATGGTTGTGGCTGCAGAATGTGTGATGGGTTCGATACATACTTCCAAAGCACGGAGATACGTCATGTATCTGGAATAACTCTAGCGGTAACTCCAGTCTGTAGGCAACAACTCAAATTCTCTCTGTAATTCTGTAAGGGCCGATATATCGAGGACTTAACCTTTCTCGCTTGCCGAAGCGAACTACACCTTTCCAAGGTGATAACTTCAAGAATACGAAGTCATTAACTTCATATTCTTGATTCGTAGTTACACGCCTGACCTCGATATTCTCCAAACACCCGGTTAAGCACGTACTGGCTAACACATGAAGGTAACAAAGCCATATTAGAATGCATGAGAAATAATAATTATAGACAATACTTATAAATTTAAATACAATGATTATGCAATTATGGAACGTGTTCAAAGCATACAACGAATCCTAGACACTAAAAAGGAATAATATAAAATTGAATGAACAAAGAGATGCGTCATACACCAAGAGGACTCGAAAATGTTGATGTGGGAGTGCCTTGATGCCGGAATTGTACGCCTTGAATCTAAGTCCTGAGGGGGCACAAAACAAACCATGAGTGGACCAAGCTGATATATAAGTAATAAGAAAAATAGTTAATCTTTAACGTACTAACCCCCAGGTTGAGAAAACTCGTATAGCATAATAGGTAATAGGTTTTTCCGAAAACCCTAGCATGCCATAAAACCTTTCATAAAAATATATCATATAGTGTGCGTGCTAATGATATCATATATCAGTATCTCCCGGTTGAAGCCACCAATATACACCCGGCCAAAGTCATATATAAGTATCATCGCCCGTAGGCAGAACATTGACCACTAGATAAGCACAAAAATCATTGACATAATATTTCCAAACATAATACATATATCTCATTGGAGCTAAGTAGCTCAAACATCATATCTTAAAACATCTTCATAGTATATAGTCATAAATCATATATATTACAAAGAACGTAAAATCGATAAAGCATGAATGTCATAAAGCGTAAATCCAATTTACTCATAAACATTTCATAAAACGTAACCAATAAATCATGTTTCTCATGTATGCATTTCTAATAGTAAAATATACATTTTAGAAGGGGTTTACTCACATTGCACTGTTGGCGAAGAGCTGTGCAAACAAGGGTGGATGAAAACGCCACAAACAATTGCACCTAAGCACATAAAGGTACCAATTAATAAAACTATACTAAAACGGTTGAATTTTGAGAAACAAACGTCATAAACGGACATCGAAAAACATAAAAATGGACTTTGGGTACCCCCTTGCGCCATCGCATGTGCTGCCACGAGACGATGGCCCCGATGGCCACGTGCCATTTTGGGTGGCCGAAAAGTTCGCAGGCACCACCGTGGACGGCGGTGGAGCACCGTACCTCCGATCGAGGATCGTGGGCTCCACGTGTTAGCTAAGTCATACGCCCACGCGCCGATTGGGTTCAAGGTTGGGCCATTCCGGTTCTGGGTTTTGGGCTTGGGTTATTTGGGTCTGGGCCTAGAGTTAAAGGGCCAAGGTCTGGGCGAAGGTCCATGGCCCAAAGACTTGGGCCAGTTTTAACTTAGGTTCTAGGCTGAGACATTTAGGTTGGGCTATGAACCGGGCCTGGGCCCAAGTTTGGGACTTTGGGGTAAATGGGTTTGGGCTGGATATTGGGTTGGGTTCTATGGCCTACAAGTTGGGCCAATCTAGTGTTCCTGGGTAAGGTTTAACTCGATTTCAGGCTAGGTTAGCTGGTTTCAAGGAAGAAGAAAGCCGAAGCTTCCCGAGCTCCGTTCAACTCCAATACCCAACTAAAACTAGTCCTACAATACACCAAAATGAAGCCCAAGGAATAAGGAAGACAATCATACCTATCTTGTGGCCAGAATTGGCCGAAAAACGACTTATAAGCCGTCGGGTCTTCGCCAGAATCTGGGGAAGTATCCCAGAGGTGTTTTCAAGTCGAATCTTCCCTAAAAACTGTTGGGTTTTTGGCTCAAAATTAGGATGATGCAATAAATTAAGTTTGTGTTACCTATTTGGTTTTGGTGTCCTATTTGGGTTTGGTTTTGACTTCTTAGTTAGTTTCCTTGGTAGAGAGATTTTGTTAATTACCTATTTGATTAGGATTTGGATTTATTTCCTATTAGGATTCTTATTGTAACCTAAGTCCTATGCACTATAAATAGGACCTTAGGGATAGTGTATTTAGTGTGGCTCATTCGTATGGCAATTTGGTGAGAGTCAATTTGTGAGTTTGTGAGTTAGAGAGCAATTTGGGAGAATCTTCTCCGTTAGTTTTGGGTTCTCTACTTGTTTGGTTTAGGGTTTGTAATTTGTGGGATTTGGGTTGTGAAAGTTTAAACACTCTTTTGTAATCTCCATTTGTTTAGTGAAATTCTTCGCCGTGCTTCGCTCGTGGACGTAGGCTTTACGCCAAACCACGTAAATCTCTTGTGTTAGTTTGAGATTGTTTGTTTTAGCTTTCACCTACGATGTTGATATTGGTACTTTGTTAGAATTTGTTTCCGTTTGCGCATAAAAGTACAACAAAAACAAGTATACAACCTTAGAAATCAAAGCAACATTCATTTGAGATTAAGATGAAGGGGCTCCGAGGCTCACCAAATCGGAGGTGGCCTAACTCGCCACATTTCCCCCGACTTTACACTGGCTCCCATGGTGCTACGTCTTGGTCTGCACTTGCAGAGAAAGAAGAGGGACGAGAGAGATGATGAGGTCCGAGGGAGATCAGAGAGAGTAAAAGGAAGGTGGGTGAGTTGGTGTGCTTAGGAAGGAGAGAAGGTTAGAAAGGGTGAGCTGAGAGAGTTTTAAGAGAAAGAGTTGTGAGTTTGCATGGGAGATGAAAGAAAGAGAGAGAGGGGGAAAAATGAGACGGAGGACAAACTTGTAAGGGTGGGCCCCACGTGGCTCACCAATTAAGACCAAAAACAAACCTTCAAAATATCTAGCCCAATCACAAGGAAATTACCAAAATACCTTTCCATTCTAAAATCCATAAATTTATTTGGGATGGGTTGTTACAATCTAACCCCGTTAAGAAAAATTTGTCCCGAAATTTGAAATAACTTACTATACTGAAATACTCGAAAATAGGAAGAAGAAAATATATATAAAGAAGAAATCAAGTTAGAACGGTCGCATAAAAGAGAATATGGCACACCGTCGTGAGCGGGTTGCAATGGTTCCTCTTTGATGCCTCCAGGCTCATACCTTCTTCCTCCATCAGTACATAAGTAGAAATATACTTTATAAAGATATAAAGTTGAAAATATATAATAACGTAAGGTCAAAAGTACGTACGTAATATACAATAACGTCAAAATAGATATGTAATAACGTAGAGGTCGAAAAACTCGTGCGGAACTTAAAATTGAAAACGGAAAAAAACTTCCCCCAAAACATTTGTAATGTTAGAAAACACATATATAACTATAATAAGGTAAGTTAAAATACTTGTATTGAAAATCGAGATTGAAAAAGTAGCATTCATAACGTCACGTACTCCAATAACAAATGTGTCTTTAGGCTGAGCCCCAACAATAACTAAACAGTAACAACTATCGTAGACAGGTCTACATGTCCACTTACTTAATGAACCCAACGGTTATGCCATCGATATTACAGTCGGCCGCCCACGATATCGACAACACATGGCTATCTCGATAAGCAAGTGGTAATCTCCTAAGGGTGCAAACATACCAATTTGTCCAACACTAAGTCAACAATAACAGAAGCACACAATTTCTCATATAGTAAATTCAAACATCCAAAAACCAATTTGCAGAACTCTACTGTCCAACCAGTAGAATCAATCAAACCAAGTCTCAGATAGTGCCATACACAAACTGGAAACAAAAATTATCGTTGTAACTACTCCAAAAGAGATCGGTGCAAAATCTAATCATTCAGAAACCACAAATCAACAAAACGCAACGTGTCTTTCAAGATACAAATAGTTCGTTCAGACTATCCAACAGTTGGCAAATATAAATGATATACAAGACAAACAACTTAATACTTAAGGGCTTCACGAAAACTTCACAGAATTAGAAGTGAAACGCGCATCACGATGAGGTACAAAAGTGACAATGCATTGAGAATTTCTCTCGGATTCAGCGAAAAGGCTAAAAGAACACTCAAGAATTTAAGGGTCAAGTCAAGTCCATCAAGTCAAAGGTACAAGATAACTGGATGGAAAGCGTAACTTTGATGTAAGAATACATGTGAGTACAAAACTTGATTCTGTGGTGGTAAGTCGAGATGGTTGAGTGCGCACTCGACTCAGGTGGTAGTCTAAAGTGATTTGATAGACGGGAACTCTAACTTTTTTCCCATTCCAAAATTCACAACAACTTGTTTCAACGATAATCTCAGGGATATTTAATCACTGGTGCTAATGATTCGCTCGATAGGACATTAATGGGTGATTGTATGACTGGTGGTTCCGGCTAAAACTTTCAGATTTGAGTGGCCTTCCAGAACAATCTGTATGCTTGAGAATATAATATGAAGTGTCCTAGGGTAAGCACGAACCCAAAGTTAGCTAAAATGCTTTCTAGTACCAGGAGGTGAAACCAGGATTACAGTCGCAATTGATGTCAATCGAGACGTCAGTCAAACAAAGTCTAGAATGAAGAATTCTACCAAGTAGTCAAGAGAATAGTCCTCACGGACTAGTAGATAATATGCTGAGTGAGTTGACCATCAAGTACAGAAACGTCATCATAGTCTCCATGTGTACAAGGTGGTTTGTATCGAAAATCTTTGGTGACACTCACCTGCATCTGTTCGCATCCCCGATGGGTCATCGATAACCCAAGAAGGGCAACCATGAAATTTCTTACTAAAAGCATTAGCTACGACAGTTGCTTGACCATGACAGTACTCAAAGGTGCAATCAACTAACCGATGAGTTCCATCCACCTCTTCTGTCACCAACTCAACTATTTCTGTGTGAAAACACACTACAACTTCTTTGGTAAAAAAAAAAAAGATGCAATATTTCTCACTGTACAGAAAATGTCACCTGATTTTACAACAAGAAAGATCGTTATCAGCTCTAGGTCAAAGATATGATGGTTCACATCATGCGGTTCCAATCGTCAAGAGGTACATGCATTACTCGATCATGTTGCATCAGTGTGCAGCTAAACATTTAAAAATACACCACCGTAGAAATTCAAAAAGTGTAAAAGCTATGATCAGATGAGACAATACCCTGTTGTCAGAAACTTCATTCATCGTCAGCATCGTAACAAAATTGATTGGTTTCTTAGCCAAAAAGGAAATAGGTCTAGCTTAAAGAATAGTTAAGAATTACTGTAAGGGTTTGACAAGACCAATGACATTTCGTATTTCACAACATCTTGTGAAGATTTTCCATTTCCAACGATCGTAACCTCTTTTGGAAATTGATGAGAATAATGTCTACTACCAAAGGATTTCATCACCGAGGAGGCACAATCCCGACATGAATCCTTGTATTTCAACCAGAAAGTGACAATTCAAATAGAGAAAGGTTTGCACAACTGCGCCGAATGACACCAAATCTGGAAGTCGTGTCCACATGATGTCATGACTAACACATTACTACAGTAACCGAAGATCCTAAGTATGCTCTGAACAAACCACTCTCTGATACCAAATTGACACACCCAAACCTGATATTCTCCGAACACTCGGGTATGCACGTGCTGGCCGACACCTGAAGGTGACGAAGCCATATTAGGATGCATAAGAAATAATAATTATAAACAATACTTATAAATTTAAATACAATGATTATGCAATTATGGAACGTGTTCAAAGCATACACCTAATGATAGACACTAAAAAGGAATAATATAAAATTGAATGAACAAAGAGATGCGTCCTACACTGAGAGAACTCGAAGATGCCAATGCAGGAGTGCCTTGACGCCGAAATTGTACGCCTCGAATCTAAGTCCTGAGAATGCGCAAAACAAAACATGAGTGAACTAAGTTGATATATAA
Organism: Malus sylvestris; assembly: GCF_916048215.2. NCBI lineage: Eukaryota > Viridiplantae > Streptophyta > Magnoliopsida > Rosales > Rosaceae > Malus > Malus sylvestris. The sequence continues at coordinate 4,811,608 of NC_062271.1, read as the reverse complement.
GTAATAAGAAAAATAGTTCATCTTTAACGTACTAACCCCCAGGTTGAGAAAACTCGTATAGCATAATAAGCAATAAGTTTTTCCAAAAACCCTAGCACGCCATAAAACTTTTCATAAAACATGTGTCATATAGTGTGCGTACTAGTGGTATCATATATCAGTATCTTATAGCCGAAGCCACCAACCTATGCCAGGCCGAAGCAATATATAAGTATCTCTTGGCCGAAACCATATATATAAGTATCATCGCCCGTAGGTAGAACATTGATCACTAGATAAGCACAAAAATCAATGAACGTAATATTTCCAAACATAATACATATATCTTATCAGAGCTCAGTAGCTCAAACATCATATCTTAAAACATCTTCATAGTATATAGTCATAAATCATATATACTACAAAGAACGTAAAATCGATAAAGCATGAATGTCATAAAGCGTAAATCCAATTTACTCATAAACGTTTCATAAAACGTAATCAATAAATCATGTTTTTTATGTATGCATTTCTAATGGTAAAATATGCATTTTAAAAGGGGTTCACTCACCTTACATCGTCGGCGAAGAGTTGTGCAAACAAGGGTGGATGGAAACGCTGCAAACAATTGCACTTAAGCACATAAAGGTACCAATTAATGAAACTATACTAAAACGATTGAATTTTGGGAAATGGACGTCATAAACGGATTCAGGATGTTGAAAAACATAAGGGGGTACACCCACGCGCCGCCATGAGACGGCGGCCCCGATAGCCACGAGCCGCCACATGCCATTTTGGGTCGTCAGAAATTTAGCCAAAAAAGTTGCCAGCGCCACCATCCACTGCGGCGAAGCACAGTACCTCCGATGGAGGCGCATGTGCTCCACGCGCCAACTGGGTTCAGGATTGGGCTAATCTTGTTATGGGTTTTGGGCTTGGGTTATTTGGGTCTGGGCCTAAAGTTAAAAAGCTAAGGTCTGGACCGAGGTCCATGGCCCAAAGACCTGGGCTGATTTTAACTTCGGTTATGGGCCGAGGCATTTGAGTTGGGCTATGCAACAGGGCCTAGGCCCAGGTTTGGGACTTTGAGGTAAATGGATTTGGGCTGGACATTGGGTCGGGTTCTATGGCCCACGAGTTGGGCCATTCCAGTGTTCCCAGGTCAGGTTTAACCCGATTTCAGGCTAGGTTGGCCGGGTTCGAGGAAGAAGAAAGCCAGAGCTTCCCAAGTTTCGTTCAACTCCGATACCCAACTAAAACTAGTCCTACAATATACTAAAATGAAGCCCAAGGAATAAGGAAGACAATCGTACCTATCTCGTGGCCAATCTTGGTCGGAGTTGGTTGAAAAACGGCCTGCAAGCCGTCGAGTGCTCGCTGGAATTTGGGGAAGTATCCCAGAGGTGTTTTCAAGTCGAATCTTCCCTAAAAACAAGTATACAACCTTAGAAATCAAAGCAACATTCATTTAAGACAAAGATGAAGGGGCTCCGAGACTCACCTTATTGGAGGTGGTCCAACTCGCCACATTTTGAAAAACTGACAGCTCTGATTTTGATTGGGCATGTCGAAAAACTCAATAAGGAAAGAATGAGAGAGTGAGAAGAGCTAGAGGGAAAAAGTTGGAAAAAGAAGAGAGAGAGAGAGAGAGAGAGAGAGAGAGAGAGAGAGCGCGAGAGAGGGAGAGAGAGATAACCGGTTAAAAGAAGAAAAAGAAATTAAGATGTTGAATATAATAATGGTTGAGTGATGTAAGTAGAGAAAGCTGAAAAGAGAGGGAGAGGGAGGTAGAGAGATGTGGGAATCGGCCAAGAAAGAAAGAAAAATGATGGTGATATGTGTAATGGGACAAGAGAGAAAATATATTAAAAAAAATAAAAAAGAATGATGTCTTACGGGACTTATTGACAAGAGTGGGTTTTAAAACCCAAAATAACTATTTGTTTAATACAAGGTCAGACCAAGCAGTAATGCATACTGCACGAGGTCAGTTTTTAGCATTTAAACTTATCTCCGATGAATTTAAACTGTTTCGAACATAACTTCTTTGTTATAACTTTGAATTGAGTTCTTTCTGTGGTCACATGTTCGTAAAAATGAGTACTATTTGAAAATAGTAAAATAAGGTTGGAAAAGTGAAAGGAAAATTGAGGTCCACGTGGAAGGCCTACATGACATCTAGACTTGGCATTCATGTTATGTTTTCCATGTTCGTGTCATACCTGATATCTTAACAGGTCGTGTCGTGTAACACCTGTTAAAATAAATAAGTAAAATGACCCGATCCGAAATTACCGGATAATATTAACGGGTAATATGACCCAACCCATTACTCGTTATGGAAAATATATTTTAAACCAATAAATAATCAAATGAAAAACATAATACTAAATAAGTATATACATACCATATTGTCACATCCAAAACATAAAAACGCAATTTTCTTTTAAGCATATTTTCGCTTACCTAAATTGATTGTTCTAGCCTTTTTCTTTACAATACTCGTATTTGTATTGTCCATACTTTTACTTCCAAGATCTCGTTATGTTCCCATTATAATCTCCACAGACACCTCATCACTAAGGTTTACTGAATCTGAATCTCTGGCATCCATTGCTTCTGAAACAAAATGGGTATAAATTAATTAATAGCTTAATTAATTAAGTAAAGCCTTTAATAGTTTTTTAATTAATGTAGAAGTGTAAAAAATATAGAAAAAGTATATAAACACTCGTAATGACAAGCTTTACAACTTTCATTAAGAGCTTAACTTTGAAATTTGCTACTATAATCATATAAATCATATATCAAAATTTAACCGTTGATTGTTGTTTACATTTACAATTCATTGTTCTCATCAAATTTTGTTTTTTGAAAACATGATCTATTAGAGGATGCTTGAAGATAAACGGTTTGGATCATTGATATTATATTCAGAGTTTTACGGTTAGTGAAAATATTGCTTGATGTTTATAAAGTTTCTACAAACTATATGACATCGACTCATATTTTAGTTAACCGTAAATATCGAAACGTGATATCAAATATCTGAATCGTTCATTTTCTTACATCCGGCAAATGATCATGTTTTCAAAAAGGAAAATTTTAAAAATGAAATTCAGTAAGAAGAATAAAGCGTAAATGACAATCGACGGTTAAATATAAATTTAAGGTTTATGGATTATAGTGTTGGATTTCAAAGCTGACCCCTTCATGAAAATTGTAAAGCTTGTCACTATGAGTGATTGTATATTTTTTTTACATTTTTTACACTTCTACAATAATTATTATCAATTTTGCCGTCAAATAAAAAAACATTATTCATGAGGGTTTGGAGGATTTTAAAAATCTAAACGATAATGTAAGTGTAACCATTATCTACTCATGGAGGAATAATGATGAATCACAAGTGTTTATACATTCTTCCACATTTTTCATACTTGTATGTATATCTTCTTAGTTCTTGCCAATACAAATACTATACTAATTTATTTTAATTTTGGACAACAACATGTTAAGTAAAATTTATCCTAATAATGATAATAAGGAACTCTCATAATAAATATAAATAATGACCAAAACTTTTTTTTTTCACTTATGCATAATAATAATACAAAACTATATATTTAATATAGAATATATTGTATATATTAATATGGCTATTGTATTTTATAATAAATCTTTTAGTAATTAAACTTTAAAATTATCAAAATAATTTTTTTCTTAACGGGTCTAAACGGGTTACCCACGTGTTACTCGCGTGTATACCCGTTATTAACGGGTCACCCGATGATGACCCGAAACCCGTTATTTTCGTGTCGTATCAGAAACTGCTGGGTCTAGTGGCATCTCGTTAGCATTTTAGAAATTTAATTGCTACCTGGAATAAAATACAATAAATTTCTGGACGGAATGTCACAACTAATCATTAATAATAATAAAAAATATAAAAAGCCTATTCCAGTTTTTGATTAAATAAAATAAATAATTAGCAAAATCTAAAAACACAAACCACAGAGTTCAAAATTTTAGTAAATCATAGAATATAAACTAAAAACCAACTAACAAAGTCCAACTTCGCAATAAATTATGGATTCTAATACAAAAACCAACTAAGAAAATTCAAGACCAGTTAAGCGAATTTGCAGAAAACTATGGATTTTCAAATAAAAAAAATTCATTTTTGTAGTAATTTTCAAATCAAAACAAAACACAATTGATAAAAAAAAATTCACTTATGCATTGACTCTAAATCAAAATATAATCTAAAAGAAAAAACAAAAACTTAACTGTCAAATTTACCTGATAAAGGCAAAGAAGGTAGAGATTGGCATTAAATGCAAGTATAGATTTGTGAAGAAACCTAAAACAACCAAATTACCAGTCATTAAATCGAAATTAATCAAACCCAAGTATCGATTTCCATCAATAAAGAGACAGAGATACATACTTGCTCATTGACGTAATTTTTTAGATCGAAAAGGATGTTAGAGTTGTAAGGATTTTTGTCGAGCAGCTGCTCCACTGCAATGCCACCTCTTGCTGCTGTAGAACCAATCTCCACCTCATTCGAAAGCCAAAACCTTTTTAAATTCGCAATCTAAGGACCAAACCCAGAAATAAAATTTCAGGGATGGGCAAGAATTCCAGAGAAAAATTTAAACATTTTCTGCAAAGATGGTTTTTTTTTTCTTCTAGAAAATAAATAGAGAAAAAAGAGATTGAAAGTTTTGAGGAGTAATGGAAAGAGAGCCACAGGGATGCTTCGAAGATAGGGTGAAGGGAGATGAAGGGAGAGTTGTGCTATTTTGAAGGTAGATGAAAGAGAAAGAAACAAGGAGGGAGAAGCAGCGCACAAATGAAATGGGGGAAGAGAAGACTTTTATTTAGGGTAGAAAACTAGCGTCGGACAAAACCGACAACATATATTAATTCCGTTGGTTAAAACCGACACCACCCTACGCCCATTGACATCACTCTATCCAATTCCGCGTGCAAAACTAGTGGGAAAATTCCCGCCCAAATATTCACACCAATTCCGTTGGATAAAACCGACATTACGCTATCCGACACAAGTTTGAAAATATTTAAAAAAAACAAAACAAAAAGCAATTCCTGTCGGTTATAAGCAACAGTACTGCCAAGTTTGAAATATTTAAAAACAAAAAGCAAGTCCTGTCGGTTATAAGCGACAATAGTGCCAAGTTTGAAAATATTTAAAAAACAAAAAGCAAGTCATGTCGGTTATAAGCGACAATATTGCTTTGTTTTTTGACATCATCTAAACAGGCTGTCGAAAATGTCTTATCCGACAGTACATTGTATAAAACTGCCACCAGTCTTCGACACAATAAGCTACTTTTGTAATAGTGCATAAAAATATCATATTTAGAGATTAAGTGAGTCTAAGAGAGTTCAACACAATTGTGGTTCGCTGGAATCTTACGATTTGGTGTACTACTATCGTAAGAAGGAGGTCGTTTTATCCTGAGAGACAAAGGCCGATCAATCATGAGCACCGTAGTGGGGGCGTAAATTATCTTAAGGAGAGAGACCCAAATTCTTGACTAGACCGTATTTTTTAGGTTTTTCTAATCCAATTTCATGTGCATTAGCATTGTGTTTTGTTTATTTGTATGCATTAAATTGTGTTTGTACTTGCATGAATTGTTCCTTAATTTTCTATGTGATTCATATAGCAGTTAGATTCTAACTTTTCTAACAAGATCAACATCGGTACCTCATGTCTAAGGGGTATTTGCATTATTGCAACATTTTTTTTTTTAAACCAATTAGTTTACCCAGTGATCATCATTCGGAACCTACACATTTATGTGTTCCTATCAGAATGACGATAAATTTTTGGGAACTTTAACGAAATGCTTCCGATATTGTTTATTTTAACGAAAAATCATATTTTTGCACTAAAAAGTCAATCATGATATTATTCACTTTACCCTTTATTTTGTCCTTATCGTAAAAACTCAAAGTTTTTGAGCCTTTTTCATTAGTTTTCCTTAAATTTTTCTACTGAGAATAGGGTTTGGTACACCAAGTGTTACAATACAAGTGGTTGGATACTTGAAAAAAAAAATCCAACTACTTATATTATAACACTTGATGTACCGAGACGTGTTTCTGACATAGTGAAAAATTTATCCAATATGACTTGGAACTTTTAAACCAATCTTTTTGTCAATTAAACAAATATAGTGTGTACTAGTCTTTGTCGTTTGACAAATATAATGTGTAGTGTGTACTAGTCTTAGCAAAAGAAAATCAAAAACTAAAATTATTTCAAATAAAAAGTGTCCAACTAAAATAAAAATCAAACATCCTACAAAACTCATACATGAAAAAGATGGCTTATATGATATCCATCAAATAATCTTAACTTAACTAATTCTGGTATACAAAGCTAAAAGCTAGACTGTAATATATGAAACGTATTGTATGCTTATCTCGAACTCAAAGTAGCCCAGATAGCTTACTTTTGAATTTTGATCTTAACATGTACATATTTCTGCATATATATATAGCTAGAATTTTTCGGCAAAGTTGGAAGTTGTTGTAGTAGGTATTCCAAAAGGCACACGATCACCATAGAACTCATCTGCCCTATTATTGTTGTGCTTCTCTCGGCTCTCCTTCACGAAAGCTTCTTGGTTGATCGAACAAAAAGTGGTGGAACAAGAAGAGCAAGACAGAGAATTAGCAACCCTATTGTTACTAACCTTGGATGCTCGATAACCTTGATTATTATTGTTGCCAGTGAGCCGTTGAACCAAACCCATAAACTCTTCAGGTTGGACATGAATAATCTTGGGAGAGATGAGATATACTACGACTGGCTTCTTCTTCATCACCTTCTGTGAATTCTTGCTCACCATAAGAGGTGCAGGCCTTGGACCCTGCAACTCCAAATGCCTTCTCGACGACTTCATCATCCTAATTAAAATCGAATTTCAATATTAAGTGATAGTGCATTGGTCGTGAAAATTTTAGAGGTGCAAAACATTTATTTATACTTGGTTTTAAGGAAGAAAGGTGCAATATTTTATTTATTTGTGACTTGTCAGCTTGCCTTGGGCTTGATTTGTATCATTGAATTGGTCTTTTTTGAGATAAAATATGTTTGCTGATTCAGTAGAGTTTGCCGGCTGTCTCTCTAGATTACATAGAAACCAAGAATTCTGGTGACTTTAATATTAATTTACATATGTGGACAAAAGATTATTCAAAAAGCAGGAGAATTAAAGCAGGCATTAGGGTGTGAAAAAGTCATAATATACTAATTAGTCAAGGTCAAAGTCATACGATCGTGTACTATTCTGGAAAGGCAGGACCAAGGGAAGATTGGAGGAGGGAGGAAGATTGCAACAGAAATTATGTAATATTTTGAGGCCTAGGTTTTAAATTTTAACCCCGCAAAGATGATGTAATTATATCTACACTAGTGAATTCAAGTCTCACTTAAGTTTTAACTCCTCTAAACTCAAATGTTGCATGTTCCCTTCAAATCAACTTGTGTTTCACTTTTGCTCATACGGTTCAAATGTTATCTTCTTATGTCAATATGCTGTTAATTGTTGTAGTTCTATTGGATTAAGAATGTGATTGTGTAAATCCTAGTATATCTAGGAGTATCTTGTATATTCCTTTTAGTAGTTTAATTCCTGTTAAAGTTGTAATCCTAATAGGGTAAGGATTTAACCTTCCATACCACTATAAATAAAAGCACAATGGGGTGATATAATACACACCTTAGAATTACATCTCTCTCTTCTCTCTCTGTTGCCGCCGGCCTCTCTCCCTCTCTATCCTTTATACAGTTTAGTCAAATAGGCCTACAACACGTTATCAACACACTCTTGCCGGAAGCTAAGGAACTGAAGGATCGTGGAGGAGGCTTTCTTCTACAAAATCAAAGGCTTTCAATTATTTTCTACCAATCAGGTTATTCTAAAATAAATTAAGATATTTAAAAAAACCTTGAAGCATGAAAACATTCCCCATGATGCATGAACCCCCTATATTTATATTTTCATTTCAATTATATATATTGTATATATGTTCTTATATTTTGTCAATATATATGCTTGTTTATGCAATACGCAATTATGCTATGTGGAATTTGTGAGTCAAAGCATCGAAATTAATTTAGAAGCAATTAGAGTTTTTAACCCTAGAAATTCGAAAATAAAAAAAAACAAATTGGGATTTATGCGGCATAGCTGCCACACCACCGTGGCACCATCGTTGGACCACCACACTGCCTGCAGCTCAACCGTGTGGGGAACAATGTCGTTTTCGACACCCTAGACCAAGCATAGAAACCCTTTGGGCTTTGGGCTTGCTGCCATTAACCCGCAACCATATTTTGGCCTAGGTTGAATTGCACACGGGTCTGAAGCCGCGGTCCACAACCAATCCCACTCTAGCACAGCTCAAAGCTATGTTGGGCTTGTTCCTGATCAGGCCTTAAGCCCCTGCCCAAGCCAGTATGCTAAAAGCTTGCTAGGCTTTGCCTTTGCCACGACCCGCAACTCTATAAGCCAGCCCATGTGGCTGGGCTTGTCTATATGACCCAACGACCCAAAACCCAGCTTCGGCTGGGCTTCCTCGCACCACCTGCAAGCCAGCCTTTGGGCTAGGCTTGCCCCGTGCACTGATCTCGGCCCACATTGCCAGCAGCCTTATTGCTGGGCTTCCTAGACTCTCGACCCGTGGCTTGCATCCATGTTTGGGTTGCTCCGCAACCACCCGAGGCCCATATGCCCCTTTAGGGCTTTGCCATACTCACGGCACCCAAGCCTAAAGTTATTGGGCTATGGTTTTTCGAATCCAATGCTATTTTTTTTGGCATTCCTTATAATTTAAACCTGAATGTTATAATCATTTTCACTTCTACGATCAACCCCGAATGGTCCCGATCTATTGAATTAATTAAAGTGACTAATAGTCTATTAATCTGACAATTAATCCAAAATTATTGGCTTGAAGCTCACTTTTTGGCAATTAATGATTCAATCAATTATATTATTTCTTTGAACCGTTGACTATCTTTCGTAGTCTTGAAGCACTCACACTTGGGTTCCTTAAGCAATCCACAAATCCATTACACTTTATTGTATATTGTATTATGTGTTCTTGTAGGTACCCCTATATGAACTAAATGTTCATAACTAAATTGAACATGTAGTTTCAAATTTAGTGCCTTTGAAACCTGAAGTTTTCATTCAAAACTTACCACATGAAACCCATAGCTTTCATGCTTAAATTAAACTAACACATGTCTATAGAACACGAATGTTCTACGATATATGTCTATGGCTTTTCATATGACTAACCACGTTTTGGTGCACCCTCCGTTTAGGGACATGTCGAACTTGAACAATCTCGATTTCACCGTTTTGGAAGTCTCTATAAAAAACTACTTGAAGTGGGTTTAAGATGTGAAGCTTCATCTTACTACAAAGAGTCTTAGAGTTATTATCGAGGAACCAATTGACGATGAACCCGCCGACGAAGCTCAGAAAGCTACTGCTATGATCTTCATCCACAAACACATCCATGATGCACTGCAGACTGAGTACCTCACAGATGAGGATATACATACCCTCTGGCTCACTCTGGAGAATCGCTTTGATCACCAGAAAGACATTTACTTACCTGAAGCAAAACACGACTGGCATCATTTATGCTTCCAAGACTTTCAGTTTGTGAATGAATACAACTCTGAAGTTTGTAGAATCCAATCACAATTTAAGTTCTGTAATAAGGACTTAACCGAACATGATCTAATGGAGAAGACCTATTTGACCTTCAATGCCACCAATATTGCCTTGCAGCAACAATATAGGGTACAAAAGTTCACTTAATTTTTGGATTTGATATCTGTTTTACTTCCCGCTGAAAGCAGAACTAGCTTTTGATGAGAAATCATCAAGCTCAACCCACTAGCTTGAACGCCGCGCTTGAAGCGCATGCAAGCAATTTTAGCATCCATAATCTACAGAAACCCCGTTGTGGCTGTGGAAAAAGGTGGCAAGCCCCACCATAGGCCCAAGGTCAACAAAACAGAGGTCCACCCAAGGGAGGAAATTTGACCCATAAGCGCCAAACCCTTGGACAGGTGCTACCACTGTGGATAAAAGGATCATTGGTCACACATATGCTGAGCTACCCCCGAGGCTATTGCCAAGTTTCATTCCCGTCGTGAGTCTAACTTTGTGTTTGTAGAACATCCCAAAGATGCTATTACAACTCTAGAGGTTTCAGATTTTAAGGAGGCATATGCTCTTATGGAAGAATAAAGTTTTATTTTTCAAGACATGTTTTTAGGGCGTTTTACCCCTAGTGACCGAACCACTAGGAATGGCCGAACACCCCCCGCTAAATTAGGTTTATGGTTTAATATTCGGACAATTTTTCAAAGTATTTGGAATTATTTGTTTGGTTTTGGTTTGTTTTTAATTATGGATAATTATTTTATGGATATTATTTCTCAAATTGATTAATTGAACTATGGAATTATATTTATGCATGTGACCGATTCAATTAATTTATTTCTAGGTATGACTAGTGGGGAAGTTAGTTGTTTGGCTGATAGTGCCACCACGCACACCATCTTGCATGAGAAACACTATTTTACTAACTTCGTACCTAAAAATGCACCTTTGACAACCCCATCCAACCTGATAGAATGATATGGAAATGCCCGTATAATGTTGTCCAATGGTACTGAATTAACCATTAAAGAGGCACTTTATTCTCCACATTCTGGAAGAACGTTGCTGAGTTTTAGAGATATTCGAGATAATCAATATCATGTTGAAACCATTGAAGAGAATGATTCTGAATTTCTTTGTATCACTTCTTACAAATATAGCCAGAAGCGTATTCACAAGAAGCTGGAACATCTCCGGAGTGGGTTATACATAACAACCATTCAATCCGTGGAGACCTATCACATGGCTAACCCTATGGTCGAGTTCCAGACCACTTTGCTGCTTTGGCATGATCTAATGGGACACCCCGGACGAGATATGATGCGCCGTATCCTCAAAGCATTACATGGGCATCATTTAAAATCTTATCCCAACCATCCGCTTTGCAAAGCATGTTCCCTATGGAAGTTGAACATTCAACCCTCACTTACAAAGATTATGCACGACCTTCTAAGTTTCTTCAGAGAATTCAAATGGATATTTGTGGACCTATCCAACCATCATTCGGACCATTTAAATTCTTCATGGTGTTGGTTGATGCATCGACGCGATGGTCACATGTCTGCTTATTGTCCACATGCAATGCTGCATTTGTAAAACTCCTAGCACAAATTATTAAATTTATGGCTCACCACCCTGATTATCCGATTAAGTCGATTTGACTGGATAATGCTGGAGAGTTTACGTCACAGAATTTTGATGATTATTGCATGTTTGTTGGGATTGAAGTTGAACATCATGTACCTCATGTTCACACCTAAAAACAACCGGGTAGAAGCTTTCATAAAGCGCCTTCAAACGATAGCTCGGACTTTGGTTATGTGAACCAATTTGTCGGTATCTGCTTGGGGCCATGCAATATTGTACCCAGCTATGTTAGTTCACCTAAGGCCCACCACTACCCAACCTCATTCACAATTATAGTTGTTTACTAGATACGAGCCTAACGTCTTGTATTTACGTGTGTTTAGGTACGCAGTCTATGTGCTAATAGCACAGCCACTACGTACCAAAATGGGTCCTCAGAGAAAAATGGGAATCTATGTCGGTTATGATTTGTCATCCATTATTCGCTACTTAGAGCCCTTGACAGGAGATCTTTTTACATCACATTTTGGGGATTGTCACTTCGATGAGACAATCTTCATGTCGTTAAGGGGAGATAAGATCACCAACGTTCCTATAGAACGCTGTGAATTGTCGTGGATTACTCCCACTATGTCTCATTTAGATCCCTACACCTATTAGTCTGAAACTGAAGTGTGACGTATTCTAGATCTTCAAAACATCGCTCAAATCATGTCGGATGCTTTTATTGATCAAGCAAAGGTGATGAGATCACATATACCCACTGCAAATGCACATACAAGGATGGATGTACTTAACGTACATCGTAACACCACTGTGGAAGGCTAGACCATCCCTGAGGATAGGGCGGCCGCACCTCCCACACGGCATGGTACACTGGTGGCTAGCTAATCATCTGCTTCTACCCTGAAGCATGGTAGACCCCCTAGTTTAAAGGATTCACAACCTTGGAAGAGGAAAACTGCACAAACTATTGACCTTAGTATGAATTTGACCATTGCTTACTCATCTATTCTAACGCATGAGGTTATTCTAGATTACGGTGATGTTTTAGATAAGACATACCGGCCTCTTGAGAATCGTGAGATTTCGGTCCATTATGTAATATTAGATAAGGTTTGGAATTGAAATGGGATGATTGTCAATGATGCATTCGCATATACCATTGCTTCCTACATCATGCTTATCGATAATATTGAACCACGTTTCGTTGATGAATGTCGATGTAGAACAGATTGGTCAAACTGGAAACAAGCAAATCAGGTCGAACTCGACTTCATCACATGTGAAGCTCATGGGCTACAAGTGGGTTTTTGTGACAAAGCGTAATGTGAAGAATGAAATAATGCGATACAAAGCATGCCTCGTAGCGCAAGGCTTCTCTCAACGCCCTGTGATTATTTATGAGGAGACGTATTAACCTGTAATGGAGGTCATAACGTTCTGCTACCTTATCGGTTTGGTAGTTTCCAAAAAATTGAATATGCAGCTTATGAACGTGGTAACCGTGTATCTCTATGGGGATCTAGATACATATATACATGAAAGTTCCATAAGAACTTCCATTGACTGTTTCAAATAGTTCTAGACCATGGAACACTCTCTCGATTAGATTGAGGAGATCACTCTACGTATTGAAACAATTCAGGCGGATGTGGTATAACCGTCTGAGTGAATATTTGACAAGTTAAGGTTATGTGAACAACGAATTATGCTCGTGCGTGTTCATTAAGACGTCACATTCCAGATTTGCGATCATTGCAGTTTATGTCGACGACATGAATCTCATTGGAACTCTTGCAGAGCTTGAGGAAATTATCGTTCACTTGAAATAAGAATTTGAGATGAAAGATCTTGGGAAAACTCAATATTGTCCGGCTTGGAGATCGAGCATTGTTCGGATAGAATCCTAGTACATCAATCGAACTACACCCAGAAGGTGTTGTGACATTTTAATGAGGATAAATGGAAGCCTTCGAGTACTCATATGGTTGTTTGGACCCTGGATGCTAAACGAGATCCCTTCTATTCAAATAAGGATGAAGAAGAGATTTTGGAGGCACGAAGTTCCATACCTAAGTGCAATTGGTGCTTTATTATACTTGGCTCAATGCACTAAGCCCAACATCTCATTCGCTGTTAATCTTTTGGCTAGATACAACAATGTGCCTACACATAGACATTGGAACGGTGTTAAAGAAATTTTTTGTTACCTCAAGGGTACAACGAATTTGGGCTTGTTCTACACCCACGAATCCTCGTGAGGAGCCGCAACCCCCCTTAATCCTCAGGTTAATTCTCACCTCGTTGATTACGCAGATGCTGGTTATTTGTATGACCCACATAGGGCATGTTCTCAAATGGGTTATGTCTTTACCGTTAGAAACACCGCTATATCTTAGAGGTCTACCATGCAAATGCTAGTAGTGACTTCTTCGAACCATGCTGAGATTCTCGTCCTGCATGAAGCATCGTGTGAGTTCTTTTGGTTGAGAGCAGTCATGGAACATATTTGAAGCACTAGTGGTCTTACTTACGTCGTTGACCTTCCTATGACAATTTTTGAAGACAATGCAGCATGTATCGAGCAGTTAAAAAAAGGATACATCAAGGGAGACAACATCAAGCATATAGCGCCAAAGTTCTTTTATTCTCACCAGCAACAACAACATCAGAACATTGAAGTCAAGTAAATCCATTTACAAGACAACTTGGCCAATCTCTTCACTAAGTCATTGTCCAAGTTTACTTTTTAGAAGCTTGTCCAAGGAATCGGTATGCGTAAATTATCTGAGTTGAATTACTTGTAGTTCTCTTATTTGGAAGTTATGTCTAACTCATGGGAAATATCCTGAAGCATACTCACTTGATTTTAATGTACTTTTTTCCTATGATTATAAGCATTTTCCCCACTAGGTTTTTGCTACCTAACGAGGTTTTAACAAGGCACCCATCCTGGGATGATCATACTCTATTAAGTTCATTACTTTCATCTTGTTTGACGTTTGTTTAAGACATTATGCATACTTCTCACTTTTCTCCTTAGTCTATGGGTTTTAGGGCTGGTTTGGTATTGCTGTGCTTTGAAAAAAAGCTGCTCCTGTTGTGCTGTGAAATAAAGCAGCAGAGTGTTTGGTAAACTTTTTTGTAAAAGTGCTTTTGAAAAAAAAAAAAAGCAATATTATAGTGTTTGGTAAACTTTTATGTAAAACAGATGTGATAAAAAGCCAGTTTTTCAAAGCTGGATTTTGCAGCTTTGTGTTTTTGGCTTTTTTTTCACCCAAAACTGTGAAAAAAAGCTGAAGCCGAATGTTTACCAAACACAAAAAAGCTCCCAGCTTTTTTTTATACCCATTTTTTTCAGAATCACCTCAGTACCAAACCATGCCTTACTATAGCGAGATTTTGTGAGTTTTACTACCAATACATACTTTCTTTTAAATTTGAGACTCGCATTCCCCCATTGTGCGGATAACTTCATCAACTATTTTACCTTATCTGCTGAAGATCTGATGCAATGTTTTGTTTGAGTATTTACACACTCAAGGAGGAATGTTGCAGTCCCCTTGAATTAGGAATGTGATTGTGTAAATCCTAGTGTATCTAGGAGTATCTTGTATATTTCCTTTAGTAGTTTAATTCATGTTAGAGTTGTAATCTTAATAGGGTAAGGATTTAACCTTCCCTACTACTATAAATAAAGGCACAATGGGGTAATACAACACACACCTCAAAATTACATCTCTCTCTTCTCTCTCTGTTTCCACTAGCCCTTCTCCCTCTCTGTCCTTTATACAGTTCAGTCAAATAGGCCTACAACATTAATGTTATTTTCTTGTAAAACTGTATTTTTGTGCTTTTTTTTGGGGACGGGGGAGAGGAGGAAGGAGGTTCTTCAACCACTAACGTTCAAAATTTCTCTCTAATATCACTTTTTTTTTAATAAAAAATTGTATAAAGTTTTAGTAGTTTTGATAGGATGGGCATCATACAACAAAATTTTAATAAAAAACATTTAACAAAATTTTATTAATAATAATGACAAGAACCTAAGTGACAAGCCATTTAGTACTATAGTATAGTCATATAAGATTGTTTGTTAAAAAAAAAAAAAAAAGTGACGAGGTCATGCCTCTTCAATCAACGTTTCAAGTTTTTCTCCCTGCAATTCAAAATTAAAGTAGTAATATCACTTCTTTCTTTCTTTTTTATAAAGTGTAGAAATTTTTAGGAGTTTTAATAGAAAGGGCTTCAAACAACAAAATCTTAGTAAAAGACACTTCATAAACTTATTAATAGAGAAATGCTAAGGAGATTCTCAATGTGGAACTCTTTATGGACTTTCTACCACGTCACAGTATGTCAATTTATGTGCCAACATTATAAAACAATGTGCAAAAAAACATGAGGTGCCAAAGATTCCATGGAGAGTCTTACTTTTGAGAGGGTCTCATTCGCAATAAAGACAAAACAAAGAAACGATGACAATATCGTAATCATTTGAAAGTTTAGTGGCTTTGAATAAAAAGGTACCGGTGCCACACTTCAATTTAATTACGATACTACCACCATCTTTTATACTTATGATTAAAAAAGGATAAATTACCGTTTAACCCCATGAACTATTACTCCAATTGAAATTGACTCCCTGAACTTTTTTTTTGGTAAATTGACCCCCTGAACTATTTGAAATATGCCAATTAACCCCTTGTCGTTAGATTCTATCCACTATCATGTCAAATTCAAGGGCAAATTAGTCTTTTTATCATCAGTTCTTACATATCACTTATAACCACCAATAAAATTATGACATGTGGACACATAATAATGTGTAATGACAATGTGAAATGGTCCGTTATGTAAACATTTGGTTTCTTTATATTTCTTATTATGTTATAAGTTTTTTGAATTATTTTGTGTCCACATGACATTATTTTATTGGTAGTTATAATTGAAAAGTAAGAATTGATGATAAAAAGTCTAACTTGCCCTTGAATTTGACGGAATAATGGAAGGAATCTAACGGTAAGAGGTTAATTAGCTAATTTTAAATAGTTTCAAGGGTTAATTTACCGATAAAATAGTTTAGGGGGGTCAAACCGCAGTTTACCCTTCAAAAAAGGGTAATGTTGGGGATCGAAATGAGAATTTTGAGCACTACTAACAATTTTCAGTTTTAAACCAAACTTTGTAAATCAAATGATGTGGTTGTTGATAATTGAATTATTACTCAAGTGTTGATTAACGTGTTTATTTTCTATTGGTGACTCATTATTTGGTTTGCAAATTTAGTTTAAATATTTGGTCCTAAAAAAATCGTAGTCACTGTGGTGTTCTCCATTAGTTTTGTGTAACTTTTCATGTTAGTTACTTCGGAACTCTAATTATCTTTACCTCGTTACCCCTCCTTGGAGGAGTAATAATAATAATAATAATAATCTCTACTAATTAATAAAACACTAATTGTCAACTAAAATCCTATGAAATTATCAGTTTAACCTTCTAATTAAAATAAAACATGAATAAGAAATATGGGGTAGAAATGTAATTTCATACAACCAAATTTTGCTGTTTTTTTTTCAAAGCTTCACCTACATGTAATCCTAACATCTCTCTAATTATAAAAACATCTCTCTAATTATAAAAATTAAAAAAAAAATTTCCCACTCTCACGTGCTCTATTACTCCATTCCTCTCTTATTCTATTTCAAAAACAAAAATAAAAAATTTTCTCACACAGTTTGTATGTACCCATATGCTAGTAATAATAATAATAATAAATATAATTACATTCTCGCTTTGTAATACTATGGTTTAAAAATATTTTTTTACTCATAAATAAATGATCTTTTATTTAAATAATGTTACGAATTTTATATTAGTTTATTTTCTAATTTTGACATTGTAAAAAAATATAAATAAAATAAACATGATTATTGAACTAGTAATACGAAAGTTTTTTAATTGTAATGAGAACACAAGTGGTACACTACGTGTTTTTATGTAAGTGGTGGAATTTTTTTTTAAGTTATTAATTTTTTAACACACATAGTACCATCCCGTGTGCCGATCACAGTGAAAAATCTCTCCGAATACGGTACGGGTTGAACACGTAAGTATGGATTTGTAGCGTCGATCACGATCTCTCTCCTCCTCTACATGCAGAACGCGGATATGGGGTCCCTTCAATTTTCGAAAATTATCCAGAACTTCAGAATCCCAGCATTTGAAACGTTTCAATTGCTTCTCATTCATCTTCACGACTCACCGAACCGCTCTCAATAGCTCAGTTTCCCACACACTCTCTTTCTCTCTCCCTCTCTCATTTTAGCCTTCAATTTTTCTCGTTTCCCATTTTTTAGGGTTTTCATTTTCTGTTCATTTTTTGGTGTTCTTGTTCCCGATTGAAATTTGTTCTTGTACATTTTTCTGGACTGTAATTCTATTCATTTTTGTTTTAATTTTCCAAATTTCATTCTTATTCCTCACTATTTTATTGTAATTTTTCCGATTTTAGAAGAAATTTTTATTCATATTTCATCATAGTTGATTCCCGTGATGCATCTCGAAATTTTGCGCGTCTCAATTCGTTTTCGGACCCAAATTTCTCATTTATGTCATTGAATCTAAGGAAAAAATCGATTTCTTGGAAGTTTGAATAGAACAGGGTGCAATTAGGGTTTCCAATCATATGCTGTTGGGCGCAAAGAATCGAGCTAGGTTTTGTTCAGGTCCCTGATCTGAGCTGCAGAGGTAGGGACTTGATTGGATTGCTTATTATTGTAGTTAATGTGATTGAAGAAGAAGATTGATTTGGATGTTGAAATTGATAGAAGGACCTGAGATTGGTGCTTTTATTATTTGATGGGGAACACATGTGTAGGACCAAATCTTGGCAAGGGTTTCTTTCAATCTTTTACTGCTGCCGTTTGGAAAAACCGGCCGCCGGAAAACCGGCTTCCTCCTCCCAATGAAGGAAATAGTAGCAAAAGTGGCCCAAGTTCAAATCATGATTCATCTAAAGGAGGTAATGAGGGGAATAAAGCTCCTAATCATCAGGCTCCTAAAGCTATTGAGATTCCTCCTAATCCGGTTCAAAGCACACCGCCTCCAGCTGTGAAAATCGGTAATGATCCACATCAAAAGGCAGAACCTGAAAAACCTAATACGCCGGAGGTTAAGGAGGAGGTGAGTAAGCCTCCTCAGGATGCTGAGAAATCGAAGAAACCTACTCATATGAAGAGGATTTCAAGCGTTGGACTGCAAGTAGAATCGGTGTTAGGAAGGAAGACTGGGAATATAAAGGATGTTTATAGCTTGGGCAGGAAGCTTGGACAAGGGCAATTTGGGACGACGTTTCTTTGCGTGGAGAAGGAAACGAATAAAGAGTTTGCTTGCAAGTCGATTGCAAAGAGGAAATTGACAACACAAGAAGACGTCGAGGATGTTAGGAGGGAAATTCAGATAATGCATCATTTGGCAGGTCACCCCAATGTGATACAAATTGTCAGCGCTTATGAGGATGCTGTGGCAGTTCATGTTGTAATGGAACTGTGTGCAGGTGGGGAGCTTTTCGATAGAATTATACAAAGGGGGCATTACACAGAGAGAAAGGCAGCTAAGCTTGCAAGGGTTATCATTGGTGTCCTCGAAGCATGCCATTCTTTGGGTGTCATGCATCGGGACTTAAAGCCAGAGAATTTTCTATTTGTCAACCAGGAAGAGGACGCACCCCTTAAGACAATAGATTTTGGGCTCTCAGTGTTCTTTAGGCCAGGTATGATATCACATTTATGGACTAGATTCATATCTGGAACCCGTATGGAGCAAATCAGATGCAAAGATATGTTGACCCTATTGGCATTAACCTATGAAATAAGATATATGCTTTTGGGTCATTATGCAGCTGGTATTTAATTGGTTTTTGGTAGAATTCTCTTACTATTTCTTCCTATTCATTGGTTTACTTTGATGAGTGTAAGGTTTCGATTTTATACTTCTAGATTGTAATGGTGGTTCTGTGGAACTGAATTTGTTGGACTTGACCATTTTTCTCTTACTTGATTGCTCCTAAGTAGTTACAAAAAACGAACATGTCTTCCTTGCTTTGACATGTTGAATGTTTATGATTGTGATGTTAGGTCTCATATTCATGAAGTGAAAAGTAGTCGACCATAAGTGTGAAAATATTTTATCCATATATAAGCAAACTTTATTTGCACATGTGAGATATCAGTTGAGAGAAAAAAAGAGGTGTGTAGATGAGAGAAAAAAAGAGAGGTGTGTAGATGGGGATATACTGGGAGAGGTAAGTGTGTGAAAGGTGGTGGCAAGGTAGATATCAAAATGTTTAAGGGTTGGGGTGTGTGGCTTTGGAGGAGGGTGATCAAAACTGCTTTAGAGATATAGATGGCCTTGTGCCAATATATGAGTATGAATAATTTCCAACTTCATCGTTGAAGCTTGAAAAATCAAGGATATGTATTGTTTGATATTAAAATTGTGGCTTTTTATCCAAAATGGTCCTTGAGATTTGCATAACTTCTCATTTTAGTCCTTGAGATTTGAAATTGATAGAATTGATCCCTCAGTTTGTTCACCATCAATCATTTAGTTATTTCGTGAAAAATCTCCATCAAATAAGGATAAAATGACAAAAATACCCTCATTTTTTGTCAAATCATTTTGGTCTGTTGTTTATTAAATTGAGGATAGTTTTGCCATTTTAATCTTTATTTAATATAACTATTCACGAAATGACCAAAATGATTGATGATTTCAAATATCAGGGATCACTTGTATTGATTTCAAATATCAGAGACCAAAGTGAGGTGTTATGCAAATCTCAGGAATCATTTTGGCAAAAAAGCCTTAAATTGTTTACTTTTGTAATGGAGTGAAATTAATTGTAGCAAAAATTTCAGGTTCAAATTTTTAGTTGAATTTGCTTTCTTTCTTTTTTTGAAGTCTGTCTTCAACATTTCAAGAACTGACAAGTTTGTTTGAGTTGGGTTAGTTGCTCCTGCCTCTAGCTTGTATAAGTTATAATTGTAATTTTGGGTAATTTTGTGGCTAACTTTTTGGAGCTATCTTAATGATATGATGTCATTTCTGGTAGACCAAAACAAAGATGTTATTTCCTCTTTCGAGTTTTTCACGTGCCTGGCCACAATATATGTTTTTTAATACATATGGTAAAAGTAAGGACTTGAATATGAAAGACATGAAACTAATGAAACTATTGAAACACTTTGTTCATTATTTAAGCAGAACTATGCTAGCTAGAGGGGAGAAGAAATACTATTTGTTTATTGTCTTTTGTTAGTTGGTTTTTCGTTTTCATTTCATTTTAAAATTATGTATACGGCGTGTTAGATGACTCATGTTGCTTGTGTAAATTGCTTGCACCCCTCAGGGCTGTTTTCAAAATAACTGTGAAGAGCACAAAGGATGCAATCCTAATTCACAGTAACTATTTAAGTGAGAATTCCTTCAGAAAAAAAGGATATAATTTTTAGTTAATTCTTAGAATGATCATGTTTCTGATAATCATGTTAATGTATTGTTTCCTACTCAAACGAATGATTCCCATGCCCAATAGCAGCTACAAATTAGTATGCTTAATATTACCAGTAAATCTCTGCTGTGAATGATATATTTTTCTAAAGCCAGCATGCTGTCTGAATGTTGTCTTTGCTCATTCAAACTTATTTGACCTACTTCACATTGTTAGACTGAATTCTTCCAATATCTGAATTATAACAAAAACCCATCTTCCCAGGAGAAACATTCACTGATGTTGTTGGGAGCCCTTACTATGTGGCACCAGAAGTACTACGGAAGCACTATGGTCAAGAATGTGATGTTTGGAGTGCTGGTGTGATCATTTATATCTTACTCAGTGGAGTGCCCCCTTTCTGGGATGGTGGGCATATCATGGCCTTGTCTTATTGAATATTCGTTAAATTTTAGCCATATAAAAGTTACATCTAATCGCTAGTTTTTTTATGATATTCTGGATCAGAAACGGAGCAAGGTATATTTGAGCAGGTATTAAAGGGCGAACTTGATTTCATATCAGAACCATGGCCCAACATATCTGAAAGTGCTAAGGATTTGGTTCGGAGAATGCTTGTGAGGGACCCAAAAAAGCGGCTAACAGCCCATGAAGTTCTTTGTGAGTAAATTTTCTCTGCAAATTTTGAACTTCTTGTTGCAACCTTTAAGCTCCATTATATCATGCTATATTGAATTATTTTGCAGCAGAAGCGTCTTTTAAGCTTCAATTTATATAACTAGATGGTTAAGTATGCATCAATATTTAGTGTGAACAAAGTGGTTTAGAATTAGATTAAGTAAGAATAATAAAATATAACATAGCGGGCGCATATTACAGTTAACCCAACGGGCTTTTTCTTTCCAAACATCTCACAAGAACTGATTTTGTGGCAAGTTGTAAACTTTTCAAATTAGAAGTATGTGTTAGTCCATTGATTAATTGGGTAGCTTGAAAGTGTACTACGTAGTTAGAAGTTAAATAGTCTATAAGCTTGAAAGTGTACTACGTAGTTAGAAGTTAAATCCCATGTTTATGCTTATAGACTATCTGTTTTGAGCATATCAACGAGTTGATAATTGAACATAGAATTGAAGGCAAAATTGTTGATGTGAGAGTCAGTTTTCTATTCAAACTGTTTGATACTAAATGTTTTCAGCATTTCTTCTATCACGTACCATATATAGCATTGCATTAAGTAGCACTTTTGTCCTTGCAGGCCACCCATGGGTTCAGGTAGATGGTGTTGCTCCTGATAAACCTCTTGATTCTGCTGTTCTAACTCGGTTGAAGCAATTCTCGGCCATGAACAAACTCAAGAAAATTGCCATCAGGGTGAGTATACTCATGTTGAGAATATCGCATTTAAGAATGGGAAAAATAGAACAATCTTCGGAAATCGAAAACAAATAACCAAGATAAATAACATCAAGAATTTAAGTGGTTCGGCAATATGTGCCTACGTCCACGGGATAGCAACAACAATCTTTCACTATATCAATAATGAGTACATCCAATAATCTTGCCAAATCTCTAGAACTAGGACTTGACGAAAAACCTGAAAGAACAAGAACAAGAAATACACTATCTCTTTTCTTTTTTCTCGCACACACAATATTTTCTCACTCTAATCCCTTGAGTGGTATACAATTTATTGTTTTGCTCCCTCCTTTAAAACTAGTACAATAGCCCCTTTATATAGACATAATAAAGGTCTTCTTCAATAAGGATTATTAATCCTAATTGGAATCTAGTTATGAATCCTACTCCAATTGGGAAAACAATTTAATCCTTTAAGACTATAATTCCTTATAGACGTATGACAACTTATCATGGGCTGGAAAAAACCGAACAACTCATCCTTAAATTTTGCAACAGTAAGGTTATGTTTGGATGAGGGCTTTCCAAATACCAATGGATTTGGGGTAAATTAGTTAGAAATGTACTATTGATAAAGGGATTTGAAATGTTGCATCATTACAAAGCATAAACATGGGATTTACAAATGACCCCTTTCAAGTAGTCATTTGCAAATCCATCTTAATGCTTTGTGTCTACAGTCTACTTGTTTCAAATCCCTTCTCCTAATCTTTTGTAGTGCATCATTTCTAACTAATTTAGCTTTAATTCATTGGTACTTGCAAATCCCTTGTCCAAACTTCAAACATATCCTAAAGGATTTTACAGGTTGGGTTTATATGGTTACGACAAAGTCATTAAAACTTCTGCAATAGTAATTTTTTTATTATGCAATTCTGTGATTTAAAACAACTGCAAAAGAAAGATCTTAATAGTTTGGTGAAGGAATCTTGGGTTGGTTGCATGGATTTTATTTATAACATGAAGAAGCAAACATGCTTGATATCATCATTGGTAGCCTAGCAATATTCCTGCTTGAAGACTGTTGTGATGGCTGGTTCTTCTGTTCGGGTATGACTTACCCATCTATGCTTGTTTTGTAGGTCATTGCAGAAAGCCTGTCTGAAGAGGAAATTGCAGGCCTCAAAGAAATGTTCAGGATGATAGACGCAGATAATAGTGGGCACATCTCCCTTGAGGAACTGAAGAATGGTTTGGAAAGAGTGGGTGCTGACCTCAAGGATTCTGAAATCAGTTGGTTAATGCAAGCAGTAAGTGCTAGTCTTTGATCCACATAGAGATTTTTTGTAATCTTGTAGAAAACATGATCAGTTTTTAGTTTTATTCCAATAATAGTTTTCCTTGTCCTAATGGATTTAATTAGTATAGGTTGAATAGGCTAGAGTGCCATAATATTTAAGGATGTGCACATCCAGAGTTATCTAATTAGTGAGGAAAATGCAAAAACGTATTTTTAATTAAGAATCATAAGATGACACAGATGTGGGAGTCGCAACATTGGCTAGAGTGGATGTGTTTTCCTCTGTGCACCCAAGTTATTTTGAATACATGTCCCTGCATTCTAGACTAGTTTAAAGAGAAGTATCTTAAGATTATTACTGTTAAATGAAAATTCTGTAAACATAGTCTATATCAAACTTTGTATAGAGGAATGCTAGCACTATAAACTATGACCAATAAGGAGAAAGGTTGGTTGTTTTATTTGGTTTCCTAGTATAATACTAGAAGCATTACACACATTCTATGCATGTGGAGTGTGATGGAAGTTATAACAAGGAGAGAAAGCGTAGGGTCTGCGAGAGAGTAGGTTGCCTTTTGATTACCATATTATCTTTAGTTTTGAATTTATAAATTTCTTAGTTTAAGTGAGGCATAGTTCATGTTTCTTACGTTCCAATTGATGGAGTCTCATGAACAACAGTATAGATCAACGATAATGTGAGGTCAGTTTTCAAGATCACCTGGCTGAATCCTTCCTATGTGTCTTGGTTTCTAAGTCAAATCAGCAACTAGTAGTTTTCTGTTTCCTGATTGACGAAGGGTTTCCTTTTCTATTACCAATTCAGGCAGATGTAGACAACAGTGGTACCATAGACTATGGTGAATTCATAGCAGCAATGCTCCACCTGAACAAGGTCCAGAAGGAGGATCACCTGTTCGCAGCATTCTCGTACTTCGACAGAGATGGAAGTGGGTACATTACTCGAGATGAGCTGCAACAGGCCTGTGAGAAGTTTGGCTTAGAAGATGTTCACTTAGACGATATAATACGTGAAGTTGACCAGGATAATGTAATTCATTCGACTTCCCGGCCAACATGCTCGATTCTCTTTTGCCTTTTCTTCCCTATGAAACTGTTATGGATACAAAATTGTTCATGATAATTTACTTTTATGCTTTTCAGGATGGGCGAATTGATTATAGTGAGTTTGTTGCTATGATGCAAGACACAGGTTTCGGCAAGGGATTACAAAGTAACATGAGTAGAAAGGTAGCGTGAGTATTCGAATTCGAGGAAGCACTCAAGCATTAGTACCTGATGTTATGCCTAGTCAACAACACCGTCTATATAGTGAATATGTACTAATATTTGCTCCTTAAGAAAAATTAACAGAACTAGAGATGCATACTGTTGTAGAGATCAGCCAGATTTCAGGGGGTGAGAGAGTGTTAGGGCCCTGTTCTTTCTAGTCTTTCGTTTTGTATTTACCATTAATTTAGATTTGTATTAAGTATTTTCACTTTTGAAAGTACTGCAAGTCATCTGTTCTTGAAGCTAATTTTGTAATTGAATCTATTTTTCTTTGTACTAGTTCTCTTTCTATCATCGCAACTTTGATTCTAGGGATCGATCTTCAGTCGAAATACCTGTTCCTGAAGGAATAAACAAGAAATTTTGTCCATGCCTTCATCATATCCTTGAACAAAGCAGAGGTTATGTCACAAGATCAGATGAGCATTTGCATATAACCGTTCGTTCATTAAGCTATTACATTGCCTGCCTACTTTTTTCCTAAAGGTGACTGGCTGGTGACTTTGCTATAGCAGTCCACCATTTCGGGAGTCGGGAAGAGTCTTATAGGCATTTCAGTCTCTCTCTGGCAACCGTGTGATTCATCAGCATCAGTAATCAAACCCAGATGTGCCGTGTAGAATACGGACCTGAAATTTGTCTCCAACCACTTAACCACCTCGTGATGGTTGCCTGCCTACTGTTGACATTTCATAATGTGTCGGTTACTTTTATCTTTCATGACCTTGGCATGTTCCTCATCCTCACACTTGCAATCCATCTTTTAACATTGAGATTCGTATGAATATCGTGTCGGTTCCTTTTATCTTTCGAGGCATATGTTCCTCATCCTCACCATTTGCAATCCATCATATAACATTGAGATTCGTATGAATATCGTGTCGGTTCCTTTTATCTTTCATGATCTTGGCATGTTCCTCATCCTCACCATTTGCACTCCAAACCTTCTTTTTTTCTTAAACAAGTCGATTTGGAGTTTGAGTTCATGGTTCAGCTTATGTTAGAAAAATCTATTAGATGCACCCGTCTATCTCATACATTACATTTGTCACGCTGACGTAGTTTATCGAACTCATATTTCGTTGATTCACACAAATTTTCTAACCACAAACACTGTTATGTGGACTAGTCGGACTTATGGATCGTTTTTCGGAGGTTATGTACAACGGACTTACAAGAACTTTTCCACAGAAAACAACGAAGTTGTATTTCAATAAATTGCTATATGTCAACTTTCATGCATCGTGGTCCTTTATATTTGATGCAGCCACCGTAAGTGATACGACTAGTCCTTGAACAAGAGTTGTACGCATCAATATGCTAGCTTAATTGTCATCTTCCTACATATCAACCCATGTTCAGGGCCGGCCCTAAGAGTAGCCTAAGTAGGCGCCCGCCTAGGCCCCCACTTCGGAAGGACCTCCAAAAAAAATTTATATCCTGTAATTAACATATAAATACAAAAAAAAGTAAGAAATATCATAATTCATTTGTTAGTGCAGTGGAAATGTTGGCTTCATTTTTCTTTGGGGTGTTGAGTTTGAAACATGAAGCTGCCTTTCAGTCACAAGATTTTTCTTAATTTTTCTTGTTTTTCAAATTGACCGCCAATCCATCTGTCCAACTCCCAATCCATCTGTCCAAATGCATATAAAGTTATAAAACTCGAGTCTCTTGGCAATCTTTTTTCTTTCAACTTCTCATTCTCTCAATTTCTATCGAATGTTTAAACCAACTTTCTATTATCTCCATTTCTATTGAATGTTTAAACCAACTATCATATGGTCTTAAAGATTGTACTTTAAGGTAATCAAAACTTTGAATTTTATATTTTTCTTTTCAATAACTTTTTATTCAATGGATTATTTTAATATTCAATTCGTTAGTGTGATGTTGATTTTAGAAGAAAAAACACAAGAAAAACAATTGGCATTGAATTTATTATACTCGTCAATCAAGTTTTATTGTTTTTTACTCTCGTGATCATCAAGTTTTATTGTTCTTCACTCTCAATTTTAAACTCTTGACTGTAAACATTTAGTATATTTGTGTCTAAAAACGGGAATCGTGTACTGTTTAAATAATGTTTGTATATTTATCTTCTTTTGATATTAATTTTTAATGATATTTGACGTGAAAATAGAACTTTTTATGTATTTAGCAAATTCTTTTTTATACAAATTAATATTCAAAAAACCGGAGATCAAAGAATTTTAGGACCCTACTTCGAAGGCTTACCTAGGGCCCCAAATTCTCAAGACCAACCCTGCCCATGTTATACGATGCTCTAAATGCTCACGTTATGCGTGCATATGCTAAACACACGTACACAGATTTATAAGTAATAGTCCATTAGCAGGGCTAGTTAGCAGCCATGGTTAAAATTTAATTAATTTGTTGGTAAAAAGTAAAGCCATCCCTAATAATTAATGAACCCGTGTATAAATGCATACATGTCAGTGGTACTGATAAAGTGCAATGTCCACACCCCACAGTTGATATAGGGCTAGAGATCGAGCACGTACTAAACCATCTAATTTGTCTAATGGATCGCCATAGCTGTTGGCCAAAATGCTTGAAATGAAACCATGTTGTAGACAATAAAATTTCGGTAAATAAATTTTCACCAACGCATTAAAGTTTTGACGTGTCATGGCATACATGGGATGCGCTACGTGTCACACAATTATACACATGACATGTGACTCAACAAATTGGAAGAAATACCCTTGGAGGATTAAACAAGTTTTTCTTCTCATTTTTGGGCAATGACAAGGCAAGCACACTTCAATCCATTATGGATGAAAACAAGTTTTTCTTCTCATTTTGGGCAATGACTAGGTAAGCACATTTCAATCCATTACGAATCAAAACAAGGTTTTCTCATTTGGGCAATGACAAAGCAAGCACACTTCAAGTTTAAAATTGTATCAAGTGGGAAAATTAGGCCATAAGTTAGACCACTTCATTTTTAAAATGGTATTAAGTGGGAAATTAGGCCATATGTTAGACCACCTCAATTTCAATATTGCATTAAGTGGGAAAATTAGGTAATGGTGCTTAAGTGGGAAAATTTTGTGGTGGTGATTCATTCTCAAAGCCTATAAATAGGCTTCTCCATCAAGGTATCAAGCATCCTAAAAAAAACCAATTCACAATCCAATCCTAAAAAAAACACCAATTCACATCACATAAACACCTTGAAGCTTTGAAACTCTAAAGCTCTCAAGCAAATCCCAAAGGATCAAGAAAGCCCTCTTTGTTCTTCGTCAAATCCTCCTTCAAGATCAAGTCCCAACGGCCCTTAAAGAACTTCCACCAATTCAAGATCAAGCCTCGACGGCCCTTAAAAAAAGTGTTCATCGTTCATCATCCGTTCATCGTAAGATCAAGCTCTAATGGCCCTTTGGATCAACAACATCAACAAATCCACACATCCGTTCTTCAAGATTAAGCCCAATAGCCATTGAAGGAACTTCCCTCAACCTTCAAGATCAAGCCTCGAGGGCTCTTGAAGAAATTTCCAACAGTTCATCCAAACTCAAGCCTCGACGACCCTTGGATCAACGAAACATCCACAAATCAACACCTTACGGAGATCGAATCAGAGGATCAAGTTATAAAGAGATTGTAACCCTACAAATCCAGTAACACCAAAAATCTTTCTTTGTACACGTTGTTCTTGTTTCAGGAATTTCCGTGTTCACACATGTGTTAGGGCTTTGCATACAATGTCTATATAGATCCGATCATGAAGACTGAATGATCGGTAGTGAACTGGATACATCCATTGTATTCAATATTTTCTTATTCAAATGATTAAAGAAATTAATAAATACCTTTTCAATCGAAGTTCAAGTTTTGTAGTTTTTTTTTTCCGTTAAGATAATGTTCTATAGTTAGACTTATATTGTTCGATAGATGCATACTTTGCATATAAATATAATGAATCTAGAACACATAAAAATTTACCATACCACAGACGCAATGTATGTAAGTAGGTGCTCTCCTGTACCTAGTAAACAAAATTGGCAAGAATTCAAACCCTAATTTGGTACTGAATATTTCTTGTATATACAAGCGATATTGAGGATGTGAGATTTGAACTTGAGAACTTCTATGCAATGAAAATTACTTTTAATTAACTGATTGTGTTACAAGCCCTTTCTAAATTGGTAGCTAGAGTTCACTGAAGAAAATAAAGTCTCCTAATAAATTCTTTGATGGTCACTTGTATATACTAAAGAACGAAGGGCAACATTATTAGGATCGTTTGAGTGGCATATTTTTGTTTTAAGAATCATAAGATGATGCAGATGTGGGAGCAGCCACATTAGCTAGAGTGGATTTGTTTTTCCCTATGCACCCAAGTTAATTTGAATTCCCCATCCCTGCATTCTAGATTAGTTTAAAGTACAATTGCTCTTTGTATAAAAAGAAGGATCTTAAGATGATTATTACTTTTAAATGAAAATTCTATACGACAGTCTATATCAAACTTTGTATAGAGGAGTGCTAGCACTATAAAGTATGAACAACAAGGAAAGCTTGGTTGTTTTATTTGGTTTCCTAGTATAATACTTGAAGCATTACACACATGATGCATGTGGAGTGTGAGGAGAGAAAACGTTAGGTCTGCGAGAGAGTAAGTTGGATTTTGATTACCATATAATCTTTAGTTTTGAATTTATCAATTTCTTAATTTAAGTGAGGCATGCATGTTTCATGTTTCTTATGTTCCAATTGATGGAGTTTCATCAACAACAGTATAGATGAAAGATATAGTGAGGTCATTTTCAAGATCACCTGGCTGAATCCTTCCCAAGTGTCTAGGTTTCTAAATCAAATCGGGAACTAGTAGTTTTCTGTTTCCTGATTAATGAAGGGTTTTCTATTACTATTACTAAGTTTCAGGCGGATGTAGACAACAGCGGTACCATAGACTATGGTGAATTCATTGTAGCAATGCTCCACCTGAACAATGTCTAGAAGGAGGATCACCTGTTCGAATAATTCTCGTACTTCGACAAAGATGGAAGTGGGTACATTACTCGAGATGAGCTGCAACAGGCCTGCGAGAAGTTTGGCTTAGAAGATATTCACGTAGACGATATAACACGTGATATTAGTACATATATTCACTTTATAGACTATGTTGCTCCTTAAGAAAACTTAACAGAACTAGAGATGCATACTGTTGTAGAGATCAGCCAGATTTCAGGGGGTGAGAGAGTGTTAGGGGCCTGTTATTTCTAGTGTTTTCGTTTTGTATTTACCATTAATTTAGTTTGTATTAAGTATTTTCACTTTTGAGAGTACTGTAAGTCATCTGTTCTAGAAGCTATTTTTGTAATTGAATCCATTTTTCCTTGTACTAGTTCTCTGTCTATCATCGCAACTTTGATTCTAGGGATCAATCTTCATTCGAAGTACGTGTTGCTGAAGGAATATGCAAGAAATGTTGTCCATGCCTTCATCATATTCTTGAACAAAGCAGAAGTTATGTCACAAGATCAAATGATCAATTTGATTATAACCATTTGTTGTTAGGGTAAAATTGGCTATTCCTAAACAAAACGTCCGAGTCTGTAATCTTAAACTCGTACATATTTTCCGTTGTAATTATTTTAGTCTAAGTTTGTCTCTTGGCTCTCTATCACAAAACTGGCAAGCGTTTCAGAGACATCCACTCAGGTATGTTTGCACGCATGCATCCAACTACATCTATATCACATGTTATTGTATTTGGGATAGGGCTTTTACTCATTGTGTGTTTTATCTTTTTAGAATGACTTATCCCATCTATATTAATTATTAAATCATGTTTTCAAACTTATCTGATTGCGTGTTTGGTGAGAGTCATCTAACTACATGGATTGCTATCTTTATGAGATAGTGTCGTCCGTATCATTGGGAGATTGGTGTCGTGCTTTGGTTTATATATATGAGAGGTCAGGGGGCTTGAAAGAGTGAGCCGCATATTTACGTATTTATAAGGGAGGTCAGGAACTGTTTTGAAAAAAGCCGCATATGCATATAACCTGTTTTCCTTGATAAAAGTTTGAGAGGCAGCATCTTGGTGTTTTGAATAAGGAAAAATATTTTTGATATTGCTGCTATCTTGTGGTTTCAACAGCATGCGTTTTTAAAGAGAAAAAAATTATTTTCATGTTGTTTTTCATTTAAGGTTTTAATTGAATGTCAATTATGAAAATGTACCTTGTGATTTTCGTAATTGATTGTTTTTCAAATAAACACTCCATCATATAAACATTCTGCATGATCGAGTTAGTATCTTGCAAAATTCGAGGAAAAGGTGATTGACGATAGCGTTAGTGTCGTGCCACTTCAACTTGAAGACTGAAGAGACATCGAGTAGCAAAGCGCGGAGACAAAACTGCCTACTAGTATGCGTGTCTAGTTGATGAGTTTTGTAAGTCTTTCTGTACTTATTTCTCTTAGTGTTTGTCCTGGCTTAGGAGCCCGAGGATTTTCCTAATGGTGGGTTTTGCCTCGTTAAATCCTACATCATGTGTGCACTTTTTATTTATCGTTTTAATTGCATATGAGTATGATAGTTTGATATGTGATGTGAATGTGGATTTAATTGAAAATTAAATTAACAATTGAATTGGATTTTAAATTGGAACCTATTCACCCCCTCTAGGTTAAACTAGTACCCATCTAACTTTCATTTGTTCATTAGGCTATAACATTGCCTGCCTACTACTTTTTTTTTTCTTTTTTAAAAGGAGACTAGCTGGTGGCTTTGCCACAGCAGTCCACCCTTTCGGGGGCTGGGACAGAGGCATTTTAGCCTGCCCTTGGCCACCATCGTGTGATTTACCAGTGCCAAAAATTAAAACTCAGGACGTGCCCTGTGAAATACAGGTCTGAAATTTGTCCCCAGTTACTTGGCCATCCCGTGGTGGTTGCCTGCCTATTGTTGATTTTTCATATTGGGTTGGTTACTTTTATTTTTCATGACCTTGACGTGCAAACCATCGTATAACAGTGAGACTCGTATGAATATTGTGTCGGTTACTTATACCTTTCATGACCTTCGCATGGTCCTCATGGTCACCATGGCACTCCACACCTTCTTCTCTTAAACGCGTCGATTTGGAGTTTGAGTTCATGGTTTAGCTTATGTTGGAATATTCTATTGGATGCACTGGTCCATCTCATACACCACATTCGTAATGTTGACGTAGTGTATTGAATCATCTTTCGTTAATTCAACAAATTTTTGAACCACAAACACTAGTATGTGGACTAGTCGGACTTATGGATCGTTTTTGGAGGTTATGTACAAGGGACGTACAAGAACTTTTCTAAAGAGTTGTATGCATCACGAAGTTGTCTTTCAATAAATGGCTATATGTCAACATTCATGCATCGTGGTCCTTTATATTTGATGCAGCCACCGTAAGTGATACGACGAGTCCTTGAACAAGAGTTGTATGCATCAACATGCTAGCTTAATTGTCATCTTCCTACATATCAATCCATGTTATACGATGCTCTAAATGCTCACGTTATGCGTGCATATGCTAAGCACTCGTACACAGATTTATAAGTAATAGTCCATTAGCAGGGCTAGCTAGCAGCCACGGTTAAAATTTAGTCGTAATCACGAATTGGGCCTCTCACATTCAAATACTATAATTTTTCTTTGCAGTGATGCCATATTCTTAAATATCAAAATTAGCAAATAACGTTACATATTTGCATTGTAAATTTTCGAAACCTGTATTAAGAATCATGTGCGGTCGCTTCACTTGCTCATCACCACAACCGCCTCTGATTATCGTGGGTGCTGGAAACTGAAAGTAAGACTGTCGGTTGTATGCTGCTTCTTTGTGCCACATTTCAATTTTTACATATTGATCTTGGTGTAAAAATGAATTTGCTAGCTGCTGGTTTAATTTGTTGGTAAAAAGTAAAGCCATCCCTAATAATTAATGCAGCCTTGTATATCATGTATGTCAGTCGTACTGATAAAGTGGAATGTCCACACCCGGCCCACAGTTGATATTAGCCTCTAAGGGCTAGAGATCGACCACGTACTAAACCTTCTAATTTGTCTAATGGACCGCCATAGCTATTGGCCAGAATGCTTGAAATGAAACCATGTGATATGTCCTACAAACAGGGAAGAGAATGACGCTCCAGATCGAGTTTTAAGAGACCTCTTTAATATGTTAGGGCTTTGCATACAATGGCTATATACATATATATAGATCCGATCATGTAGACTGAATAATCAGTAATGAACTGGATACATTCATTGTATTCAATAATTTCTTATTCAAAAAAGTAAAGAAATTAATGAATACCTTTTCGATCGAAGTTTAACTTTTGTAGTTTTTTTTTTGGAGACTTTGGATGCGGTCCCTAGTTATGAATAGTCTTTGACTGAAACCTTGTTGGTTTTCAATTTTTGATCCAAGTCCCTGAAATTAATTGATAATTTATTTCTATGTACGTTACTATATTTTTTAAATTAAAAATTAAAATTTATAGTTGTTTATAGTAATGAGATTTTAAATAAAAAACCATAATTTGTGGGATTAAAAATATTAAAATATAAATATACTATTGTGTGTGTGTGTGTGTAAACATGGGTACATTCATAAAAAATAACCAAAAAATTATTGTATCAAAACATGGGTACATTCTTCAAAATGGGTACATTTAGCAAAAATAAAAATGGGTACAAATAAATAAAAAAATATGGGTACAATACAAATAAAACTTTAAAAAATATGGGCACAAAAAGAAATTAATATATGGGTACAAATTAAAACTAAAAGGAAAATTGGTACAAATTAAAAAAGGGTTGCAAATTAAAAATGGGTACAAACTAAAAATAAAAATATATGATAAAAAATTTAGCCATAAATATAAATATACTAATTGTAATATTTTTAATATTAAATGAATATATTTAGAAATAAAAAATATTTTATTATTGAAATAATTAATGATATTATTAATACAAAGGACCTTGATCAAAAATTGAAAAGTAATAAGGTTTTAATCAATAGAGTAGTAAAAATAAGGATGAAAACCTAATTACTCCTCTTTTTTTTCATGTTAAGACAATGTTCTATAGTTAGACTTGTCTTGTTCGACAGATGCATACTTTGCATATAATGAATTTAGAGCACCTAAAAAATCTACCATACCACAGTTGCAGTGTATGTACGTAGGTGCTCTCCTATACCTAGTAAACAAAATTGGCAAGGATTCAAACCCTAATTTGGTATTGAATTTTCGATATTAAGGATGTGAGATTTGAACTTGAGACCTTTTGTGCAATGAAAGATACTTTTAATTACTGATTGAGTTACAAGCCCTTTGTCTCATAATAAATTCTTTGATGGTCACTTGGTAGTGTTCCCATATACTATTAGGTTTTTTTAGCAAAAATGTACTTTAAGATTGACATAACTCCTCACTTTGGTCCATAAGATTGGAAATAAATAGAAGTGGTCCATGAAAATTTTGTTAAATAAAAACCAAAATAACAAAAGTGCCCTCAATTTAATAAATAATGGGCCAAAACAATTTGACAAAAACTTACTAAAGAACAAAAGACAACATCATTAGGACCGTTTGAGTAGCAGGTGGTCTAATATCTTAATGGATATGATGTTGGATTTCTACACATGCATCTTAAGTTTAAAACTTCTCTATTGTCTAAATTATTGTAATAGTTTTAAACTCTCTTCCCTCCTAATAATAGTAAAAAAAAAAAAAAAAAAAATTTAAACCGTTTGAGTAGCATTTGCAGAACAAATAAATAAGGACAAAACCGACAGCTCCTATTGGTGTTCAAATTAAAGTTGAGCAGTATTTTTACAAAGGGAAAATTTGAAATAAGTCTAATTTTTAGTTACTTTGAACCCATATCAAAATATCCCTTTTACAAATAACAAGGGGATTTTCTCTCAAAGTTATAAATCTCAACTTTTCCTTTTACTTTTTTTTTTCTTTTTAATTATTTTGAAAATGTTGGTTTCATGTCAATGTCCGGAAGCACATGATCTTTGACCTACCACACACCATCTTTTTTCCAGTACATGTACAACTTTTGATGAACTTTCTAAAAACTATAAATCACACCAACCTTTAATTCATCCTTCACTTTCAGATCCTCTTTTTTCGGGGGATGAAAATGAGAGAAGAAAAGGAAAAGAAAGTTGTAAGTCCCTACCATTTGACAGCCTTAATTTCCTGTTGTCAATTCCTCCTCTGCATTACTTGGACCACTTAATTTTTTATTTTACACTAATTTCCTCTTAAAAGATAAAGCAGATGATAGAACACAGGCTGGTGGATGTTGGTGTCTGTCCCTGCATCGTGCAATTGTCGTGGCCACCGTGCAGCTGATGCTTGTACGTGTGTTTTGTTTTTTGTTTCTGTATTATGTACGACTAAAGTTAAATAAGTCTAGACTTCATTTATTTTTAATTCTCTTTCTGTATGTGAACATGAAGTAGTACTACTTGTACCCTCTCTGAGTGGTTGTTCAATGTTAAAGGAAAATGATCCTTTTTTTTTGGTTGAGATTCGGATGATCAATTAATTATGGTCGTTCATCGTATATCATACGGTCAGAAATCATTTAAAATTTAAAATTGAATATAAATAGTATCTAACGAAAACTGACGTATAATGTACGATGAACGGTTGTGATTGATTGATCTTCGGATCCCACAAAGAGGATCTAGAGATGATCCTTTTCCAATTTTAAATGAGGACATGAATCTATTAATACAAAACGGTTTAAATTGAACTGCAGTACATTTTAGTAATATATTAATGACTTTTTGGTTCAATTAATGGATGAGATTCTTCGGTATACACAGAGAACATTGTCATATAATGTTAAACTAAAATTATAACACATGTATTTGTTTTTTTATTAACGTACCCGAAAAGTGAGGCATATCAACTATATTGCACACTCATATTATATATAATACGTAGAATAACCCATTACATGATCAATATTCTCAAAACCATAAAAATTTCTCAACTAAAGGATACTTGTCAAACCCTTTACTCAAAGGAGTTTCTTATTCTTTACCAAAAAAAAAGAAGGAGTTTCTTAAGTGGGACTAATGACATGTTTACGGAAAGGTAATCGAGATAAAAAAAAAGAGAATTGAATTTTGATTACATAACAAGTTATTGTTTACCAAATACTGGGAAATTAAAAAAAAAACGGTGGGTTCTATGCAAATTTTGGAATTCTCAACTCCAAAATTTGGAGGAATTGGATTCCCTATATTTGGTGGAAATTGAACTCTAGATTATTGGGAGAATGAAATGGATTTTTCCTCCCCATGTACCCTCACTTAATTCTAATAATCCAATATTTCCTTCGCATTAACCTAACGCTAAAGTTTGTTCTTTTAACAAAAAAATAATAAATAATTAAAAAATTTCTCACAAAGTTGAAATAAAATAAAGTTAAAAAAAAAGGAATTACATATAAAATAGATTACTAAAATAGAAACATTTTAGTATAATCATAATGATTTTCATTTCGATTCGTGTGAATTATATGGTTCAGTATTATTTCTACTTCGATTATCGAACATTTTAATAAACAATTTAAACAGAAATCTGATTTTGATTCCACCATTTCGACTCCTTATTAGTTTAATTCATCTTCAATTTAACCTCTTGTTGTAATCACTGATTACTAAACAAGCCATAATAGTCTAATATTTCAATTAAAGAACGCGTGTCACCTTCACTCAATTTGGCCATTATTTCCTCCTAGCCGGTGGGTGCAACAAATGATGTGAAACCCCTTCTATTGTCAATGGATCGAAGTCATATGCATGTTGAAATTTCAGACTTGGTTTACTAGCTAGGATCGCTTTAGTTGAAAACCAATACCCATCACTAGCTAGTGCCATGGCCCACTTCTACC
Organism: Malus sylvestris; assembly: GCF_916048215.2. Classification (NCBI taxonomy): domain Eukaryota; kingdom Viridiplantae; phylum Streptophyta; class Magnoliopsida; order Rosales; family Rosaceae; genus Malus; species Malus sylvestris. Next base: position 4,774,886 of record NC_062271.1, on the reverse strand, counting down.
CCCAATTATGTTTGCCCAGTTCCACCATTTTCTTCCACTAGGGTTTAAGGGCATTCCACTTCGGATTTGGATCCTCTCCTGAGCTAATGGAGAGGATCCTCCTGACCACTAATCATGAGTAGTTGAATTTTTATCCAACGGCTATAATTATTATAACTTTAAAAGGACCCTCGTTTGTAGCCGTTGGATAAAAATCCAACGGCCCATGATTAGTGGTCATGAGGATCCTCTCCATTAGCTCAGGAGAGGATCCAAGTCCTTCCACTTCTACTAAATACTGGAGGCCATTTGTATACTTTTTAGGTTCATAATTGCCGAGGCTTTCTCCCTGCCCATGACACAAAGCCTTCTTCACATTTTTTTACGGCACGAACAACGAGTATGAAGCAAGATGTAAATTCAATTTTAAATTTAAATATAATTATAATAATGAAATTTCTGATATTGTCTAGTTGATTATCAGTGCACGTATCTAATTTCATCTAACTTCATATATGATAAGATAAGGGGATTCAACTTTTTGCTTGTGTGTGGTCTGCAAATTGAATTTCATAATTCCTCCACCTGCTTTGCGCTTAGATGTGCAATGCACATGCATAAAGGACCAAAAAGAAAGGAAAAGTTTTGAGTTACAATGCTATCAGATACGTGATCTTGATCCAATTCATGATATTCATCTATCTGATAAGAAAAAGATTGAGTTATCATGTTATTTGATACGTGACCTTGATCTAATTTCATCTAACTCATTTTGATAAGATAAGAGGATTAGATATAAGAGATATTTTTCGTAAGAAAAGAGAATTCTCAAACTTTTATTACTTTTTGCCGTTTTCACGTTGTTTTTCCCCATCCAATTCCTTATGTGCTGGCTTTCTTTTACACATGAAGGGGATTCAACTTTTTTTGCTTGTTTGTGGTTTGCAAATTGAATTTCATAATTCCTCCACCTGCCTTTCACAGGTGCACTTAGTCCTGCGACGCACATGCATAAAGGACCAGAAAGGAAGAAAAAGATGGAGTTATAATGCTATCATATACGTGAGCTTGAGATCCACGTGGTAGCAGCACAGGGAAGCTGCATGGGATCGAGCCAATTGATCAGCCAACGTGTCATGGCAATTGTGGTCACTCCACACCATCAAGTCAATATGAGCTGTCAGAAAGCAATTTCTGACCCTACACGTGGCAAGTAACGGACAGCTAGCTAAAAATAAGGGAACTTTAACGAAAAGCACCCGGTACTGTTCACTTTAACGAAAAACCACATTTTTACACTAAAAAGTCAATCCTGGTACTATTCACTTTACCCTTTATTTTGTCCTTATCATTAAAACTCAAAGTTTTCAAGCCCTTTTCATTAGTTTTCCTTTAAAATAATATGCTAGCTACAAGCTCTTTAGGGGGCTTTTGTTGCGCCGGACTATCTCAGACTGGACTAGCTTCAAGGACTAAGCTGGACTGGCTTAGACTAGATTAAGCTGGACTAACTTAGTGAAGCGTTTGGTGAAGTGTTGGACTAAGAAGCTGGATAATAACAAATTCTAATATTATATTATTTAATATATAAATTATTAATATTTTATTATGATCTAAGTGACCGGAGATGACGAGGAGTCTATCGGAAGTGATTGTTGAGCATGACGAGGATGAGAGATGATAGTCTTAGCTAGTCCCATGATTATTGGGGGGTCTCGCTAAGACCTCTTAGTGAAAGGTTTTGTCCATGCTAGTCCCCTTTAGTCTCATTAATATTAGTCCCAACATGGAACAAACACAGTATTGGACTAACAGCTAGTCCAGTCCAGTCCAATCCCACTTAGTGAGGGCAAACAAACGTCCCCTTAAGGTTTAGGACAGTCTCGAGTCTCGACCTAAGACTGGCTGTCTATCCCTTGCAGTCACGTCTTTGTCACATGCCTTTCCCTCTCAAGGACGGCACCGGCTTGCAGATATGGGATTTGGAGGGAGAAAGCTTCTACAGATTTTCACTCTCTGTTTTTGTTGTTGTTTTGAAAAGGAGAAAGTTAGTTTCATGTATTCCTTCGTGGACATCAATTAGTTTTGTAATACAACTAATTAATATCGTGAGGTAAAGAATCGAACACAAAATTTCCTGTGTAGGATTACAAGCTCTTATAACTAGTTATTACAAGTTCTTTTCCATTGAGTAGTGATAATCATTAATATTAAACTTCTTGGCCTTATTAATCAAGAATTTTGTATGTTAATATAGATGGAGATGGATTGTCTACCCTCTTATTTCCATACTCTTCTTATCCCTTTTTATTTTGTATGATCACAGTTAAGTCACTCAACATTTTATATTCCTATTACTTTTTATTTTATTATTTTTATAAAAAAATCAATATAAAATGTTGACGTGGGTTATCCGTGATCACACAAACAGGAGAGAATGGGAAGAGTATGAAAATGGGAGGGCAGACAATCCACCTCCAATATAGATAGAATTACCTTCACAAATTATCCTTGAAATTATTGATTTGACAACTCTAAGTATAATGGCAAAAGAATTTTCATCTACACTGGCAGTAAGTTAAAAAATGGAACACTTCGGATGCAGTTCTAATTATCAATTTTTTTTTTGTACTGAAATCTTGTTGGTTTTCAATTTTTAATCGATATCTCTGAAATTAATGTGATAATATATTTCTATGCAGGTTACTATATCTTTTTTAAAATTAAAAATTGATATAGTTGCTTGTATTAATGATATTTTAAATAAAACCCCCATAATTTGGATTAAAATTATTAAAAAATAAATTATACTCTCCCATATATTTTGTGTGTGTGTGTGTATGTATGTACATAAATACTCGCCCATATATTGTGTGTGTGTGTGTATGTACATAAACATGGGTACATTCTTTAAAACCACACAAAAAATAATAGATATTAGGTTTAATAACATTATTAAATTTCTTTGATTAAACTTGACATGGTTGTGGATGTTTGTTTCACCTTCTTGGAGGTTTTTTCTGTTAGAGTTGTAAAAACTGAAATGCTTCTCCTCTATGTCGAACACAAGCAATGTGTAGTGTTCATGATTTAAAAGAGGTATAAAGATTTTTCGCACAACTCCCATTTACTCGTTTAATTGCTCCCCCAAACTGTGCTTTAATTCTTTCATTTTGGCTTCGTCGTTTTCATATTTAGTGAAGTTCATCTATTTATCCAGAATATAATTAGTATATAGACAATCAGTATGTAGCATCAGTATGAATCATCAGTGTGGACATGTGTATGAAACATCAGTATGCAGTTTCAATATCATTGAATAGATTTTGTCTAAATTCAATATTTATAACTTACAAAGAGATTGATCGAGAAGTATAAGTTTTGATGATCCAAACTGCTTTCTTGGTCCCTAAGAATGTAGTTGTGTGTCAATAACAGTATTTGTAACTCTTTTATCTCCAAAGAATCAATCCGTATCTTCTTTCGTCACAAAATTGTCATAGTAACTGAACTTATTTGTAGTTGATGACCAATATATGTCCCTAAAATACAAAATACATAGAATTATGTTAATGCAAAATCAATATTTTGAAGTATAACATAAATTATAGATTTAGTTGTAGTTTTTTCTTACAGTGGTGTTTTTTCCCAAAAAAAAGATTGATGGCTTTTTTGTCTATTATAGGTAGGTGAAAGTATGTTGGATGGTCTTTCCACTTATTCGATTCTCTTGTTTTCTCCATGGCAATGTAATAGAATTACATATATCTCTTCTTATTCTTTTTTCTGGTTTTTTGCTTGATGCGCTTGATCATTGTTCAAGTTTGAGGTTGGATAGATGTTTGAGATTTTGTTGGTACTTCTTCTGGAGTTTGCAGAACCTGTTCTGACTGGATATCTACTTCTTGATCAGAGGTGGTTACGATTTTTTCCCTAGTTTTAACAGATTTGCTTTCAGTTGCAGAATCAGTAGCAGAATCTTGATGAACAGGTTCATCAGTTTTCTTTTCTTTTTCTGGTTCAACCTCATTGATGAAAGCCAAGGTCTTGTTTAGCTCAGAAATTTCTTCTTGTTACTTCTTCACCAATTCTTCAAGAGAAATCTTCTCAACTTTTAGAATTTGAAATTTCTTTTTTATTTTTTCCATTTTTTCCTTGTTAAATGCATTGAATTAAGACTGCTTCTTGTAGAACTTTTCTTACTACCATTCAAGTTCATTCTTCTCCTTCAGCAGTCCCTTATTATTTTCCAGCAACTCATTCTTTTATTCTTCCCATTTTTTCTTTTGTTGCTCGAATGCAATGCTCTTCTTCTTGAGTTCACTTTTCTAGTTTTCAAAAATTTTCTTCTCTTTTTGCAACTTCTTGTTTTCTTTTTGCAAGTCTTTATTATCGCTTTGCAAAACATCATTCTCTTCAACTATTTTTGCAATAACAGAATTCTTGAAGTGACATGTGTTGATAGCATTATTAAACATCTGAAGCCAAAGTTTTGCCTTCCTTTTCCAGTACTCTACATCATCTATTAGGCTTTGAGATAACTCTTCTTGTGTTAACTTCTCTTCTGAGTTTTCACATTCCCATTTTCTTCACTCGTAAGAGGAGCAAGAAGTCATTCATAGGATATTTGTTGTTTCCTTGTCTTGAATGTTGAATCTTTGGGGAGAATTGGCAGTTGAGGAACAAATGTTGCATTTCGTTCTTGTTCCTTAGCTTGAATTGGCAGTTGAGGGACTGAGATGCTTGGACCCACTATTATCATTGCCTCTTCTTGCATTATAGGAACTGATTCTTGGATTTGCACTGAAGGAATTGATTGTTCAATTGATGTACTTGGGGCCTCTTTTGGTACTGCCTCTTCTGGTTGGAATTTAACCACATCATTGATGAACCTATCAATTTCTGTCTCATCCATGTCTATGATGTTCGCATTTCTTTCTTCATTTTCAACACTTTGATAGGCATAATCATGGTGCAATACTTTGGTCATCTTGGACTTGCTCATTTGGAATTTGGGTGCCAAAGATACTCTGACTATCAACCAATGTGTTAAAGTGATCTTCATTTTCATTTTGTTCTCCACCCTCTTCCTCCTGATTGTATTCCAAATCAATAATTAAATCACAAATATTTAGTATGCAACATCAGTTATGGATTATAATGACAAAGCTTCAGTTATGAATTATTACTTATACAAAGATTTAATATGCAGCATCAGTTATTGATTATAATGACATAGCTTCAGTTTATAGCAGAATAATTATGCAGTATCAGTTATGGATTATAATCACAAAGCTAAAAACTTAGTATGCATCATCAGTTATACCAGACTTAGTATAAGTTTTTAACATGCATTATTACTTATACAAAAAGGGGTGTGATATCCACACACCCCTTTTTACTTCTCCCACACCTTTTTGGTTTTCGGCCGTCGGATCGGATGAATTGAATAAGATCAACGAACATAAATGAACAAGGGGTGTGTGAGAAGTAAAAATGGGTGTGTGGATAGCACACCCCATACAAAAATTAGTATGCAGCATTAGTTATACCAGACTTAGTATGCAGCATCAGTTATAACAAATTTAGTACAACATCAGTTATACCAGAATTAGTATGCAGCATCAGTTATACCAAAATTAGTATGCAGCATCAGTTATATCAGACTTAGTATACAGTATCAATATACCAGAATTAGTAAACAAAATCAGTTATACTAGACTTATATGAGTTATTAGCATGTATTATTACTTATACCAGAATTAGTATGCAGCATCATTTATACCAGACTAAGTTTTTAGCATGCATTATTACTTTTACAAGAATTAGTATGCATCATTAGTTATACCAAACTTATATAAGTTTTTAGCATGCATTATTATTTGTAACAGAGTTAGTATGCAGTATCAGTTATACTAGAATTAGTATGCAACATTAGTTATACTAGACTAAGTTTTTAGCACGCATTATTACTTCTACAAGAATTAGTATGCAACATCAGTTAGACCAGACTTATATAAGTTTTTAGCATTCATTATTACTTATACCAGAATTAGTATGCAACATCAGTTATACCAAAATTAATATGCAGCATTAGTTATACCAGGCTAAGTTTTTAGCATGGTTTATTACTTCTACAAGAATTAGGCATCGGTTATACCAGACTTATATAAGTTTTTAGCATACATTATTACTTATACCAGAATTAGTATGCAACATCAGTTATACCAGAATTAGTATGTAGTATCAGTTATACCAGACTAAGTTTTTAGAGTGTATTATTACTTATACAAGAATTAGTGTATAGTATCAGTTATACCATAATTAGTATACATCATAAGTTATACTAGACTTATATAAGTTTTAAACATGCATTGTTGCTTATACAAGAATTAGTATGCAGCATCAGTTAAACCAGACTTAGTATGTAATATCAGTTATACTAGACTTAGTATGCAACATCACTTATACCAAACTTAATATGTAACATCAGTTATACCAAAATCATTCAGTTGATGACATTTTAATTTTTTTTAATGACAAACTCATGATTTTATGTAAAATATGAATATAAACTTTAAGCAAAATTAACTTGTTTTTGGATTTACCATTTTGTCTGCTGGGTCATCCTCTTGACTTTTTAGCTATTTTGGTTTCATGTTTTTATCATCCACGCAGACAGTGTCATTTGAAATTCTTCATCATCTATTTGATCATTGTATTTTTCGGGCACATCTGAAACATTTCTTTCATCATCATCATCATCTTTTTGCTGTTGAATATCAATCATCTCATCATTAACGTCATCAACATCACCTTTTAGAAGTTTAGGTGCCACTACGGTTTCATCTTTATTGGTTACTTGCTCAGGTCCCACTACCGTTTCAACTTCTTCAGGATCTTTATGTTAAAGCATTACTTTTTTTTTACAATTTAGTTTTCTTGGCTTTTGGTCCCTTCTTAGCTACTTTCTTTTCCATTTTCCTCTTTTTTGATATAGGTAGAGGATTGACAAAGTCGTCGTCATCATCTCCTAAACGTTGTTCAATTGACTTGTAATTTGTTTTGCATTGTCCATCTGTGAAAGGTTAAATAGTTATGTTTTTTGATACTTTGTTTGAAAACAACACACAACAGGTACATGCAGAATATCTTTTCACACAAAGTGAATGTAGAATCATGTTTTACATAAAAGTATATGCAATATCAGTTTTACCTCCAAATCTTCATTTGCTTCTTTATAAATTTTTTTTATGTAGATTTGCCAAATCCCACTCATTGTTGTTGGTGAACGTTTCTCCTTTCCTTCAATTAGGTTGATGATTGTGGTGTGATCACAAATCCAATGCTGTAGACAAAATAAAAGTTAGAGATTTGTATATTTTTTGTAAAATAAGACTGTTGATGCACAAAACCGAAGGTCTTGGAACAACGTAAATCCGACCATGAATCAGCAAGAAATGTAAATAACACAAAATGTATCGTGGTTCACCCCAATATTTGTGCTACGTCCACACTGATTATTGTATTTCTTTGAGAGGTGAGGGGAGTGAGGGAGAGAGTTTCTGAGGGTGAGAAAGCTCTTCCCATGGTCTAAGAAAATGACCTCCCTTAATTGTGAGGGTGAGGAGTCCTTTTATAGAATAAAGGCTCCTCACTTATTACATATTTTCCCATTCCTTTATTACATAATTACACTTCAGTCCCCCGAGTATTTATACGAGATCTAAATACGGAGACCCTAAGTATGGTATAATATGTAGTCCCCCAAGTCTTCAGTCAAGAAAGTCTTTTGGTTTGAGACTTGAAATTCAGTCCATGTGTAGGCTGAAGTAACTAGATGTCGTCTAGAGCTGATACTCGATATGAGGCGGTGTTCACTCTGAAATGATGCTCAACTAGAAGTAGCGCATGTTGCGAGGCTGCTCTGCTTGTGGCTTATGTTGCCTTGGTTGGCTCGGCTTGTGGTGTTTGAAGGTGAGGGAGTCCCTTTTATAGAATAAGGGCTCGCTCCTCAATACATAAATATGGGCTAAGTCCCTCAAGTATTTTTTATGAGGCCCAGTTGAGGCCCAATATATGGTACATAATGTAGTCCCCCAAGTCTTCGGTCAATAGAGTCTGTTGGCTGGAGACTTCAAATTGAATCCATGTATGGGCCGAAATGGCGGTTGTTCGGAGGCGATATTTGTATACCCTGCACTGAAGCTTTGTATGTGAAGCTTTGCAAGTGAAGCTTTGAAGCTAGAGCTCTGTAAATGAAGTTTTTCAAGCTAGAGCTTTGTAAATGAAGCTTTTGAAGATAGAGCTCTGTAAATGAAGCTTTTGAAGCTAGAGCTTTTGTAAATGAAGCTTTTGAAGCTGATTGACATGAGTGATGCTCATGAATGTTTATGTTGATTGACATGAGTGATGCTCATGGATGTTGTCATGAGTGATGCTCATGAATGTTGACATGAGTAATGCTCATGAATGTTTATGTATGATTGATATGAGTGATGTTCATGAATGTTTATGTATGATTGACATGAGTAGTGCTCATGTATAATTTTGAAGTACTGGACGTACTTTTGATCACCTGGTTGGTGGTAATAGCGGCGGGGTGCCGAATAATTTTTTGTAGTACCGGGCGTACTTTTGGTTGCCTGATTGGTGCTATTTTGGGCTTATGAGCCTTCGCTCTCCACATAACATTCCAACCCATTTATTTTGGGCTTTGCCGTTGTTTTTTTTTATTTATTTTTTATTACCCTCTAATGGGGTTATATAGATGTCTCCGAAAGATAAGAAAAATTCAAAAATAAATCCGACCCTCTACTCAATGGGTCACGCCCATAATGCCATCACCACTGCAATTATGTCTGCTTTTTTATCTTCTTTTGCTTTCTGCTTTTGCTTTTGCTTTCTGTTTTTTGCTTTCTGCTTGGTTGTTGCTGGGACCTTTTAGTGGGATGGCATGTGAGGAAAGCCTCCATTTTCTTTTCCTAGCGCTCCGTGGTCCACGAGTCCACAACTTGTTATCCACCTGCACTCTTGATTTTGCGCCAGATGCTAATTGCTCCCTAAAGGTGGAGAACAAATTGCTTTCAGTCCATTCAACATAACTTTGGCTGCTATAAGGCTGCAAAAGAAAAGGGTGAAGAGAGAGGTTTCTGTTCTCGATACTTTGTGTTTTCAAGCACAAAGCACATGCTATCTGGTATGCATGGGTAGCTCAAAAATGAGCTAAGTCGGCATGGGTTTACAGAGTGTTGGTCGCAGCACCAGGTGCAACCGAGTAATCGGTGGTGCTGGTTACACAGTAGCTGCAGTGCCGTCATAGCTCAAGAAGGAGAGCACATATATAATCGAAACCAGTACCTTGACTTTGAATTCCATCGTCATTTTCCACTTTCTGAAAGACGAGTAGGTTCCCAAGCGAATGATAATGTTGTGCCATAGTTTGATGAGTAGCTTCCCAAGCGAAAAGTTAATGACTGGTCATTTCTTAGTTCAGTAAAAGAGAAGGGAATATAAGGTTGGTTTGGTAGAGGCTTTGAGAGCCCAGGAGCTGGTGCCTCTTTAGGTGCAGATTTGGCAATGAATCCGACACCACGCGAGTTTTTATCAAACGACGGGTCATACAGTTCGAAAGGCTTCTTTGGAACGGCGGAGAGCATGTGGAGTCAAGAGGCCTGAGGATTTCTTAGAAATTTGATCGGTGTTGGGTTTGTTAATGCACAAAACCGGAGGTCTTGGAACAACGTAAATCTGATCGTGAATCTGCAAGAAATGTAAATAACACAAGATGTATCGTGGTTCACCCTAATGTTTGGGCTACGTCCGCACTGATTATTGTATTTCTCTGAGAGGTGAGGGGAGTGAGGGAAAGAGCTTCTGAGGGTGAGAGAGCTCTTCCCATGGTCTAAGAAAATGGCCTCCCTTAATTGTGAGGGTGAGGAGTCCTTTTATAGAATAAGGGTTCCTCACTTATTACATATTTGCCCCTTCCTTTATTACATAATTACACTTCAGTCCCCCGAGTATTTATACGAGATCTAAATACGGAGGCCCTAAGTATGGTATAAACAAAGACAAAAACTGATTTTTTTAATATTAGTTTTTGTTTGCTTACTAGTAAAAGTACAACAGCGCCACTGACGATTGTTTGTTTGTCTCTTTTTATCTTCTGTGTTCTACCAATTTATTCCATCAAGTATCTTGCTGTTTTCTTGGCCCAATTGTACTAATTTATGTTATCGATGAAGTTGCAATTCTTGGCCAAACTCCAAGGGAGTTTCCCCGCTGAGCTTCCAAGCAGATTTGTGTTTAGCAAATATAGAATTATAAGGCAGGCTACATCTTGATCCTTTTCTGTTGTCCCAGTATTTAATGTAACTTGAATTGCTTGTGCAATTTCTCTTCTACTAATTCTTGTCATTTCCGAGAAGTATTTATCAACAAATATGTTTTATCTTTGCCTCGGTTTGGGATCCCAAATATCCGTTGGACATCATCAATATTTACTTTGCAATATCTATTTTTGAATTTGAACATTCCTTTTTTAGTGTCATACAAGTTCATTATATATATGACATCCGAGTTTGATTTCTTCATTTGTAATTCACCTTTTATGATAACTTTCACTAGTTTGCAAAAAGGTGACTTATATATGAATGCCAAGACTTCTGGTTTTTCTTCGAGTTTTGGCTTGAACTCTTGTATTAGTTCTACAAAGGCCAAGAGATTCAGTCTTATTTTAGCATAGTTCTCATCTGTTGCTCAATGCTTTACGGCAAGAGAAGCTAATTTCTTTTTTATTACAAAATGTTTTACTTTTTTCGTTATCTTCATAAAAACGAAAAAATTGAAATGATCATGAGTATAATAAATTATCAAATAATAAGAAGTCATGTAAATGACAAACTAGATGCAAAGGGTAGATGCTTAGCACACAAGCTAGATGTAGCATCACTAAGCACACAAGTTATATGCATAATCACTTAGCGCGCAAACTATATGCAGCATCACTTAGCAAACAAGCTATATGCAGCATCACTTAGCAAACAAGTAGATACTTAGCACACAAGCTAGATATAGCATCACTTAGCGCGCAAGTTATATGCAGCATCACTTAGCAAACAAGTAGCTGCAACATCACTTAGTGCACAAGTAGATGCAACATCACTTAGCAAACAAGGTACATGCAGAATTGGTTGTTAACGCACAATGTAAATGCATAATTGTGTAGAACCAATTTACAAACAAAAAGTAGAACTTGAATTAATTTATAAAGTACAGGATCAATACAAAGTGAAGCATCAGTACAAAGTGCAACATTAATTCAAAGTGCAGCATCATTTCAAAGTGTAGCATTAAAGTAGAACCAGAATTAATTTATAAAGTATAGCATCAGTACAAAGTGCAGCATCAACTCAAAGTGCAGAATCGAAGCTAGACGGTTAATGTTTTTGCTCAATTCAAAGTGCAGCATCAGTTCAAAGTGTAGCATTAAAGTAAAACTAGAATTAATTTATGAAGTATAGCATCAGTTCAAAGTGCAGAATCGAAGCTAGATGGTTAATGTTTTTGCTCACAAAATTTAGACGCATATTCATTTTCTTTTTTCAGATGATTAAGAATCAATTTACAAATAGAAAGCAGAACCAGAATTAATTTACAAAGTGCAACATCAGTACAAGGTGCATCATCAGTTCAAGGTGCAGCATCGAAGATATACAGCTAATGTTTTTACTCACAAAATTTAGACGCATATTCAATTTCTTTTTCAGATGTTTAAGAATCAGTATACATATAAACTAAAATAGCGAAACTGAAACATCTAAAACACTGAAATTGGATTTTCATGAACTGGAACATTGAATTTTTTGGTAAAATCAAGTGCAAAAAACACTTGATAATGCATGCATTTTTTTTTTTTACAGTTTTCTTTTGCAAAATCAAATGCTAAAACACTTGATAATGCATCTAAAAGTTTGATAATGCATTCGTTTGTTATAGAGTTTGAGTTATAATCATGCAAAAGAACAATTTTGAGTAGTAGGAAAACCTTTGAAACACCGATCTTTCTGGAAATCCGGCTGAACTTTGTGAATCATTTATTGAAAATCCGGCTTAAAAGTGTCGGAAACTATGGAGATTTTAGGGTTTTTTTTGTCTGGGGAAGTATCTTTTGCTTGAGAGGGAATTTGAAATGAGAGGTTTGGGGAAGAGGAACACGCGTAGTGAATGGAAAAGGGGAAGAAACCAGTTAGTTTTTATGATTTTTGTTGTGTAGTGGTTAACGTGGCCATTTATTAACGGTTATAGTCGAGTGGCATGGGCCATAATTTTAGGAGTTGTGTGAAATATGGTATATATTTGTGTCTCTATAAGTAAGGCACCCTTTAATAAAGGTGTAAGTATTAAAATCCTAAATCAATTATTAATTTTTATTTTAAAAATTATGTAACTGACGTGTAAATTCATTATTGCAGTAATGTTATAGACCTTGATCAAAATCTGAAAACTAATAAGGTTTCAATTAAAGAACATTAGTAACTAAGGACCGGATACTAATTTTTCCTTAAAAAATCTTGTAACTTTATTTCTTGAATCAGTACATACTATAACTTAAATTAATTTCAGACCTTGTTAGTTTATACGATCTTATTTCCTGGAATATCACAAATTAAAACCAAAGTCTAAGATGCAAGCATAATTGAACTCTCTTGTTCTACCTTGCTTGCCTTCATTTGAGTCTCTCCAAAACCGTCCTCATGTGTATGCCTTCATCTTTGCCGAAACCCTAAAAACAATTCTAAACACATGTACACATAAACCCTAAAAATAGTTACGAACGTATTTTTCAAACCATATGTTATACTATTAGGTGTTTAGTAAGTTTCAAGTATGATTAGTGGCTTATTCAAATAGTTACTTGATGATTATTAAGTTGACCACGAAAACTTTCTAATTTGATGATTTGTTCAGCTAAAATGGATAATCCTTTAGGATGGGAATAAAATCAATTCATGCAGCTGGTCAATTATTAGGATAGTTAATCTTAGGGTGCCAACTGCCACGAGGCGAAGATTTGATGGAGCAATCGAATTCGAGTGTGAACAACCATGGAAAAAGCACCGCAGCAACAACCCCTGAATCCTTATCATCAGGAACCACCAAAAATGTCCTTTTGAGGGCCAACTTTTTGTTCACTCCTCCAGCTATTTCCTGCTCACCCCTCACCCCTCACCCGATGGTCCATCATAGAACCCTAGAAAGCCTCCACCCTGAAATACTACTAAACCCTTCAAACTCTACGAAAATTATTGGATGTATCAATTTTTTTTCTTTCTTTTTATCATTTATCAAGATATAAAGAAGCTAGTAGGATAATGCATTATCCCTACCCAACTTGGCAAAATAATTTCGATGATGCTACGAATAGTTCTATCTAGATTGCACTAACACTTTCGGTGGGGAATTATAGAAATTTGGCCAAACACACCCCAACCACAAAGGGCAAAACCAATGATATTGAATGACCATTCGTGAAAATTCTAACATGTATTAGAACCAAAAGAGAACTTTTGTCATTCTCTGTCGCTATTTTGTGTAAATTTGTTCAATTCATATCCGTATATAAATGACCCGCACTCACCTTACTTTTCCCTTTCGTTAATATGTGGTGGACAATAGAATTATAAGCTTTTTATCTTTAGACCATTGGCCGAGCACAAGCTAAAGATGCAATTGCCTAAACTAGTAATTAATATCCCTTTCATCAAATTAATTTTAAAAAACTTGTAATAAGATCCATATGTGGCGGAAAATGGAGAAAAAGGTTGAATTATACAAAATTTGTGCAACACAAAACTGTAAGACCTATAATTAATCACTCTTTTTAACTGTTAGATGTGACGAGTTCACTCCACTTGATATACGAAAATAATGTATTTTCCCTCACTCTTTTGTTTTCTCAACATGTATCATGAATTGCTCTTTGCATGCTAATGCCTATTATGCTCTTCGCATGCTAATGCCATATGCATGCCAGGGGATATAAATATAGCACTCTGTGTTATTATTTCTTGCTCCGCTTAGCTTTTCGTTCGTACAAGTCTGTCACTCGTAAAACATAGAAATGTGCTAAAAATAACTGAAGTATTCCTTGAAAGTTGATTAATTAGTCAAAAATTGTGGTAGGCCGGCCAATTGCAAAGGGAAAATTAAAATCTAATAAATTATGCATAATTAATACCAATTTTTTTTTTACATGCATATATACAAAGTTAAATCTAAGTAAAGATTCGAAACTCTAAACCTTAAGTTCTAACTCAAGACATTGCAGTATCGATTGAACAATGTTGTATATTATATGGTTGTATTTGCAATACTACGTCAGCATACGCCAATATTGAGAAGGAAAAACGTGAACCGTTTGTGAGCAAAATACCCAAAAAAAATAAAAAATTTGGTGCCCTGTTCAAAGGGTAACCTGAGACGAAACCAAGACCTCATGTTGCAAAGACACGCAAGCCCTCCAAACAAAGCAAACAAATACTTGATTAGGCGGCACATCATCCATCCTAATGAGGTTAAACATCATCAATGTCGAAAGTTTCCCAATTGATCACTCACAGCAATGCTAGCAATTGAACAAAACCTGCAGATTCAATTCCACGGAAAAAAACAGCTACTAAAAATCGTCCTAACACGTGTACGACAATGATGCATGGATGGACTCACTCAACGAGTTCAGATTTTGATTGATTGATTGATATCACTGCTGCATCCATTTATCATCATATCTCTTAATATTTTATATGTTCGAGTCAAGTTATTATCAATATTATGGAATTACATATGTTTGATAAATAATGGCCAAGATCAGGGGTATTTCGGTAATTCACATTCTCTGACTGCATATTGCTCCCTCTATAAGAAGAGGGACACACACCAGTTGAGACCAACTCATCATATTTTCGTACCTCCAAACACCAAAAGTGGCTCTCTCCTTGTAGCAATTCTTACTCTCAGCTCATTCCTCTTCTGTCAAATAATTAAGAACAAGGTATGGAAATATATTTGGATTACCCTTATCTTTTTCCTAGCTACCTTATAATCATATTCAAATTCCCATTTTATGAAGCGGTTCTTTACCTGCATTTGCATAATCTTTGTACGATATTCATTTGGACTTGGTTATAAAATCTCCAGTTGACCAAAAAAAAAAAATTATAAAAAAAAATAAACTGCTACCATGTCAAGTATATTATGATGCAAATGAACCCAACTAGAACGTTCCATTACATTTTAATTTTGAACTTCCACAGGTGTATTGTGATGCTGGCCAACTTATTTTCTTCTACATCTGGATCTTTAATTTGTTTATATACACACTAAGGACATTAAGGAAGATTAATTCATAATTAGGTTTTTGTATATCTATATATATGAACCATGCGCCCCTCCTTTTTCCTTTCCTCTCTCCATTTTTCTAGCGGAGTGCCAGAAAGTTCTCTCTTTAAATTTCTAACAAGTCATCATTTATGGTCCTCTCTTAAAGTGCCGATTTGTGGTGTGTATTCATTTCCAACTTTACACCGTATAAACTTTGTTAGCACTATAGATATAAACCTACCTCATCAAAAACATTACCAACAAAAAATTGGTGCTTCTATTTTTCCAAATTGTAAGTGTAATTTTAGCATCACATTCACTCATTGAGTAAAGGTACATCTCGTTTTTGGTCAATTATATATCACCTGCATGCACATGAAATTCACTAAACTGTGCTCATTGTTTTGGTGAAAGATGGAGAAACCAAACTCATCTGGGTTGGCAAGGACCAAGTCTGAACAATTGGTGGAAACTATAGCCGCGGAGTTGAAGTCACCTCCGCCGGGCGAAGCCACTTCGATGGTTGAAGGCGGATCAACACTGTCGAGGAAGTCAAGCCGGCGCATGATGGGGGCGTCACCCGGGCGTGGTAGTGGCAGTGTTGGCAAAAACACACACATCAGGAAGTCCAGGAGCGCCCAAATGAAGCTGGACATGGATGAGATCAGCAGCGGCGCTGCCTTAAGCCGCGCCTCTAGCGCCAGCTTAGGATTTTCGTTCTCTTTCACCGGCTTCACTGTGCCTGCTGATGATATCGCCGACACAAAGCCTTTCAGCGACGACGATGATTTACGTAAGTACTTAACACTTCAATAAATTTCAAGCAAGTGCTTGGTAATTTTCACACACAAAAAAGGTCTCAACAGTTAATTAATATGGTGCATGCTCTTCACCCACATGCATATAAAGATTTTAAAAAAAAACTAAGTTGAGGAATATTATGCTAATACAAGAGCTAATATACAAGGGCAGGTCAAATTTCGCATATTAGTTAGTTTATAATTTTGAGTGTGGTGAGCATATGTAATGTGTATACACATGTTTTTGCATATAATATTTTTTGGCTTTGTTTGTTATTTTTATTTTGTAAATTTATGGTGCATTTTACTCTCCACTCTCCTAATAAAACCTGGAAATTATTTAACAGTTTTGAAAATTAAATTTAACAACTAAAATGCATCTATTAACATTGAAACCCCCACACAAAAAATAAATAAATAAAAAAAAAGAAAAAAAAAGGGTGAGCTTCTGAGTAAATGATTGGGGTGTTCACTCGGTACTTGGTCGGTGGGTACAGATAAAGAGGCCACAGACGCAGCTTATGACTTTAAAAAAGATGAACACAGTGCTTTTCAGTGACATGAAAATACGGAGTTCGTTAGAACGGGGCCCCACTGCTCCCATAATGCAGGAAAACTGTCTTCCTTCCACAAACTGATTAAGAAATCTTGCGTACAAAAATGGAAAATGGTACAAAATGGAAAATGGAAGGGAGGCTTACAAATATACAAATTTTTAGATCATATTTTGTTGTGTGCATGATATGATATGATGGTTAGTGGTTGAATGTTTTTTAAAGAATTTAAAAAATAGGCTTAATCATCAATCGTTATACATGTAATTTACAAAAGACAGTAAAAAAATTTGATCTTTATAACATCATTTTACCAAAATTAAACGAGAATACATTAAATCAAATTAAAATTTTTCATACGCATTACATAAAATTAAGTATCAAGTCTTGTCTTGTTTGTGTAACCATATATTCCCCATTTTTCTTTGTCCTACTTCTCTTTTAAACGTTAGGATTGGATTGAATTGAGAACCGATATCATGTTTTTGACTTGAAGGAAAGCCAGTCATATGTGGGTTCCGAATATGGGTGAATTGAGACTTTAATCCTTGATGATGTGTTTGTTGTCTAATGGGATGTAGTAATTTGGCATGTAGTCTACTAAGTAAGGAGAAATTTTTAATTGTGACGGGAACACGAATAATACATCACATGTTTTTATGTAAGTTGTGAGAATTTTTTTTAAGTTATTAACTTTTTAACACACATATCCTACCATTTATATAGCGACACATGATGTACCACCCCATGTGACGGTCACATTGAAAAATCTCTTCTAAGTAAGATTTTTGGCCTTGAAGAAGATTCTCAAGACTAAAATATTAAAGCTACTTATTACTATAGTTATTAGTTTAGTATTAGAGATTTAAAATTCGTGAATAATTAATTTGATATTAATACAGTTTTTTTATTTATTAGGTTAAAAATATAAATTTGTATACAAAATATATATATATATACTAAAAATAAGAACCCGTGGATGTGGAAGATTATTGTTAATGGAGAACAAAAGAGAAATAAAATTTTGAAGTAAATATACTATGTCTAAATCTATTTGACATTAAATTATAGTTTAATAAAATATATATTTATATATATTCGTTTATAAGTAAAAACAAGGATAGAAGAGATATTTTAAAATATTAAAATGAGATGTGTAATTGTTATTGCAGCAGAAGATCTTGAAGCTGGCATCACCAGGAAGCCAAAATTCCAAACAGAACCCACACTGCCATTATATCTCAAGGTTTTTCTTCCTTCCAAGTATTTACGTACACAAGTTACAAGCTTACAAGTTGCCATATTTTCCATGTATGCTTTCCTTCTCCTTTTTATCCCAAAACCCTTGCAATGTTTGCGAACTGCATCTACTGGTGTACGATTCAAAAACCCTGTACGTGTTCAATCGTACTGCTCGATGAGAAATTGATGTGATACTTACTGTCTATTTGAGCAGGCAAGGAACTAAGGAAGGAGATTGATCATCTAGCTAGACACATCAAAGGACGGTCCATAGAACATGGCTAGCAATATATAAGCATGGTCAGGTTCAGTCTTGTACAGAACTTCATTCTATATGGTGACTTGTTTGTACAAGACTTGCCCTTTCTTTCCAACCCAAATAAGGTGCTTCATGTTCATCATATATAACTAAATCACGTAATCTGCTTAGAACCAAATCGAATCGCGGGTTTTACACCCTTCGAAAACTAGATTAGAAACCGGCATTGATTAAGGTTTAGGTGCACCAAAAGCATCTGAGGAAAGAAGGGTATGGACAGTCTGATATTTTAATCCTCCTGGAAAGTTATTATCATCTTTTGACATTGCGAAAATTCGAATTGTATAGAATTAGCTAGTCATAAATCGTAGTAATGAAGGCTAAATCTTGCTGTGGTTTATTCATCTCAGTTCACAGATGTGACATACAAGGTCATTTTCAAAGGAATGAGGACAACTGAAGAGAAGTATATCTTGAACGGGATTGCTGGTTTGGTTAACCCTGGTGAAGTTTTGGCCCTGATGGGACCATCAGGAAGTGGAAAGACCACCCTCCTTAATCTGCTTGGAGGCAGGGGAAGCCAAGCCAATGTTGGCGGTTCAATTACTTACAATGATCAGCCATATTCCAAGTACCTAAAGAGAAAGTATGAATCTGGAACCAAGTTTTTTCACCTTGATGATTACATAGATTAGGAGAAACAGAAACTATGTTTCTAGTGTTCATACATAACATGAAACATATGGCAGGATAGGGTTTGTGACTCAGGATGACGTTCTATTTCCTCACCTTACGGTGAAAGAGACATTGACATATGCAGCCCTCCTACGGCTGCCAAAGACATTGACAAAAGAGCAGAAGGAAAAACGAGCGATAGATGTCATCTGTGAGCTAGGCTTAGAGAGGTAAGTTCTTCTACCGGTTTCTGTTGGATTTTGGAATTCCTTTATGCATTGTCATAAATGGACTACCTGATCGATAGATATAGATATGACGAAGACTATGTTAGAAAGTATCAATTTTCTTACTAGATTAAAACGCTAACATGCAAAAATTCTTGATATGCACAGGTGCCAAGACACTATGATTGGTGGCTCCTTTGTCCGCGGGGTATCAGGTGGAGAGAGGAAGAGAGTTTGCATTGGCAATGAGATCCTAATCAACCCTTCTCTTCTGTTTCTGGATGAACCAACTTCCGGCTTGGATTCTACAACTGCACTGCGAATTGGTCAGATATTACAAGACATAGCAGAGGTATTTAATTAGAATAGACATTCAGTGATGCCAATGCCCTACTAGTAATATGAACACAAAGAAGTTAACTTTGTTTATGTGGCAGGCTGGCAAGACTGTGGTGACAACAATCC
Organism: Malus sylvestris; assembly: GCF_916048215.2. Lineage (NCBI taxonomy): Eukaryota > Viridiplantae > Streptophyta > Magnoliopsida > Rosales > Rosaceae > Malus > Malus sylvestris. Next base: position 4,755,301 of record NC_062271.1, on the reverse strand, counting down.
ACCAGCCATCAAGTCGACTCTTCCACAAATTCGACAAGTTGATCCTTCTTGGGAAGGGAAGCTTGCTCTACTTTGGAAAAGCATCAGAAGCAATGGTGTACTTCTCATGCATAGGATGTTCTCCGCTTATTGCCATGAACCCAGCAGAGTTCTTGCTAGACCTTGCAAACGGAAATTTAAATGATGTTTCAGTACCTTCAGAATTAGAGGATAAAGTGCAAATGGGAAGTTCAGAAGCAGATGATACAAGAAATGGAAAGCCATCTCCAGCAGTTGTGCATGAGGTAAATCTTATGAGACACGAGTGATTTTTTGCAAACAAGAAATGGAAAGCATACTTATCTGGTGTTTCTATTTGGAAGCAGTATCTTGTGGAGTCATACGAGACACGAGTTGCAAACGAGGAGAAGAAGAAGCTTATGGTTCCCCTTCCCATCGATGAGGAACTGAAGTCAAAGATGTCATTTTCGAAGCGGGAATGGGGAACAAGCTGGTGGGAGCAATTTTCTATCTTGTTCTGGAGAGGAATTAAAGAAAGGAGGCATGACTACTTCAGCTGGTTGAGATTCACCCAAGTGCTCTCCACCGCAATAATTTTGGGCTTGCTCTGGTGGCAGTCAGATGCTAACAATCCCAAAGGCCGGGAGGATCAGGTAAATCCTTTTCTTGTCAAATAAATAAAACTGACTCGTTCAATACAAGAAAATTTTTAGTGTGACTCACAGTGAAAAATCTCTCCTTTGATACTCAAACCCTCCTCAATTTACACACACACACACACTCACAACTACTTAACAAAAAGTTGGCCACTTCATGGAGTATAGAATCAGTTCTAAACCTACAAACTTAACCCCAAATTGCAGGCAGGGCTGCTTTTCTTCATTTCTGTTTTCTGGGGATTTTTACCCGTCTTCACAGCAATCTTCACATTTCCTCAAGAAAGAGCAATGCTGGTGAAGGAACGATCGGCTGACATGTACAGATTAAGTGCATATTTTGCTTCTAGGACTACTAGTGACCTCCCACTTGATCTAATGCTACCAGTTATGTTCCTCGTCGTTGTATATTTCATGGCTGGCTTAAGGCCGAGTGCTGAAACCTTCTTCCTAAGCGTGCTTACAGTTTTCCTCTGCATTGTGGCAGCACAGGTATGCCTATTTTCAGCTACTAGTTGAGAAAATTCAATGAATATTTGTACTGCCATAGTTAACTAATTACAAATGGATGCGGAACAGGGACTTGGACTCGCTATCGGAGCTACATTGATGGACCTAAAGAAAGCCACAACTCTTGCGTCAGTAACTGTGATGACGTTCATGCTTGCTGGAGGGTTCTTTGTGAAAGTAAGCATGCAACCCTTTATTAAAAACCTATATTTTGTCAACAAAATCATCAGTGAAAATTATAATTCCTGAGATTGGAAATTATATTTAAGTCTTTAACACATTGTTCATAATGTTGTAGGAAGTTCCGGTGTTCATATCTTGGATTCGGTATATGTCTTTTGACTACCACACATACAGGATTCTTCTTAAGGTGCAGTACGAACACATCACACCGACTGTTCATGGGTTGAGCACAGACCGCGGTTTAACAGAAATTGGTGCCCTTATAGCCATGGTTTTTGGATACCGGCTCTTGGCATACCTTTCTTTGCGAAGAATGAAGCTTCAAGGTGGGGCATAGTATTCAAGGAAGCCTGCATCTTTTAAAAGCTATCGTCTAAGCATAAGTTTCGAATTAACTGAGGAAACTAGTGAGGTTCCACTGATCTGCACCTTATGTATTCTCTGTTCTAAGAACTTTGTTAAATTTATGTAGTGCAGCAGGTAAAAGATCAGATAGATTGGTTAGCTGGCTAATAGCTAAAACACTATATGGAGAGAGAGAGACTTTAGAGTTGTTTTGGAATATGTAAACTCTAGATAACAGTGGAATTCAGGTCAGAAGAAACTGTACTTTGTTTGTCAATTTTAATCAACGAAAACTCGTATGATTTTCCTTAACTCATGAATGAACTTTGCTGAACTACCAGAAACGTTTTTGTGTTCAAACTGTTAATTCTTTGTTTCTGCAAAACGATTAATTAAGTACGCAGCCAAGAACTTGCAAATTAAACAAAAGTACCTCAAGTTGTTACCCTCATGTCAATGGAAAAAAAAGAGGGGCCTTGGCTTAAACTTTCTGAAAATCTTCATCTTCTTTCGAAACCTCGTGTCCATTTATCAGTTTCAAAAAATATAGTTGAAGGTAATTGGATTTTTGTTAAAAGATCTACATATAACAACACAACAATCAGCACTACATATAACAACACAGATCAGCAGAAAATAACGACCATATCCAATAAATTCTTGAGCTCTTGGTCACACTTACCAAAGGTATTCTATCTAGTCGCATTTGATATTATGGTTTTGGAAAAGATTTCCTTATCGAAATCATCTTTTGACAAGTATAAATACTACATATCAAAACAACGAACAGTTATCTGTGCGTCACTTTTTCAAGACTAAATTTCAACTCTACAGCTCTACCCTGATCAACTATGATGTTCTGGACCATGCGTATGGTGTATTTATGCCCAGAACAAAGATAAGCCCCCAACTTTTTTCAAGAGGGCGGGCCGGTACAAAGCTTCAGTTGCTTGAGAGGATGAGACAACAGTTTTTCCCAGAAGCAGCTGGCCAGAATTGGCATCCTGCTGTGATCTAACACACTTGGAAAACTGTTTGGGAGAGCAGTCTTGCTCCAAAATTGGTTCTTTCCTCCTTCGAGGATTGCCCAAAGCTCTAGTGCATTGCCTCCTGAGAGTCAGAGTGCAAGAGTTGCATTTCTTGTTCCAAAATTGGTTCTTTCCTCCTTCCAAAATTGGTTCTTTCCTCCTTCTAGTGTTGAACTGTGCCAAGCTCCATTCGAGTTTTGGCACCAACAAAAGTACAAGTGGAAAAGAAAATCAGTTACCAAACTAACAGAGTCAGTTCACATATATGATCACCAGGACCAATATTTTCGGACAAATGTTCGAAGAAAAAACTAAACTTACTAACATCTCACATAATAGGTGCATTGATAAACAAATCATTCCCCGTAGCTGTCCTTGAAATAACGATTGCTCAACCATAGTTGGACTCCAAGCTTCCCCCACTCCTCCTCTGTCATCCGTGATATCAGAAGCGGTTGGAAAAATCACATCTTGGGTTTCAGCAAGTATTGCTCAGGGAAACTTAGACTCCAAGCTTCCTCTTGTACTGGTCCATTTGCAGTAATTCCAAAAGCAATCGGAGCAAACACGTCTTGGGTTTCAGCAAGTAATTGCTCAGTAAAACTTGGACTCCAAGCTTCCTCTTGTACTGCTCCATTTGCAGCAATCCCAAAAGCAGCATGCAAAGGCACTTCTAGAGTTTTGATAGGTAATTATCTGTTGTACAATCTGGCAATTGTGGGGTTTTATCATAAAAGGTCTCGGTATTAGTTGGTGTGGGGTTATAATATTTAAACTTCTCTTTTCTTAGAGATACGACCAATGTGGGATATTTCAACATGTTATGACAACCCTAATTTCAACATGTTACGACCACCCTAATTTAGATGATCCCAAATCCATCATCTTTCTTGACTTTTTTTTCTTTTTGTTTATGCATCCACTAGCGGAGCCACACCAAAGGCTACGGTGGGCTGTAGTCTAGGAGAGTGTGGCAATATGTATGTACTTTAGTGTATAGTCTAATATAATAGACATAAAAAGTGCAATAAGAATGATTTTTTTAATGAAACTAGCCCAATGAGTATTTAGCACAACAAAAAGTATAAAACTAACCATGAAAATTGTGATGTCATTTTGTTCAAGATTATCCAGCTTTGATTCAATGGGCTTTATGTTATTTTCAATCATTTATTTTAAATTTATTTTAAGATTGCCTTTGCTTCTACTTTCATGGTTTTGTTTTGTGGTAGTTGCGTAGTTGTAATTGAGATAGTCCATGTATTAAGTTTTGTATATTTTTCTTGTGTTTGCATCTAAATATATGTGAAATCGGATGATTTATTATAATTTTTGCAATTTGCAATTGTGAAACCAAGCAAATTTTAAAGCATACAAATGCTAAAGTTAAACTTAAATTTTTGCATAAAATATGTGTGTAGCAAAAAATATATCATTTGATTTTAGGGTAGATTTTTTAGCTAGCCCACCCATAAAAAAAATTCTGGCTCCGGCCTTGTACGCAGCGCTTGCGCTTCTTCTCCGAATTGGAAGTCAAAGGGGTTGATCTTGTGAAGTCGATGAAGAAATCGTAGCCCTCGAATTCTTCCTCAACCGGCAAATCACAAACTACGTTTTACACCTCCTATATTTAAAACGGATAACGAACTTTTAATTTTCCACATTGCAGACATAAGTTCTGCAACCATATCAACTTATGTTTTTTGGTTTATTTGACTGTCGGCTCCTCCATAGTTGTGGGATACGTGCATGGGATGCATATAAGCTGTACTTGCACCATTGTGACCAAACTATGCAATTGTTTGGCATTTTCAAATACTGAGTATCGATTGAGGTAAAGTTGAAGCTTCATGACTATTTTTAGTCTATGCGACGCAAGTGTAGCTTTCTATTCAACCAAAAAACATGAGTTTCTGTTGTGATTGGCTCATAGTTTGAGTTGGCAACAATTTTGATAGTTTAGTTTTATGTGCTACAGGGAAATGGCTGTAGCAAAGTGTTGTCTTTGTGTTTGTTTGCACGTAAATATGTATGCTTTCTATGCATGAAAAAAGTCTACTTTATAGGCTAGGTTTTCTTTTCATGTTTTCCCATTTGCTTTTTTCACGTGAAGGTGGCATTGTGATTTGTTTAAAGGCAAAGGGAGGGGATGCATAGTTTCATGCAAAGCATGTGGAAGCCTTCCGTAAAAGCTGGGGGATGAAAATGATGGCCTTTATTTAAATGCAAGGAATTGCTTGCATTGTATATAAATGCTTGCCGAGTGTGAAGAAAAGGAGAGTGCATCCGGAAAACACAGAGGGAAAAGAAAATAGAGTGAGAGTGAGAAACTCTAGGGGAGAGTGAGGCTCTTGGAAAAATTCTGTGAGGGTACAAGGGATTGGGGTTTGGGTTATGTTGATTTAACTCAAGTGTATCTTGTACTAGTTATTCTCATAATGAAAAGCAATATCTCTCCGAGGACGTAGGCAGGTTTTTGCCGAACCTCGTAATTCTCTTGGTGTCTTTATTTCTTGTATTTTAAATTGTTCAACTGTGGGTTTATAAGTTGGTGAGATAACAGACCAAAGCACAACAGTTTCATGGTCGTCATCAATTTTAATGAAGGGTAAGTAGGTCAAACAATAGGAAGGCTTAAATTACATGATTTTAAAATATTTAAGTGCAATGTGTCTTGTACACTTTATCTCATGTATGTCAATTATAATCGGCTCGTATGATTGTATTAACCGACATGTAACTGTACTCCGTATTCAATTATAATATCGACTCGTATGGTTGTTCTTAACTCGTGAATTAACTTTGTTAAATTCAATTAGAGATGGCAAGAGTGCAAACTGAAGGCAAATTTTTTATAGATTGATTTCATCAAAAGCAGTTTATAGAGTTGCCACTTATAAATATACATTTCTTGAGAAAGAAGAAAGTGCAAGTAAAGAGAAAAACAATCAGCTAACAGATTTGGCAGGAAAAGGTTGTACTGCATACAGCATGGAGACCACTGTACAGTTTCTCTACAGCTCATGTTTAAACCATGACAGATACCGTGCTCCATACGTGTCTACCTGCTGCATAAGAATGCTACTCACAAGCAAGATATATACGCGCCATTCCAGCCAAAGGGTCACAATGATCTTATATTATCCTATTGACACGCCAAACCTGCTGTCTATTGCTGCTAAATAGTATGGAAGATATATACCCCAACCTGCTATTAGAGCTACCGTGTTATGTGATAAAGAAGACAATGCATCTGCAGCCAAAATGTCAAGCTGCATTACATATTGTCCGTATGAAGTCTCACGCTAATGTCCTTAACCATCCAAGTAGTCGAAGGAGGGCAGCATCCAATACTGGGGACTTCTTCTCAAGCCCTGCCAAAGGAACAAAAAAATTAAGGAAATGAAATAAATAAACCAACATAAGAGCTCTAAACAGTTCTACACATCAAAACAGCTATGGATGGCTCCATTTGAACTCCGTCTGTTCGCTCCTTAATCACCCCGATATTTTATTTGTTAATGAAAATATACTGTTTACCCTTATCAATATTTTAATTCCACATCTTTTTACTCTAATTTACTATGCTGTGAAAAGAAAAGACTGCCCATCAAGACCAAACGTGGCAGGCTTTTTCTAGGGACGAGAAGGAATTAGAAGGTGCCCATGATGCCTCTTTTGGTTCAAAAAGAGGAGCTGCCGGTGGCGCTTTTGTTCCATCAAATTTTCTTTTCAAAGAGTAAAATCAGATTACAAAACTAACCCAAAAAATGGGAAAGAAAAGCACTGAGAAAATACCTTTGTCAGCAGCTACTCGATGAGCACACATTACTCCTGAGAAGGATACGGCTATAACACCTTGTCCTGGAAAGCAGCTATCACCAACACAGTAAAAACCATCCATAGCCTGCATTTTTCATCATATCATAGCACACCTTGTTCAGTATGCTTAAAATCAATGACTATTAAAACATCCATTTTATATCGTAATTGAACTTACTGTTGTATTGAATGGCATTCCCAATAATCCTTTAGGAGTATTACGTGGTATTGGTCCGTAAGTACCCTTGTCACGAGCCAGGTACCGCCTGTGGGTCTTTGGCGTTCCCACCTGCCAAGATTGGAGAAACTTTCAATGATCATATCAAATAGTGTAAACTAAAAGTTGTGGAATCCAAGAACCTTAAGCATACCAAGGTATTCACCCATAGAAGGGCTTGTTTTGTGGAATCAGCTTAGGTAAGTTCATAGAAAGCAGAGAGCCTAAAAATCAAATGCCCCTCAGGATGAACATTTGTTAAGTTGAAGAGAACAAACACGTATTGTAATAAATATGTAAGTTCTACTTGAGGGAGAGAAGTGCTAAGCTCTCAAACATTTTTGGTAATTTCCTCTCATCTTCCGCTCTGTCTCTCTCCTTTCCATGTCACAAGGCTCACAACCTTAACAGTAATTCAGATATCTCAACTGCTTGATATAGATTAGAAGTGAATAGGGTACAGTATTACCTCCTTAAAAACGATGGACGATTTAAGCCCTGGAAATAGAGAAATTGTTGATTAGTCTCACTAGGATCTATGATAATATTGCGTCTGTGACTGAGAGGACTAAGAAACTTGATAAAACTGATTCTACCGGGGTTGTAACAACACTCGAGGTCTTTGAACGAAGACTAATTAGACATGCTCAAAAAGAAAATCTGACAAAAAAGATACTTTCCAGTCTAAGATTACCGTCAAGAGATAGCTCACAAGCTTGCAATTTTAAGGCGAATAAATTCTGGAAGAAGAAAGATAAGCGTTGATACATCATTTAATTTGCAAATTTCATCTGCTACAAACTCCTTCTTTGCCTCGTAGTCCTTTGGAGAGAGTCCCTATATAGAAATCTCCACCTCTTTAGTTACTCAAGTTACACATACATATGTACAAGGAGGGGGTTAGCTGGCTAGGGAAAGAGAGTGGGGAGGAATCAATGTAACTTCTATGGAAGAGGTTGTAAATATGTGAAGAATATGGCGTCCTTCTGGAGCCAATGATGAATCAAGAACAGTTGGGATATACTTCCATAAGGCTCTTCTAACTTTGTCCAATCATCCTGAAAAAGATGGAAGACAAAGAAGACAGATGAGCGAAAGCATTTCTATTTCAACGCCCGAAAACGTTTCCTAGCAAATGATGGTATTGAAAAGGAAAAACAATAGTACCTCAAGCACAAAATGGTGGCAATCTGTTTCTGGTGGCAGAACCTCAGCTTTCACCTCCATGTGAATGAAAAGAAAAGATGGGGCCTGAACATAAACTTTCTGAAAATCTTCCTCTTGTTTCGGAACCTAGTCTCCTTTTATCAGTTTTCCTTTAACGCGCTACATATAACAGCACAACAATCAGCAGCAAACAACAATCATCCAATAAAACAACTGCTGGTAGCACTAACCAAAGGTATTCCATCTTGTAGCATTTGATATTATGGTTTTTGCAAAGAATTCCCTCCCGTCTGAAAGCCTTACTCCAACCTACATGCACGCTAAAATAACATAAACAAAATCATCTTTTGACAAATATAAATACTATTTATCGAAGCAAAGAATAGATATCTTTGCATCACTTATCCAAGACTAATTTGAACTCACCGCTCTGCCCTGATCAACTATGATGTTAGTAACGTTGGCCTTGTAAAGTATCTGACTGCCCTGGTCTACCAGACCTTTTGCTAAGGACTTTGCAATTCCACCAACACCACCAATAGGGTAGTTAATCCCACCATAATGCCTGTCACACATAACCTGTCGAAAACATAAAGAACAGAAAACAAGAGGAAAATACACAAGATAGTACCCAAAAAGCAACTTGAAAATCTTACCATGCTTGCATTGATCATTGGTGTCTGCAAAGCCTTAACTGTACTCACAATAAAACACTGGATACAAAAGATGGAGGGGAAGACCATTGGTGGACCACCAAAGACGACTAAATGAATAAATGATATAAAATCATAAATACGAATTTCAATAGGATCAAACAACCCACCTCCGCATCTATGAAAGACAACAGTTGGGGATCCTGAATGTATTTGCAAGCTATATCCCCAGCATTTTGAGGCAAATAGTAGGCTGCAATAGATACCCATCACGTAAGCTAGATTAACGGTATGAAACAAAAGTGCAATAATCCTCGCCCCAAACAAACCCTAGTCCTATTATTAATTTTTTTTTAAGTTTTCTGTACCAGTAACAACATCAATAGATCTCATCAGATAACAGCAAGCATCGATCAATCAGGGATGCATTTTTACCCAGTTTCAATTACTTTAATCAGTGATTAAATCCTACGGACACATTACTATATTGTTGTCTGAAATATATCCAAGGTAGAGCTGGAAAAACAAACCAAAGGCTAACTCATATCTTGCAACATGACTCGAATTTATGTTTTAAATTCAATTGCAGTGAAAAATAAATAAATACAAAAACTAATGCTTACCAAGTGTCAAGCATTCAACAGGCTTCTGAAAAAACTGTCCAAAATGATAGATTGGCTCCTCAAGTGACTTCAGTTCCAATGAGTTCGAGGCATTGAAAACCTATTCATATGTACACAATCTATTAGTATCAGTTCTGAATTACAAGTAATGAAAATATCCCAAAGGGACTCCCACTCAACTTGCAAATTATATGAAAAAAGAAAAGAACAGACCTTCCAACAGACACCATAGAATTTGAGAATCCCTTGCTTTTCATGGGGAAATTTGCTAGTACGTTCTGAAATAAATTCACTGTATTCTCTGTGCACTAGGACAGAAAGATTATCGGGTAGATGGTAATGGACAGTAGTCGGATCAGGAATCACCGGCATCTCACAACCTACAGCTGCCAGTGCTTGGGTTATCAAATTTAGATTGCCCTGCCATATTACCAATTCAGTGACTAGATGAGAAAATATCAAAACTCACAAAATGCAGGCCTCACTGAACATAAGACAAATAAGAGTTCTTCAACCAATACAAAATGCCAACAAGATGGAGTTCATGCTTAGAACATTAGAACCCCATGTCATCATCAAAAGAAGAAAAATATAAAGTTATATCAAAATATACAAGACGCATGAGAGTTAATTATCTTTCACATATTTCCAGACCGCCTTTCAGTTAATGACTACATTCCCATTGAGACATGTGTCTACCCTTGGACAAATCTCTCCTTTTTCCCCAGAGTCAAGGATCCTTAAGCTCTAATGTCACTTGTTAACTCACTGTAGCGTGTTTACAGGAAATAGTGGAATAAAGAATGTCTGCTATTACATTCCCATGCATACGAGTTTCTATAAGGATACAATGCTCTTCATGGTAGTAGCTCCCAACCTTCAGTAAGTTTCCACTAGTTCTTTTGATTAAGAAAAGAAATTCTTTGAACCTCTACATGATTATTTCCACCACAGATATCGAACTACTTTCACAGAAAGTCAAAATCATGCCCAAAGTAACATTTCAATCAGTCAAGAAAGGGCCATCGATAACAATGTATAATATACATTGAACAATTAGAAAGAGAGGACTAATCCCTTCTACTTGTTAGTAATGCTGTTTTCCTTTCGGTAAGATAATAACTTTTTCACTTGTTTTACATGCTTTCTTATTAGCAGAGCAAAGCATTTCAACTTTTTACATACTAGTTTTTTGCAATGTATTAAAAGCGTGAGACGTGGGCAAGGCATTCGAGGCAAAGGCCCACCTAGGCGTGAGGCGCGAGGCTTGAGGTGAAGCTTACAGGATTAAATTTTTTATTATATATATGTTTTATATATTATACATATAATTGTATAAAAAATAATACTATGTAAAATAAACATCCAATCTCAATTTTTCATTCAAATACATAAAAAGGTCGTACCCAGTGCACAAGGCTCCCGCTTTACGCAGGGTCTGGGAGAGGTGAATGTCGGCTAGCCTTACCCCTATTTATGGAGAAGCTGCTCCCAAGTTCATTCAAATACATAGTCATTCAAAATATAATATCATCTAAATTCATTATTCAAAGGTAATATCATCCAAATTCATCATTCAAAAGGTAATACAAACAAAGAAAACAATCATTCATCCAAATCCTCTTCATATAAATCAAAATACTAACAAAGATATCAATCATTCATCTAAACCCTCTTCATCTAAATAAAAGGTAACATCATCCTCTTCATTGCCAACTCTAGATGAACCTTGTAGGGTATGTCATTAATTCAGTATACAAGGTACTTTTTATTATGCAACATTAAAAGAATGAAGTATTAAATACGTGGCATCGTTATTATAACCCTTGGATCGTTTTAGACGGTGCAATAAAAAAAATGCAGAGAATCCCTAACCAGCCCTTAATGGTCTACGTTGGAAATTAACAAGGGCATTCAATTGAATGCAACCCCTTTTCTTCTTAATCCCTGTGTTGTTCTGTGTGCTTAATTTCAAGTTCCAAAGCAAACAGTTGGTTGGCCATTCCCTCCCTCTAACTCTCTGTGTTTAATGTTGCATAATAAAATAATAAGAAATTAGGAGTAAATTAAAGAGACTTCATACAAGGCACTTGTACCTAAAATACTTTCAATATATAGTCCTTCAACTGCTCCAGAAAAGCTTTATTGCACGCAGAGCTCACCTTCCCAAACCAGTAAACCCTAATTATTTTCTTTTAGCCTTTTATTTCCTACCCCAGAAAAACTTCCCCAGTACACTGCTCCATATTTCAAAAAATCAAATCCCAACTTTTTCAGAATTTCAGAAACCCTAACCTTTGGGATTTCTGGGCTTGCTGACGGCATTGGGCTGACAGTGCTAGGGTGATGGCGGCGTGACGACCGATGCTGCTCCAAGCTGGGGCTGTGTGTTCTGGCGCGCGGGAGAAGAGGATGAAGGAGGCAGATGAGAGGACGATCGAAGGTATGGTAAACAGAATCTAGATTAAAACTAAAAACCCTTACCCAAACAGCGTCGTTTTGGGTTTGGATGTTTTTTTTTTTTTAAAAGGGCAGTCAAGGCGCCTGGACTGGACGCCTGGAGGCACGCCTCGACATTTCCGACGAAGCATTTCACCCACTCCAACAAAACAGAGGCGTTAGCCTCAGCGCCCAGCCTTAAAGGCGCCCCAAGGCTAGTTTTTTAAAACATTGGTTTTTTGACATATGGACTGATTTAAGTTCTTTTCAAACATTTACAACTCAAGTGATATAGCTAACTAGTAAACCGCAATGTATGTAAGGAAAAATCAAAACTTTTCGCTACAACTGACCTTATCGCTGAAACCGAACATCACAGAAGATCCAACATTAAATGAACTCCCACCAGGAATCACATACTTCTCCAAAACCAAAATCTTGGCACCCATCACAGCCAATTGTGTTACTGCAACCAACCCTCAAATCCCTGACCCTATAACAATGGCATCATTAATTTTCTTCCCACCACCTCCCTCTCTCTCCATCACTTTACCTACACTCAATGTCAAACTCGACTTCACCACGAAACTCAAATTCGTCGAATTCACCTCATCCAACCCTAATTGCACTCCGCCATGTCTTTGTCTACTGCAAACCGAACCTCCCAATTGACTCCCTTCAACCAATTTGTATTGAAATAATTAATATAAGAAACCTAATGGAAGTCAGTGAAGCCCTGTATCAAGGGATGTCATGTAGTCCCCCTAAATCAAGGGATCTTGTATAGCCTTTCAAAAGCTTAAATTAAGGAGTTGCGTGTTGTGCTTTAACTCCTTTCCCCTTTTATATTTACTTGTAACTTGTGTAGATTTTTTCAATCAATACAAAAAAATCCTTTTCGCCATTCTTAATATGGTATCACAAAGCTAAGGAAATCCAAGCAGACCCTAGTTTCTTCCCGTTGCATTTTTTTCTTCTGTGTCATTGTTCTTTCATGGCTGGCGAACAAAGTTCGGATAGAAATAAGTCAGACATTTCCAGTCCTTTTTTCATTCACCATTTCGACCATCCGGCAATGGTTCTCGTCTCTAAGCTTTTCAACGAAGACAACTACTCCACTTGGTGTCATTCTGTGAAGCTCTATCTGAGCGCTAAGAACAAACTGGGTTTTGTGGATGGCACACTGAAGGCTCCTGATAAAAGCAAGAAATCAGATGACTTTGCTTCTTGGAAACGGTGCAACGACATGATCGTTTCTTAGATCTTGAATTCAGTTGACCAGACTATCCATGATAGCATTGTCTACTACACCACACCTCAAGTAATTTGGCAGGATCTTGAAGATCATTTCAGCCAAGGTAATGCACCTAGAATTTATCAAATTCAACAAGATATAGCTTCTATTTCTCATGACCAATTATATGTTGCTGCTTATTATACCAAACTGAAGTTTGTGGGATGAACTTGCATCCTACAATGATCATGAGTCTTGCACCTGTGGTGCATTAAAGAAGCAAGGTGATCAAACGGAGAGAACCAGATTAATGCAATTCCTCATGGGTCTCAAATAGTTTTATGGTGCTGCGTATGGCAACATCCTGATGATGAGTCCATTGCCCTCTGTGCATTCAGTGTATTCCATGATTGTCCAGCAAGAAAAACAGCGCGATGTGAGCAATTCACATGAAGCTGCAGAGGTATCAGTAATGGTTGTTCGTCAATGGCATAAGTCGCAAACTGGTAGCCAAACTAGCAGTAGCTCTTTTTCTCGTAAACAACTTCACTACACTTATTGTGACACCGCCCACCATACCATTGACACATGTTACAAACTGCACTGATATCCTTCCGAACATCGTCGTCATCATAGCAACAAAGGTGGTGGACGCAATAAACGCCATGGAAGTTCTGCCAACAATACCACCAATGAGGCTTCTCTGCAAGAATTGCATTCTGCTGTACTTGGTCTCTTTGAAGTTCAATTCCAGCAGATATTGTCCATCATGAACAATAATGAGATAGCACAAAATGCTCCCAAAGCCAATGTTGCCGCCAATGCCATTGAAAACTCATCAGGTTTGTTAGAACCTCTTAAGCGTTTTCGTTGATGAATAATCGATAGTGGTGCGACAGACCATATTACATCTTCAACAAATTCACTCACTCGTTGTACCAAGAGTGTCACCTTACCACCTGTTCAAATGCCTAGTGGACAGGAGGCTCCTATCACATCCATTGGGAATTTATCTTTAAATTCTTCAATTCATTTGCAAGATGTATTATGTGTGCCAACTTTCAAAGTTGACTTAATTTCTGTAAGCAAGGTCACTAGCGCCATGGCTTGTTTAGTAACATTTTTCCCTTACTGGTGCATTTTGCAGGATTTGGCTACGAAGAAAACAAATGGTTTGGGTAAATAGCGTGAATGACTGTATTACTTGGTGGTGCTAGTTTTAGAAAGGCCAACATCTTTTGTCAAACCTTCATGCAACCTTGTCACCTCCTCCACTAAATTATGGCATCAACGTTTGGGTCACATATCACCATTTCGATTAGAGTTTATGGCAAAAAATATGTTGCATATCCCTTTTAAGTTGAATGATGCTTGCAACATATGTCCATTGGCCATGCAACATCGTATCCCTTTTGGCATTAGTTCAATTACTACTAAGAAACCTTTTGATCTCATCCGTTGTGACATTTGGGGTCCTTATAAGATAAGTTCTCTTTCTGGAGCCAATTATTTTTCAACAGTGGTAGATTATTCTAGGTTTACATGGGCCTTCCTCATGCATCATAAAAGTGAAACACAAAGCCTACTCAAAAAGTTTTTTTTTCCTTTGTGCAAACACAATTCCAAACACAAGTACGAACAATTCGAACTGATAATGGTGGGAAGTTCCTTTCTTTACGTCTTTTTTTTTAAGGATATTGGGGTTGTTTTTCAACATTCATGCGTCTATACGCTCAACAAAATGGGGTTGTAGAATGCAAGCACCGTCACATTCTTGAAATGGCACGTGCTTTGCATTTTCAAGCTCATCTTCCATTACATTTTTAGGGGGATTGTGTGTTAACCGCGGTACACCTTATAAACAGATTGCCAACCCATCTTCTCCATTACAAAACACCTTATGAACTACTTCATGCTAAACCTCGCACTTTTTCTCATATACGTGTGTTTGGATGTCTTGCCTATGCGACCAATGTACATGTTTCTCATAAGTTTGATGCACGAGCTAAGCGTTGTGTATTTCTTGGTTATCCTTTCAGGCAAAAGGCATATAAACTTTATGATTTAACAGGAAAACAGATTTTTACGAACCGGGACATCATTTTTCATGAAATACCTACCCCTTTCAAACCTTGCCATATTCTCCCACTGTAGAACCTCCTACAAACTTGCATCATTACCCTATTGTCGACCTCATTCCTTTTACATCTATCATTTCTCCATCCACTCTAGAAACATCTAGTCCACCATGTCTCTATGCCTCATCCCATCCTGCCCTTTCAAACACTTATTCACCCAATTCACCCAATACAACCACCTATGACACATATCCACCCAATCCCATAAATCCTCCTCTTTCCACTTATGACAGTATAGCTCCACCAGACTCTACTGGGCGACCCCAACGTCATCGCACTGCCTCTGCTTACCTCGGTGATTATGTATGCTCACAAGTGACGTTGCCCACACCCAAACCATCGTCATCTTCGTCGTCAAGTCTTTGTAAAGGTACACAATATCCATTGAGTAATTTCTTATATTATCACCGTTACTCACCTAATCATTTTGCTTACATTGCTCATGTTACTCATGATGAAGAGCCTACCACATATACAAAGGCCGTTTCTAGCCCTCACTGGCAGGCCACCATTCATTCTGAATTACAAGCGTTGGCAGAGAATCACACTTGGACTCTTACTTCTCTTCCTCCCGAAAAATCTCATATTTGTTGCAGATGGGTTTATAAGATCAAACGGTGTTCTGATGGAACCATTGAGCGTTACAAAGCGCGTTTGGTAGCCAAGGGCTACACTCAGATGGAAGGCATTGACTACCATGATACTTTTTCACCTACAGCTAAAATGATTATTGTTCGATGTTTATTAGCTCTTGCTTTTGCTCAAAATTGGTCCATTCACCAATTGGATGTTAATAACGCATTCTTGCATGGCGATCTTCATAAGGAAATCTATATGTCACCCCCTTTTGGTCTTCTACGACAGGGGGAGAGTTTAGTGTGTCGCCTCAACAAGTCATTGTATGGTTTAAAGCAAGCTTCTCGTCAATGGTTTGTTAAGTTCTCCACTGCTATTCAAACTGCAGGTTTTGTACAATCCAAAGCTGATTACTCTATTTTTACTCATCGAAAAGGAAAGTCATTCACGGCCCTTTTGATTTATGTGGACGACACCGTCATTACTGGAAATAATATGGCTGCCATATCTTTTCTTAAAAGGTTTCTACACAGTCGCTTTCGAATCAAAGATCTCGGAAACTTGAAATATTTTCTGAGGATTGAAGTGTCACGTTCACATAAAGGTATTTCCCTCTCACAACAGAAATACGCTTTGGAGATTTTGAAGAACGTTGGCCTCTTGGGAGCACAATCACTGAATTTCCCAATGGAACAAAATTTAAAGCTTTTAGACAAAGGGAAACTGCTTAAAGATCTGTCTCAGTATAGAAGAATTGTTGGGCGTTTAATCTACTTGACTATCACCCGTCCTGACATTACTTATTATGTGCATGTGTTGAGCCATTTTATGCATGAACCACGTAAGCCACATATAGAGGCAGCACTTCATGTTCAAAGGTATATCAAAGGCACACCGGATCATGGCCTTTTCTTTTCCTCACATCACAATTTAGCTCTGACAGCTTATTGTGACTCGGACTAGGCAAAAATTGCCTACTCACCCGAAGGTCTACCACAGGTTATTGCATATTCTTAGGATCTTCTTTGATTTCTTGGAGATCAAAAAGACAAATGACGGTTTCCCTATCTTCAGCCGAAACTGAATACAGAGCTATGACGGGTGCTTGTTGTGAATTGTCTTGGCTTCGACATCTTCTCAAAGACCTGAGCTTATCACATCCAGGGGCCGCGACATTGCATTGTGATAACCAAGCAGCTTTACACATAGCTGCTAACCCCTTCTTCCATGACAGCACTAGACATATAGAGATTGATTGTCACTTCATCATAGACAAAGTGCAAGATGGTTCCGTTGTTACAAAATATGTCTATTCCTCACACCAACTAGCAGATGTGTTCACAAAGGCGTTGGGAAAAGATGCATTCTCAACCATGTTACGCAAGTTAGGAGTTCTTGACATACACTCTCCAACTTGAGGGGGAGTGTTGAAATAATTAATATAAGAAACCTAATGGAAGTCGGTGAAGCCCTGTATCAAGGGATGTCATGTAGTCCCCCTAAATCAAGGGATCTTGTATAGCCCTTCAAAAGCTAAATTAAGGAGTTGCACGTGTTTTGCTTTAACTTCTTCCCCCTTTTATATTTACTTGTAACTTGTGTAGATATTTTCAATCAATACAGAAAAATCCTTTTCGCCATTCTTAATAATTTGCTTTTGCAAAACTCTAAACCCACCCTATCGAGCTTGTACTCATTGAGAAGTGAGCTTTTACCATGCCCAAAGGAGAGAACTTTGAGTTTTCGACTTCTAGGTCTCATTGTTCCCATCTGCAAACTACATCCATGAGCAAAAACTTGAGAATTATGAGACCACAATTGCAATTCACAGAGGTTGGCGCCATTTCCCTCAGAGCCATGATGCTGAAACCTGTGTTTTTTACTTGTGGGTTTTGAAGACCTCAACTGGATGTTGTAATGGCGACTAGAAAACTGATAAACCTCCATGGAAGATGTGAAACCGAGCTCAGGCATGGAAAGTGAGTGGGGAAAGGACATTTTTTTTTATAGTTTTGGTGGGAGAGACGGTGATATGGAGCTTGTTTTGGTGGGTTTTGTAGGTGGAATTCAAGTGAAATTGGGTTGTGATTCCACTCTACAATTCTTAGAGAAGAAGAGACAAA
Source organism: Malus sylvestris (assembly GCF_916048215.2). Lineage (NCBI taxonomy): Eukaryota > Viridiplantae > Streptophyta > Magnoliopsida > Rosales > Rosaceae > Malus > Malus sylvestris. The sequence goes on along the minus strand of NC_062271.1, from coordinate 4,737,587 downwards.
AGATTCTCACTCTTGGTTAATGGGTCAAAATGGCACCTGTCTAAATATTTTTTTAAATTTCTCAGTATTATTACGTTAATTTATAGGGGGAGGAGGTGAGGTTGAACCTATGCAGCACAAGCCAAAAATCCTCCGACACTCAAGTCAGTGGACGTTTTGAGAACTTTAAAAGAATTTTGAGTTCTCTTTCGTTCTTCTATCTAGCATGAGAGCCTTGTAGGTAACAAAAGCAATGTTCGAAGAAGAGGAAGACATTGAACTCTCTTGTTTCTTCTTTTGATGCTACTCCATAGAGGAATCGAGAATGGACCTAACGGTTATGGGCAATTGTAAGACCATAAATTACACAAACCTGACACCTGACATTCAAGTTCAAAAGTATATGTAAATTAATGTAAGAGACACATTATGGAACTATGACAATGCTCTGAATTCTTAACATAAAAATATTAACTTGACCATCGAAGAATCTGTGAGTGGCATCACACCAATGCTACCATAGCTTTCGAAGATCAATGTGTTAGGCAGATTATTCTAACCATTTTGGACACATACAGATTGTATTCCAACATATCCTGAAATTATTGTACAAAATTAAAAAGGAAAAAAAGAATCAAGTAAAGAGAATATTCTTTACCTTCTATCCTGAAATTTTTGTACGTCTCTTTTGGTTCCTTCCATCAAGTGTGCAAAAAGCCTACCGAATCAACGGTAAACGTCATGCCACAGTGGGTCCCCGCGTCCTATAACGATGCCCAACCCCTCCCGGGCCCTCCTAAGCTTATACAATCATGACCGTCCTCTGAACCCAACGCCATCACAACCGTCGAATGTAGCCCCAAAGTGGTCCCCACCCCCGGTTCACATGCCGCACCGTCCCTTCGCGAGTGCCACGTGTCTAGAGCTCACAAGTGAGCTCTGTTCTTTCACAAAAGAAGCGCCAAGGAATTTGGATCGAATTCGCTTCCCATTATCTGCTTGGCTCGTTTAATGCATACCCTTCAATCACTCACTCCGTCGTCTCACTCCCTTGTTCCCCCAATTCCGTGAAAACCTAATAATCCCATCTTCGATTCCCAATCGCTTTTTTGCTCTCCAGTTTCCAGGTGATTTCTGAATTTCCCGCTAATTGTTCATTGCAATTGGTGTTAATTCGTTGCGTTTTGTTTCATTTGTGTCAATCTGTTTGGTTGCCGGGAAAATTGTGTTGAAAGTGAAAGAAAATTTGAGGTTTTGAGTTTTTCTTTTTGTTGGTTTGTCAGAGCTCAGAATGTGTGAAGACTCGGGATTTAATAAAAAAAAATGTATTTTTTGTTTCATTTTGTTGAAACTTTGGATTTGGTTAATGAATTCTGGTGTTTGGATTTGAATTTATCAATGGTTGTTTATCGCAATCGTGTTGATTCATTGTGTTTAGGCTCATTTTCTGTCTGACTGTTTGGTTGCCGGGAAAATAATGTAGAAACTGGGAGAAAACTCGGGGATTAGAGCTATTGGGTTTTTTTTTTTTTTTTTGTTTAAAAGACTCGGATTGAACTTCTAAAATTAGTCGGGTGAAGAACAAAAATATGCTTTTTTCTTTTTTTTTTTAATTTCAAACTTTGGATTTGATTGAGGATCATCTTAATGAATTCAGATTTTGAATTTGAATTTGGAATGGTTTTACTGATGCTTTTATTTTTTTGTATATTTTATAAATTCGGTGCAGGTTTGCGTTGGATATAGGATAATCATGGATCGGCTCGAAGCTCCTGCCCGGCTAATGATAGTTTCAGATCTTGATCATACAATGGTAGGTTCTGTAACTGGTTTTGTCATCGTGGTTTCGCTTCGTTCCCCTTCTGCAGCGATTTTAGTGGTGAATGCTTCCATTGCAGGTTGATCATCACGACACTGAGAACCTTTCCCTGCTTAGATTTAATTCTTTGTGGGAGGCGAATTACCGTCACGATTCTCTGCTGGTTTTTTCGACTGGAAGGTCACCGACATTGTACAAAGAACTGAGGAAAGAGAAACCCATGTTAACACCAGATATAACAATAATGTCCGTGGGGACTGAGATAACATATGGTAACGCAATGGTTCCTGATGATGGCTGGGTTGAGGTTCTGAATCAAAAATGGGATAGGAACATAGTCAAAGAGGAAGCCAGCAAATATTCTGAACTTAAACTTCAGGTATATTTTATAGGTTATCGGCATTTGATTAGTGTCTCTCATTGTGTCATGCCGTGAATTCTGATAGAGAACTATATTTAACTAAACCGAAGTGAGCACACAAGAAACTAGTATGCATATGAAATTTCTGAAGTACTAAACTTTATGTGAAATTCAGGCAGAAACAGAGCAACGGCCGCACAAGGTTAGCTTTTATGTCGAGAAAGCCAAGGCTCAGGCAGTGACAAAGGCTCTTTCAGAAGTTTTTGAAAAGCGTGGGGTAAAGTTTATAACTCTTAGACAGCGAAAACTGTATAATTGTTTCCAGAGGAAAATTTATTGCTTTTGGAGTATCAGATGGTATTGTTGCTCTTGCTATTGACCTAGTTGTTGCTTCATCTTTGGTTAGCTGGATGTGAAGATAATCTACAGTGGAGGAATGGATTTGGATATATTACCACAAGGTGCTGGCAAAGGACAAGCTCTTGCATATTTGCTTAAGAAATTTAAGAGCGAGGGAAGTTCACCCGTCAACACTCTTGTTTGTGGTGACTCTGGAAATGATGCTGAGCTTTTTAGCATCCCAGAAGTTTATGGTGTCATGGTTTGTAACTTTGTAGCTCACCTTTTTCTTCAAATTTAAGCCCCATCCGCTAAATGAGGTTTTCCACATTAATTGGTTGCGGATCCTGCAGGTTAGCAATGCCCAAGAAGAATTGTTGCAGTGGCATGCTGAAAATGCTAAGGGTAACACAAGGATTATTCATGCAACAGAGAGATGTGCAGCTGGAATCATACAAGCCATTGGCCACTTCAAGCTAGGTCCAAGTTTGCCCCCAAGAGATATTGCAGATTTTTCTGACTATAAGCTGGAGAATCCAAATCCTGGTCATGAACTAGTAAAAATTTTCTTGTTCTATGAGAAATGGAGACGCGCAGAAGTTGAGAATTCAGAGATCTATTTGGCGAGTCTGAAAGCGGATTGCGTATGTCTATATCTTCCTTTCTCCTAAATACCGAGTTTTATGATATTACACCATTTTATATTTATTGTATAGTTTTAGGCTGTCAGAAGAATTATCATCTTTTCCATTTCAGATTTCAACATCTTTGGAAATACTTCATTTCTATACAAATATAGCCTAGTCGTATTGTGATTAGACAAAGCAGTGGAGGTGAGCATGTATGATGCCATGTTACATGAGAGCTGATATGAAGTTTTTGGGATCAATTGACGTTGACCGTGCATGCTTCATGTTTATCACTATTGACATTTTGGTATATTTTGTTTTCTAAGACATCAAAATATACGAAGATAGTGAACTGAAAAAAAAATGAAATTACCAGTCATGTTTGGACAATGTGTAGGGGTTTCTTATCTGCATGCCAGAGTGTGAACTTGCTCAATTTTCTTGGGTGCATGCTGCATTGTCCAAATCTACAACATCTTTAGAAAGAGAAATCATTCCTTTGAAATTATTATTGAACCCTTAGAATTGTTTAGTGTCAGCATTTGGTTCCAATTCGCTGAAAACAACTGTAAAAACATTTACTTTTCTGGTTTAATTCTGGGTTAAATCCTGGGATTGAGTTGACTTTTTACCTTTGTAAAAATAAACAGACCTTGGATATTTTGGTATAGTTATTTCACATCATATGTTTCCCTTTTGCATCACCTTAATTGTGTTCGTCTCATCAGCTACTAACCTTTAATTATGTTTTCTTTGGGTCAGTCTCCATCTGGTACATTTGTCCATCCTTCTGGAGTTGAGCACTCTCTTTCCGACAGCATAAATGCTCTGAGAAACTGTTACGGAGACAAACAGGGAAAACAATTTCGGGTTTGGGTGGATGGTGTATTAGCAACACATGTTGGTTCAAACACATGGCTAGTGAAGTTCGATAAGTGGGAATTATCCGGTTAGACTTTCCATCTTTCTCTTCTTCTCCTTCTATTTGATTTTGAGCAATCCAACATGTTTATACTATTTGATGAATATTCTTTTAGAATTTAAGAACATTAAATATTTCTGAGAGACGGCTTCGTGGAATATGCTGCATGCGATATCTTATTCATATCCTGCATTTGAAGATTTTAATGAAAATAAAATTGTATCCTTTTTTCGGGACTATCACGAAAATCCTGGGCATTGACCTTGTAGGAAAGAGTTGTATATATTTAAACGTATCATGACTATCTAGGTTGTAGCACCATATCCGTGCACATTTCTGCTGCTCTGTTGACTCTACTCCTCATTGCAGGTGAAGAACGTTATGCAATAAAGGGAACAGCTGTTATAAGTTCGAAGGTGAGATATGAGATTGTTATTCGTTAATGTCCTCCAGGACTTCCCGCTTTAACATTTTCTGAGATCATATTATCGGGTTTCAGGGTTCTGGTGTTTCAGATGGTTTCACTTGGATTCGAGTGCAGCAAACGTGGTACAAAGGATACGAAGCAAAAGATGATTCAACATGGTTCTTCTAAATTGTGATTACAGGTTCTTTTCGAAGGTCTATAGCACCCTGAAATTTCTTCTCTGAAAATAATTGTGTATGTTTAATATTCAAGTTTTTCGTAAATCATATTGTAATCATCAGCTACATGGAGATGGCTTACTAGATGATTAATTCTGTTAAAAAGAAATAACAGTAAGGCTGTCTAAAGGCTTCGTTCGATATAAACGTTTCATAAACTAAAACAGATGAAAATTCTGTCGTCTGCGTAAAATTTGCATGCAATCATGGCTCATAGTTTCATAAATTGTAGCGATTTTGACATTTCTTTTTTGGCCGTATGCACTTCAAACTGAACATAGTGTGAGTGAAGAGACCGAAGGAGTGTTAACATCATGAGGTGGTGTTTCATGGCAGAGAAGCTTTCGGCCAAATCGAAAGCTTTTCGGATTCTGTGTTTCATTTTGTGTAATCAATTTCTTTGCAGCTTGTTTTGCATTGGATTGTTCTTCAAAGGTGAATCTCCTAACATTATGAATCGCACTTTTGTGTTCTTGTAGTGTTGAATCAAATTCAAACATAATTAGATTTCAAGGTAAAGGTGGGGGTTTGTGGGTGTGGTGTGTTGATGTTGAAGGACAATTTGATTACAAATATGGTAGTCTTAGAAAAATTGAGCTGAATTTAAATATGCATTGGTGCCTTCAAAATCATAAAATATGTATAAAATATGTATAAACTCTATTTCTTCATAATTGGGTCTACTGGGATGTATCCTTTACAGAGGTGGGAGTGGGAGACCTTCATGAACGTGTAGACATGGTGTTTGTGAAAATGACCACTAAATCATGCAATGGAATGGCGATTTTTTTTTAAAAAAAAACTTTAGCGCTAGTAAGTTAAATTGTTAAATGTTAAAGAGAAAAAGAGATATGTGTAGATTGAATCTGCACCAAAATATATAAGCATTATTGTTTTCCGTGCCATGTCCTGGTGATGATTGATTAGTTATTTATAAAACTCTTAAAGAAAACATAATGTTGTAAACTCCTACTAATTTTGGTTGATCGTGGTTGAGAACCATGAAACTTATCTTTGCTTGCCAGCAATGAAGGATGAGGTAGTGTAATAGGATTTTTTCCACCTGTAAAAGTAGGGATAAAAGTACTTAAAAATACTGACAAGAAAATAAGGTTATTGTAGTATAAACTGTTCAAACAAGATCTTTCTTACAAGGATTGATATGAACAAAATGTATTTAAAACCTATTCTTAGTTAATTATTTAAAACAAATTTTTAAGAAAAGAATTGAGATTGTGAAATTAAAAGATAAAACAAGAAACAAAATAGTTAAAGATGAAAATTAGTTTGACTCTAATAACAGAAAAGAATGAAATAGTTTTTGGAAAATTCAATTACAAACGGGACTAGGTTTAGTTGTCGCCATTAACAATCTTAAGCAATTCTATCAATTAGTTATGAATTTCCACATACATGCTTTGAAGATTAGGTTTTCCTAATGTCTATTCTTCTTGTGATGTTCAAACAAGAGCGTATATCTAGCATGCAATCCGTTTATGATGCTCAGATCAAATATAGACACGCAAGACTCATTAAGTTTTGTGAAAACCTTTTGAAAACCATGCAACCCTTAAAAGCGTGATGTTCACCTTAAGTGAAATTACAATTATGAATCACAAGAAGCCTTTCTCAATTTCAGGGTGATGCATGTTCCAATGGAAATTGCATCAAATTATTTGTCTAAACACCCTAATAGTGATCAAGCATTAAGACATATAGATAGTTAAAAGAAGTGGTTAAAAATTCAAGGCAAGCATGCATAATTTCATAAGTAAATTGAAAGAAACTACATATTCATACTAAGAAGCAAAAGGAAATTAGTTATGTGCGTAACCATTATTAAAAAGCAAAGTAAATATATTGAGAAGAAAAGGGTGAAAAACACCTTGCAATTGAAATATGCTAACCACAAGCCTATGCCGAGTCCTCTCTCAATGTCACGTAGAGAAACCTACCTAAATAAAGTCTTTTAGGAAACTACAAAAAAGAAACAACAAAAGGATGACTTAAAATCACAATTCTAACTACCTAGACAATCTGCCCAATCAGAGATCCTTCACATTTATGGACCAAACTAGCTCCAAAACTGGCCCAAAATGTCTTGTTTTAAAGCAAACCGTCTTTTACAACTTTGTAGAAGGGTCCAACTCCAGAAAACGTCATATTTGTTCCCAAAAATCATAATTAAGCCCAACAGGCCAATCTGCCAGCACTGTGCGCTGGTCCTTAAAATTTTCACCTCGTTCAAACGGCTTGGAACAACATGCTGAAATTTTGATACAACCTTCTTGACAAACTCATGAACCAGCTCTAATTGGAATTACTCAAAAGTTCCACCATTTCATCACTTTATGCCTAAAAGGAATGGATGGTCCTTAGTGCGAGGAAATTTCATTGATAGGGAACAAAAGAAGTTACATTTAGTCAAGGGATATAAAACTTTACATCTCATAAATTCATAATGCAAGAGAAAAGGACACAATAAAAAAAGAGGGGAAACATAAAGTTGACCCTTATTAGGCAAAAGAAAATACAAGAAGAAAATGGGGCAATTGAACGAATCCCTCTACAACAAAACTTAAAAGGTAAGAACTTGCAAAATAAGTTGCAAAACAAACAAACAAATAGACTATTAAAAAAAATCACACATCAACAAGGGGAAACAAACGTGTAAGTTGGCATGCCCAAAGATTTGAATGCAGAAATGAATAGTCTTTAAGGGTGGAGTTGCATGCTAAAGAAGTGAAGACGAGAGTAACCTTAAATTGGCTAATTTTTTACGATCCTTCTTGAATATGTATGAGTGTAACGGGAATCATGTGTTGCAATCGTGTAAGATAATTTTTTTCAACAAGTCTAAAACGGCCAATGAGGAGAAAATAAGCCACAATAAGCAAAGTTAAAAATCACATTAGAAGACCGAAAAATGCATGTCCATTTACTTTTAAATTTGGTATGTAGGATGAAGCATAAACAAATATACTTTTAGTGTTTTAATTTCAATTCCCAACTTATAATATCAAATTAAAAAATAAATATTGATAATTTTTTGTTACATTGTGACCAAAGGAACGGGATTGTGACATCTTGAGCTTCAAGTCACATGCTCCTCGACTTTCTCCATTATTCACCAGACATTCAGCTATGGGCACTGTAGTTAGTGACCATGTATTCGACAAAAAAAATGTTAGTGATGACGTAAGCTTTGCCATTGCCAATGAAACTTGCTTTTAGTCAGTGATGAGTCAATATTATATTATATATTTCACTCTATTTTTAGTTTAATTTGGTAATTATTTTAGTAGAATTTTAATACTTTACTTTATATTTTCAATATAGCACATTCGACTTCTTCTGGAGCAAAATGTGACCAAACAGATGATTTTTGGAGTGATTCAAATTGGAGGACGTTCATGTGTCTCTTGGCTTATTTCTATCAAAATTTAGGATTTTTCTACCAAGCGGTTATTCTCTGGCGAGTTCTTAAAGAAACAGTGCGTGTTGCTAGAAACAATGCGTGTTGCTGGAAAGTGACGTTTTTGGGCTTAAATTGCATTTTTGGAGCCCAAGATGACCTCAGATGGGTTCGTGGCCTTCTGGAGAAGTATTCAGAATAGTCCAAGCTTTAAATCCAGCTCTTTTGGGCCAGTTTTGGAGCTGATATGGGTCCATAACGTGGCTGTGCAGATTTCTTGGCGAATTTACCAAGTTAATTTAGGATTATGTTTCCTATTTATTTCAATTTATTTAGTTTCCTAGTCTTATTCTAAGACCTTTTATTAGGAGGACTTTATTGAGAGTAGTATAAATAAGCCTTTTGGCAGACCTAGGTCCAGGGGAGAACATACGCAAGATTTGAGAAGAAGATTTTGGCTAGAGCTTTAGAGATTTTCAGAATTTATTCTACAAGGTGTTTTCATTCTTTTTCTAGTTTAATAATTATGTTGATTTTAATTATGAATATGCGTAACTAACCCTTTTTGCTAGGGTGAAGCCATGATCCTAAGCAAGAATATGTAGTCTCTTTTTAATTTTCTTTTGAATTTATGCATGCAAGTTTTGGATTGTTAATCACTGTGCTTTAAACTATCTATTTGTCTTAGTGATTTGCGACTATTAAGATAATTAGAATAGTAATTTGATGCAATTTTGGCGGAGGGTTGTCCCTAAAATTGACTAAGGCTTCTTGTGGTTAACATGTGTAGCTACTTAGGATGGACACGTCTTAGGAGTTACATGGTTTTTCAAAAGGTTTTCACAAAACTTAATGAGTCTTGCATATTCACATTCGATCTGGACACCACGGACGGGTTGCATGATTAGATATACGTTCTATGTTGGGGGTTCCAAGTAGGGCATACTTTAGGAAAACCTAACCTTCAAAATATCCATGTCTAATTCATAAGGAATTAGAAGAACTATGTAGAATTGTTAGGGTGATGGTGGAACCCTAGTATTTTCTCATTTCGAAATCTAAAAAAATTGTTTCATTTTTCTTTCTCTAAAAATTGCAGATTTTAATTAGCCTTTTTAATTAATTTCGTTTCTCTTAATTTAGGTTATTAAATCGCCATTTTCCAATCTTTGTTTTTAAATAGTTAACTAGGATTAGGGTTTCTCATAAATTGTTTTAAATAATCCCTGCGGAAACGACCTTACTTAGCCATTTATACTACAACACCCTTGTTCTCATGCAAGTATTTTGTGTGATTTTATCCCTACTTTTGTAGGTGGTAAAATCCCTATCAGTCAATAGACCAGGACATGAAGGTAATCAAAAGTTTCAAAAATTATACCTACTTTCAAGTCATGCTACTTCGTTGATTCATTTTTGTGCCGATTCGTAGAAGTTAATGAGTTATATAACATGTTAGTTCTTTGTAGCTCCACTTCTCTAGATTTAACATACTAATTAATTGAAGAGTAATTTTTTCTTTAAATTGAAGAGTAATTTTTTCTTTAAATCTTACAAAAGATTAGACAAATTTAAAATTATTAAGACATCTAATTATAACAGGAAAAAAAAACAAACAAATACGATTTTTTAAAGAAAAATATGGCTATCATTTAATCTAACGACAAATAGGTTTGAATTAGAGTAATTTCTGGAAGCATAATCTTTTAGAGAAAATCTAAGAGATGAATAATTAGAACGTCAAATCCCTCACCAGAGGGAGTCCATGTAAAAGACTTTAAACCCTAAACCAAGTTATACAAATAAATGCACATGGTAGCTATATGCATGCAGTGGGTGTTTGGTCGTATATTTAAGCTTACATGTGCAAGCATACAAGTGCACTAAACCATGCCCCCACACGCACTCACTCCCTCAATCCAACTTCCCACGTGTCAAAGTCGAAGTTGCCTTTCACGACACGTACGTACAGTATGGGATGAAAACATAATTCAAACATTCAAATCTTCTCAAAATAAAAACCCTTATCCACTTTAAATCCAAATTCCAATCCCTCCACCGCTCCACCTCTCTCTCTCTCTCTCTCTCTCTCTCTCTCTCTCTCTCTCTGTATAAAGATGTGTCTTCTTTGGATCTCTGATCTGATAGAGACTGAGAGACCAATAGTAGGGTCGTTATAAACTCACAATATATACTTATATGGGTTTCAGAGTCGTTTACGGGCTGCTGTTCCTGTCCTTGTCGTGTGCCTGCATCATGCTCATTCACCTCATGCTCCACCCGGTATTCTACTACACCACCTGAGAGACACTCAGAAGTAACAAGTTGGAGCTGCAGGTGAAACATGGGTTAGTCCAGCAGATTCATACTTTTGGTTTTGTTTTCAAGTTATACTTCAAAATTCCAATTGGTTTGTATTTGTTTATTGATTCATGTGTGTTGTAATGGTATTGTTATAAATTGTGTATATATTTATGAAATGAGTAGTGATTGGTAGGCATATGTGTTGTAAGTGAGAATGAAGAAGAGAAGTTCTCTCTTCCAATCAAAAGATATAATCTTAGTAGCGTAACACGACAAATACAAGTTTGTCACGGGTCAAAAAGTGAACACCCTGTTTAATAGAGTATCTCTCGATGAACTGTGTTTTGTGTGTTTGTTGAATTGGCGTGAATTGTGTGATGTAATGTCGCAGGCAATTGTTGCAAGCTAATGGCTTGATTATTATAATTTATCTACTTTTATATTAATGTAGATTGTTTTTTTATAGCTATCCATCTCGTCGTCTGAGTTTGATTTTCTCTAATGGAATAGAAAAAATGTAGATCATTTAGTTGTATGTTTTCAATTTTATGATGATATGGTAGCTGTTTGAATTTAGTATGGTGGGTTATAAACCTTATCTTTTTTCAGGCTAGAAATAGAATTCATGAGTAATCACGGCTTTGGTGATGGTTGGATATTGGGTACGTGCCATCAAGAAAACAAGTAAATCTCAGCCATGCATGGTTCATGGGTTTCAACCAAATTTAAGAGAAACAATCGTAGGACATGACTGCGTTTTTCATACTACATCTCTCATAAAAATATGAGACTCCTTTATGTAGATCTCACTCGACTTCATATATATATATATATGCAGAGTTATATGTTCCCCCTTTCAAGTTGCTTCATTATATTATTAGAAAAGTTGATTTTAATAGCAGCTACGACAACATTTCCAATTCATCGTATATGCAGGAACCCATGGAAGATTGATTTTCCATGGAGGAGAAATGTGCCAGAATTATGTGATCGAAAAGCACCAAACATAAAATCGGCATCATGTGTCTTCCAAAAAGTTATGTCTACTTACATAGTATATATACTATATGGCAACTTTGCTAAAAAGTATTTGGGGAAATTTAGAAAAATAACCAAATTTCGGATCCCAAATAGAATTCTAACCATCATTTTAAATTTTTAATAATTATAACCAAAAGTTGATATGAAAACACTAATACACCCTTAAAATAAAGTTTTCTATAAAAAAAAAACCAAAAAACAAAAGGCTCGGTTGTCTTTTACCGTCATCTCTATCCTTTCTAGACGATAATCCAAAACCATATAAACCCAACCCAAGCATAGCCAGCCATGGCGTGCAGCACAATCCCTCTCTCTTCCACCTCCTCTTCCTCTTTTATACTCTCACACACAAAGTTCGTTTAGTTCTGAACCCCCAAAATTTTTTCAACCTCCTCCACATGAAGATGACTCTCAGTCTCAGTCTCAGTCAGCTTCCTCCTCTGCTCTCTAATTTCTGATTTTCAACTACGACGATATAATCCTTGAGTTCGAGCACTTGCACCTCCAGGCTTACAACGAGGCCTTCGCTCACTTCAGTGTTCGCTGCCCATCCTCAACATCTTAGCCCCTCAATTGGGACCTCCACTTCTAAGATCAGCTCCAAAACCAAATCGTTGGTGAAAAGCCCAAAATGAGATGGTCCCTTCTCTTTTTCTCTCATTTTCTCCGAAGGTTGAACTTTGGATTTTGTTTTCCTCTATTATTGAATTGGGTTTTGGGTTGTTTAAGGAACTTCAAGGAGCACGGGTGGCTTTGAACTTATTCAATTTTATTTCGAATCTCCTTATCTTAATTGAATCTTGCTTTGTTTAATTTCCATGGATGACATTTTTTTTTTTTTTTTTGAGAAAACTATATTTGAAAGGTGTATTAACACTTTCATATCAACTTTTGGTTATAATTATCATAAATTTAAAAAGGTGGCTAGAATTCTATTTAGGGTCCAAAATTTGGTTAGTTTTCCAAATTTCCCAAAGTATTTTGGCCATAATTAAAATTTCAAAATGTATGTACATACATGTATAAACTATATTATACGTTGTATAATTTAACGAAGCATTGAGATGTACACAAAAAATAAGAGTATTTTTAACAAAATATATGTGCGTAAGTGTATAATACATGTATTAATAACTATGTAAATTTAGGGGGGTGTATTCAATTGGGATTTTGAGGGATTTTAATTCTTTTAATGAATCTAGGGGTATTCAATCAAGATTTTAAGTGATTCTCTGAAATTCAAGATGTATTCAATTGGAATTTTAAGATAGTTTATTAAAATCCTTAGAAATCCGGATGTATTCAACTATGATTTTAAAGAAGTTTATAACATTCCAGGTATGTTCAATTAGAAATTGATTTTAAAGAATTTGAGAAAGTTGAGGAATTAGAAAGAATTTGAGAGATTTCATAGTGTATTTTAAGCATCCACAAATCTCACCTCTTCCTATGAGATTTCGAGGGAATTGAATCAAAATTTTATATAGAATCTCTACAAATCAATTAAATTCCATAAAAATCCATGGATCTATAAATCTATTAAAATCTCTCAAATTCTCAATTGAATACACCCTCCTTACTAACTAGGCTTCTTTACAAGAGAATTCAATTAATAAGCTGGTAAGCAGTGGTGAAGCCATAATTTTACGATAAGTCATGATTTCGACTAAAAAAAATCATTGCACCATTCCGTCGAGCTTCTGGTGGGCACCTATCAAATTTTACTAACATTTGTCGAAAACTTGTGATGACATCTATCGTTAGCTGTTGTTTTTTTTCTAGCATCTACATCCATCAAGATACGCCCAAGCTAGCAGACTGTCAAGACTTGTCTGCCAAGGCTTTTTGAGTGAAGCATTACGTCTGTGGTGCGCAGGCCCGGCCCTAGCCTAGGGCAGCCAGGGCGACCGCACAGGGCCTCAAAAAATCGGGGGCACAAAAAAATTTAATTTCTATTATTATATGTCCAGTAAGCGTATAAAAATATAAAACTGGATATTTGTCATAAGTTGTCACTTACAGTAGTGTTTCGCTACTTTCTTGCAATGAAAAGGAACACGGGTTCGAAACTCAAAACTGCCTAATTTTTTATGCATTTATTTCATCTTTGGTTTAAATAAGTAAGGGTTCGAAACTCAAAACTGCCTAATTTTTTATGCATTTATTTCATCTTTGGTTTAAATAAGTAGCTATATTTCTATATGTGCCTTTGACGAAAGTGGTTTTTACAAATTCATTTTCTATTAATTACCACCCTTTGGCAAATAATAATAATAATAATAATAGCCACCTAAGTTTAGATCAAAATGAGGGCCTTTTTCTTTTGGGAATTTTAACGAAAAGTTCTAGTACTATTCACTAAAAAATCAATCATAATACTATTCATTTTACCCTTTATTTTATTCTTATCGTTAAAACTCAAAGTTTTCAAGCCATTTTCATTAATTTTTTTTTCTTTAGCAATGATGTTCTGTTTCAATACAATGTTAGGGTTTAGGGTTACTTTTCTTTCTTATCCAAGAAAAATGAGTTATATTTTTAATAACATATATGTGGTATTTGGTTCATTCATTATTTATAACATTATATATAAAAATTAGAGAGAGAAAAATATGACAATTCTTATGAGGCCCCAAGGGACAGTAAATTAGAAAATTATCCCAATAATTATAAGTTTTATACAAAAACACCTGTCATACTTTAATTTATTTTTGCTTGTGAAATATTGGTGTACCCTTATCTAATTACAAACTAAAGTTTAATGTTATGGCTTAGATGCGAAATCTATTTTTTCTTCACTTATAAGTGAGAGGTCTTAGGTTTGAGTTTTTTAAATGACAAGTTAGATACCAAATTATGGCCAACCCATCTTGTTGCTTAGCATAATCCCTCACATCCTGCTATTGTTTTACCAAAGAAAAGTTACATCGCATGAACAAATATGAACACTAAAACAATTGAGTTTTTTATTTTTTCTGACGTGGAGTTATATTAGGGCACTTTTTTTGGTATTGCCCCGGGCCTCAAAAATCTCAGGACCGGCCCTGGTGGTGCGCACCATTGGATTGCACACAAGAAAAAAAAAGAGAAGGAAGGCATGGGAATGAAAAAAGAAAGTTGAAGAAGGAAGAAGTAATAATAGGTTGTAGTTCAACGTTGTACACTTTCTCTTTAGTTGGGGAAGATAGATTTATCAACAAATATGTGAGTTTAGGAAGCTATTAAGGTCATGAGTAGCCATCAATTCCAAGTTGGCTCCACTACTGCTGGTAAGTGATGTATATTGATTGATAATTTCATATTTGTTTGGATGGTTGTAGACCTTATGAGTAAATTATAGTAATGGTTTCTCAACTTTAATCAAATTGGAGCAATGGTCTCTTAACTAAAAATTCATTATCATTGGTCCCTCAACTCATCAAAACATGTAGCTATGGTTATTTTCTTCAACTCTGTCAGAATATTGTCAAAATGAATTATATTGGAAAGACCATTACTACAATTGGGTTAAAGTTGAGGGATCATTGCTCCAATTGGGTTAAAATTGAGGGCCCATTTCTCCAGTTGATTAAAATTGAGGGACCATTGATACAATTTTTTTTATTTCTCATATTTGCCTCTTGATTTAGCCGCACGTGCATGGCACGTGACTCATTTTGATGGAAGTTTAATGAAGTTGACGAAAATTATCATAACTGCACGTTTTGATGAGTTGAGAGACCAATGGTAATGAATTTTTAGTTGAGAGACCATTGCTCCAATTTTGTTAAAATTAAGGGACCATTGCTACAATTTACTCAGACCTTATTTGTCAAATTATAAGTGGTAGTTTTTTTCCTCTTTAATACAACAATATTTTGACATTATGGAGTGCGGGATTTGGCTAAGCTATATAATGATCTGTCATAATATTTTGTGTTATCGAACTCACCATATAAAGAACTCGAATTTAAGATTTTTTACTAAAAACAAAGAGAAAAACAATTAAAATATTTTCGTTAGTTTTCCTTATATTAAAATATGTTCTCCTTTATCAATATTAAAAAAATTGCTACATTTTGCATGTAAGGTGCTCTTTGTTGTTTACGGTTTTTGTTTCCACCTGGTTTACTAAGTCAGTCTTTTTCTAATTCTTTTGGCACCAGGATCCTCGCCGGATCCATTCCCTAGGGATCCTATGGATCCCGCAATTCTATCTGTTCATTGTATATCGTGCGGTCCGTTTTCGTTAGGTACAATTTATTTTTGAATTTTAAAATTTAAAATTTAAATGATTTCTGACCGCACAATATACGATGAACGGACAGAATTGTGGAATCCCTAGGATCCCTAGGGAATGGATCCGGCGAGGATCCTGGTCCATTCTTTTGGGCCCATGTTATAGGTCTAATCGATTGATTAATTAAAAAGAAAACTAATGCAAAATATTTGAAAATTTTGAGTTTTAACGATAAGGATAAAAATAAAAGGTAAAGTGAATAGTACTATGATTGACTTTTTAGTATAAAAATGTAATTTTTCGTTAAAATGAATAGTACCAGAAACTTTTTGTTAAAATTTCCTTAATTAAATCCCACTTGACCTAAAACAACAACAAACAAAAGATGGTATATTATTCTAACTCGATATTTTCTTCTGCAAACTTGACCTAAAACAACAACAAACAAAAGATGGTATATTATTCTAACTCGATATTTTCTTCTGCAAACCGCCTAATACATAAGAATTGGGCACGTTGTCTGTCCAAATTTAATATATTTTTTTGTGGGAAGCATGTTGTATGGATGTGGGTTCTCTAGTCTGTACACACTTTGCCATGAAAAGGTCAAATACAACTAAATTACATTAATAATTATTGTTTAAAAAAAAAGAAAAATTGATTTTAAGAATAATAAATAAGGAAAACTAATGAAAATGGCTTGAAAACTTTGAGTTTTAACGATAAAGACAAAATAAATGGTAAGATGAATAGTACCATTATTGACCTTTTAGTATAAAAATATGGTTTTTCGTTAAAATGAATAGTATCGGGAGTTTTTCGTTAAAATTTCCTAATAAATACCATACATGACCTAAAAATGTTTAAAAAAAAAAAAGGAAAACTAATGAAAAAAGTTCTAAAACTTTGAGTTTTAACGATAAAGACAAAATAAAAGGTAAAGTGAATAGTACCATGATTGACTTTTTAGTATAACCCTTTGTAAAGAAAGTTATGGAATGATGTATCGTTGGCATTGACCCTTGAGATTTTTAGTGCGCTAGTGTTTGGAAAACTTTCGGTTTCTTGTGGGTTATGGTAATGAGTATTAGAAGGAAAAAAAAAAAGTTTATCTATCACGTGGATGCCTATGATAGATTGCAATTCAATATGGGTACTTTGTCAGTTAGTATTCTAGCGTGATAAAAAGTCTTAGTTTCTACTATGGATATACCCGTTGTCAAATATAATGTAACGAAAGATTGTGCCTGTGGTAGATTGGGATCTAACACCACGTCATGTGGATTACAAATTACCACGGCAATGCCTAGTATAAAAAGTTTTTCCAAAAAAAAAAAAAAAAAACAAACCATTTAAGAAATATATTTCTGAGTGTGTGTGTGCATATATATATATATATATATATATACATGCCCTTTATTTAAAAAGATTCTCATTTTTTGTTAAAAATTAGGACTAGTTGTGAGGCCCACTCCACATCGAACTTCACCAATCCGAATGGTTTATTTTTCAAGTTGTACTTTATAGATCATCCTTGCAAATTAGCCAAGTTGAAATTTTTTGAGGCATCTAATTGAGTTCAATGAAATTGACGAACACTATATTCTAAGAAATATTGAAATTTCATCATGACAATCAAATGAGTAGATGATTTCATATTGAATTGATTTTTTGTAAGAATGATCTATGAATTAAGACTTAAAAATAGACAATTCGGATCGTTAAAATTTGATGTATAATAGACCCCATAACTAGTCCCATATATATATATATATATACATATACAAAATTGCACATTTACCACAATATAATAATACATAAAAATCACAGTTCAAAGATTGTTTAAAGACAATTTGATTAAGGGTACTTTTTAAATTGGTTAACAAACCATGTAATGATGTAAATGAATACGCTTCTCTTTGTTCAAACACATGTGATTTCAGTGAACCTAAGTCTGTCTCTGAACCTTATGTACATACACACAAATTAAAAGACTTGGTCGTCGTATATTTTACATCATACGCTTCCCTTTTATTATAATAAATTGGGTTTTTATCACAAATGGTCCTTAAAATTGACTCATATCTATCAAGATGTTCCATAAAATTGAAAATTATCAATATAGTTCTTAAAAATAGATGTAGCATATTAATGTGGTTATTCTGTCATAATCCTATCAAAAATTCTGTTATATGCTAATGTGACATATAAATGAAAGGCAACTCTTGGACTTCATTGGAGAAAATCTAGGCCCAAAAATTAGAACCAAAATCCTAGTTCTGGGTGTACCAGAAAACTAACAAAGTCGTCCGACGTCTGTGCTTGCGAAGCCAAGTCTGTAGTTCAAGGCCTAGCATGATGGAGGTATCCCGTCATCGGTGGGCAGTTTGTTCGTGGGAATGGTGCCCAAAGGCAGCAGCCAGCCTCTGGTTTTCTGGATTGGTGTCGTCAGGGACGATGCCCCGCGATGAAGGCGGCGTGCAGGCCGTCGTGAGTCTGTAAATTACAGATTGACAACCACGACGTTGTGTCTTAGCGCGACTTCAGGTCAGCACGGCTCCAGTGCAGGAGGAAGACAACTAATAGTCTTCGTTTCTCTGTGCTGGGGCCAGGAGCTGCTGGCACAACTAGCTAGCGGCTTGTTTCGGCTCAAGCATGGTTTCAAGTCATGGTTTCAACGTGAGCTAGAGTTTAAAGTCTCTTGTTTTCTTTCTTTTTCTTTTCTTGTTCACATGTATTCAATTCACATGATATATAATTATATATTAATAATACAAACACAACTTTAGTAGAATTTATAATTCATAACGTGAAAAGTAATGTTCATGCATATGGTGAAGGTTTATGCAATCAGGCTGAAAAAATATCGACAATTAAGACTGTGTTTTAGAACAACCTGGATTGCAATGATGAATATTGTGAACGGATTTGTAGGAGTTCTTCCTTAATTCAATAAAGTCAGAAGTTATTCAAATAAGAGTATTTAAAATGTAATACTTCCCTGATTAAAGAAGAGCGTACTGATAACGTGTTACAACCTCTTCTCTAGAAGGCGACAAAGGGAAAGAAAGGTGGAGAATAGGTTTGAGAAATTATGTATGTTATTCCCTAGACCTTGTGCCTTTATTTATAGTAAACTAAGGAGGATTCATTGCCTTGCAAGTAATACAATCCTAAAGTAAAAAGATGTTTTAGTATCCTAAATACAATATATTAATAATTTACACAATCACGCACGGGATAGAAGTATATTCATAAAAAATAGTTGTTTTTCCATATATATAAGAGGCATTTAAATATGTGTCCAAAAAATCGACATGCTATTAAGTTAAGTCCAATGTTATCTTTTCTTCACTTTAATTTATTTTTATACTTATTTATATTTTTTTAAATATTAGAGATTAAAATCTTCTCATTTCATGCTTTTTTTTTTGTAGGAATTGTTATTGGCACTCTAAAATTCCTATTCTATACTCCAAACTTTCTATATTTAGGAAGAAAAATACACTTGTGAGGAGTGTAGAATGAGATTTTTGAAGTGCTAATAACACTTCCCTTTCTACTTCCTCTTTTTTTTTTTTTTTTTTTTTTTTTTTTTTATCTTTGAATTTTGAATATGGGACCATAATTTTCTATGCCCATGACACGTGACACTCAAGGTGGTTATGCTAAAGCCCTTGGAGTGAGGTTGGAGCTACATGGGCATTTCAAATCGGGCTACCTCAGGCCAAGGTAGTTCGGTATGGTTTCATTAGCTCTAAGCACATTAAAGATATTATTTGTCTCCAAATTAAGGTTACTCTAATTCAAGTCAAATTAGGGTATTTTGGGATTATGCAACGTAATCATAATTCTATGAGGATTGGATATCTTATCCTAAATTCCCTCCTAGAAAGTCCCCTGGTTTAATTGGGATTGCTCTATTAAGATCTCTATATATACCATTGTCGATGCTAATTTCCACCATCTTCAGTTTTGACGAAAATGCACCTGCAAAACAATCAACACCTTTGATCAAAGGCCTAAGCCTCACACACCCACGAGGTGGGGGGGGGTTAGGTCAAGAGATCTCCGATGCCTAAGTTAGTTTCTCTAAGAGAGTAAAGTGTTTAAGGCTTTTTAGGGTTGCAAAAGCTCTC
The DNA here is from genome assembly GCF_916048215.2 of Malus sylvestris. NCBI lineage: Eukaryota > Viridiplantae > Streptophyta > Magnoliopsida > Rosales > Rosaceae > Malus > Malus sylvestris. Next base: position 4,717,775 of record NC_062271.1, on the reverse strand, counting down.
AAAATTTGGTAGAATATGGGGTATTTATAGGGCTAGGGCCGGCTATTTAGTGTTTAACGGAGAGATATTCTCTAAATATTCCCAAGATATTAAATAGGAAATAATATCTTGAGATAACGGTGTAATTATCCCTAATTGATTTAAATTAGGATTACTTACTTGATTGGAGTCAATCTTCAATTAGGAATGAATTAAAGATAGGATTTGGGTAATTAATCCTTATCTTTAATTCATTGCCAAGGGCAGGTGAGCTATGGGCAGTCGTGTTCAACTGCTGATATCTCCAGGGATGTGAGCTGCACGTGGGAGCATCTGAGAAACTTGCCCATTTATTGAGAGCAATCTTGTCCTTCTTGAATAAAAGTCCATGTGTCACCTCTAGAATATTTGGGATTATTTTAGGCTCCACAACCATGGCTTGGGTATTTGTCTCTTTAATTAATAAGTCTTTTATGGTGGATGTACAATTGATATTCTCTATGTTTAATATAGGCTCACATATTCTCTACACGTCGTTCATCTATGCGTAGACATGGAAGCATCTCATACACGCCCCACCATACGATTTTCATCAATGATTGTTCATGATGTTTTACACATCACACCACGTATTTTCTAGCCCTACAATAGTGATTTGATTCTCTCGTCCAGGAGATATGTAGGCAGTCCAATCTGAATTCAATCGCACCCTCAATCAACCACATTCTACCTTCGCCAGAGTTCATGGACAATTCCAACTGAATTATGCCTCCATTCGTGGATGTGCGGGACTTTGGTTCCAATATTATATTTGAAAATTAATATATTAACATAAACCCGCTTACATAACATACGACCTAACTCAAGGGACAAGTACATAAATGGATAACGTACCTATAAGCAAGATATGAAACCACACTATAAGGTACAAAAACATAATATACTCATAAGCAAGACATATTGCTTTGTGATACACATTGATTATCAAAAAAGAATATATCATATAGGGAGATAACACAATTAACCTGTGATATAGGTAGATTACAAAAATTAAAAATAAAATATATGAATGAATTTAGAGGAAGAAGGAGAAAAAATAACATATATAAATGGGGTTTAGAGGAAGAAGAAGAATAAATAACAAAAAGAAAAGATCAATGCTTCCCTTATTATATATTATTTTTTATACCACATTTGTCCCACCTCTAATGGAGGTAGAATCCACTAATACATGTGAGTCTCATTTCTATTAAAGATGTAGTACAAATGTGGTATGAAAAATATGATAAGAGTAGCATTTTTGAAATTAAAAAAAAAAAGATAATTAGGAAAAGATTCAAATTCTATAGTATATTTTATCATTAAATAGATAATTATTAAATAATACTAAACTTAAAAAATGAAACTTAAAGGGGTGTATCCAATTAAGATTTTGATGAATTTTAAAAGAATTTAGAAATCTAGGTGTATTCATTTAAGATTTTAAATGAATATGTCAAACTCCAGTAGTGTTTAATCTTGATTTTTGAAGAGTCTATCAAAATCTGGTGGTATTCAATCTCGAGTTTTTTAAAATGTTTCAAAATCTGGTTGTATTCAAAATTCAATGAATTTGTAGGAATTTAAGAGTTGAAGGATTTCCCTATCAACTCCGTTTTATTTTAAGACCTTGTACCCAATAAAGAAATGAATCTATTATTTTCCTGGTCACCAAAATTAAAATTATAAGTAGTAAGTAACTGACCCATAAGGCGTTTAATTTGCGGTTAACACCAAGAATCCAGATAAAAACAGGAGGTTTGTTACTTGTTGCCAATTAAAGTTAGACACTTAAAGGCATTGGATAAATACAGGCAGAAAACTAAAAACAATTAACTATTAACAACGATTAATCAATTCAAGTTTTAACCAATGAAAGCAGTTGAGCCGTCTTTTTTTTACTGGGTCTTTTAATTTTAGGCACATTCCTTATTAATATGGTCAATGTCTCATGTTCTCTTGTATACATCGCCAATCCAAAACCCCTTTTTTCTCTTTTTCTCGCTATATATACAATCTCTCACCAACTTTTATTCCTCACCAGTTTCTTATATTTCTCCTTTTTGTAATTGTCCTTGTTGGTGCAAGAAAATGTTCATGATAGTGTTTGATCCGAATTGAACTTTTTAATTTTAGAGAGGGAAGGAGCGAGTAGAGAGAGAGATGGATAACTCTATTGGTGCAGGGTTCGTGGCTGTTTTTGCTGTATCTGGAAGCGTGGTTCTTCTTGCCCACCAAGTCCACAAACGCCTTCTCTCTGATTTTATGAAGAATATTGAATCTGAATTAGGTGGTTTCCTCTCTCCCCACAAAAGATCGGCTTCTGGTAAGTCAACTTTCTCTAATTCTCTCGTCCTTAATTGTAGCAATGCGTCCTGAACTTTGTGTCCCCTTTCGCGCAAAACCAAAAGTCTAAAATTCAATTTTTGTTATTTTTTGATGTACTTAGGAGGATCTGAGAAAGTGCAAACCAAGAAGAGTGTTAGATTTGCAGAGGATGTTGTGGAACCATCATCAAACAACAAAGAGTTCCGCAAGAGGAGATGCAGTAATACTTCAAAGCAGGCCAAAGAGGGTTATGGGAATTATAAAATGGAGGACAACACCATGCCGCTCAACAGGCAAGCTCTTTACAAAGGGATCATTGAATTTAAGGCCTACAAGGGCACGCATGCATATTAAAGAATAACTGTCGTTGGTTAAAGTCGTGCATGTCTTTCAATTTGTAAATACTTTCCCTTTTGGAAGAAGTTTACGGCGAGGGCAAGTGTATATATTTTCCTTCTCATAATTACTCATCATGTAATCTTTATATGATGAAGAAATTGTGAAACGAAAATATATATGTTCCGCTATACTAAAGATTTTGTTATCCATAGATTTAGTTCCATGGATGTGAAAAGTCTTTTAGGTGGTGTGGCAGTAGGAAGAAGTGACTGCTTTCGTTTGAATAAAAGGGTAATTTGGTTGTTCATTAGTTGACCAAAACCTAGGAATTATCAAAGATGATTCCATAGAAAGACTAGCATCTACTGCAGGACTCAGTCTTCGCTTGTATATTGACTCTGTAATGTTTCTGTTTCTTGTACATAAAATGATAGAAATAATACAGTCTGCGTGCAGGTTATTTTATAACTTTAGTGTCCCTGCTGATTTTGTAGTTTGATTTTCTTTTATATGTAGCAGTATTCTCTTGTCAAACTTATCATTTTAGACTAAATTTAAATTACAAATTAAAATAATTTCACATGTTGACAAATGGTATGGTATGAGAACACTTCCATCTATATAATAATGTGTATCGAAAGGCTATAAACTTATGAAAACAATTTTTTTTAAATAATAAAATGTATGAATTGATCATTCAAAATTATAAAATATGTTACTTAAGGAAAATAGCCACACATATTTAGGAAAATCAAAAAGTAATGTCACACACTATAGTAACCGGAAAATACAACAAAGATTCAAAGGATTATACATGCATTCAAATAGCTACACATATTCTAAAATATGTATGAATTGATCACACACTATAGGAATCTTTATTTTCTCTCTTAACTTTCTTATTCAGATAGATCATTGTTTTGGACTCTAGGGCTAAGTAAACGAGGATTACATTGTAATTAATAACTCATTATATTCAAGGTATGTTGAAGGAATATATAAAAAAATTGTATCCAATTTGAAAACGAAAGATGAATTACCGAATAAGAAAACTTACTCCTTCAATGTACCGAGAATTTATAAGGTTAAAACTCTAAATGTAAGAAACTCAACTTTAGTCGGATGGACCATGCAAATCCTCTTGTTCTTGATTGTGATTAAAATAAAAACAGTGGGTTTAACAATCTTGATCTCGTTGAACCAGTTTTTCCCCAACACAAGATGCACAGGTACAAGTAAAAATTTGAATCAACCACTCCATGCCTACGCGTATTCCTTGAGTTGTTTGACATCTTGCTGGGAGGAGGCAATTGTGATTTTATTGTGTTGGGTAAAATTTCTAAGGCCTAAAAACATGTGACTCGGCTGCCCTTTTCTTCAGCCCAAGGTTACTGGGTACTAGGACTCTGAATGGTTTTTGCGCAGCCCTTTTAAGAGGAGCTAAAAATGTCATAAGACCCAAGAAAAAATTTATATAGTCCACATCACAAGAACAAATGTTTCCTTGTTTAATTGTTTTAATTAATGGAGTGAACGGATTCGAACTTTGTACATCAATCCGAACTAGAAAACACGACACACAATTATTTCAATTGTGTTTTCGACAAGCATTCGGATTTTTTTTTTTTTTGAACAAACGATATTATTTACATTAGGGAGAGATGATGAGTTTAACATCACAATAAGCTAGTAATAATATTGTTCAAACTCGTCTTTGACAAAAATCGAACCCAAGTTATATTGAAAAAACATTGAATAAAAGGATAAATACTCTAACCACTTAAGTTATAAGTGCTTTGTAACATTTGGATGTGTTGAGAAAAAAAAAGAAAAGAATGAACCAAAAAAGAAACAATTATTATATTGGATGACAACTTGTAAAAGACTAAATATTGCTAAAACGTATAAAAGGGATTAAATTTTATAAAAATTTGAAGGGTTTTTATTAGAAATAGTCTCTAAAATGAGCACCAATGATCAATTTGGTCTTTAAAGTTGAAAATCAATAAATGTCGTCTTGTAACATGATGAAGATCATTTTCGTCAAATATTTTGTTCAAAATAATGTTAGACAAACTAAATTTGTGCACAAAATGATGTGTCGCTAATCAAATGTGTACCTTAATTCAAATTAGAATTTAATTAACAATTGTAATAAAAATTTATATAATATAAAATGTGCCACATCATTTGGTGCGCAAATTTAATCTACAAAAGTGTGTGTAGCACCATCATTTTGTTAGTGAGTTGACGTGGCATACATGACAAGTGCATTAAAATAAAATTAAAGTTTCTAAAATGATTTTAAAGTTTTGAAAAAAAAATGACAAAAGAAAAATATCAATAAAAAACTGAAACAAACACAATAAACCCACCCAACAATTCCGGCTGGAGCCGCCCACCTCCACCAACGTCAGCCCCATAAACTTTAAACCCTAAACAACCCTAAGAAATCCAACAAAAAATACCGAAAAAAATACCTAATAGAAAATAACCCTAATTGAAAACTATCCCAGCATGATTTTTTTTTTTTTTTGTCAAACGATAGAATTTTGTTAAATTAGGTGCTAAGATTAGCCACCGACGGGGTTTGAACCCAGTTAAATTAGGTGTTAGATTAACCACCGACGAGATTTGAACTCACGCCGTCATGCAAGGATTCAACACCTTTCCCAATAGGATATTTAACAATATTGTTATTAACTAACTATAATTGGAATAAAAACATATACTTAAGTAGTCCTAACTCCTAAATGATCCATCTTGACTAGCTTGTGTTGTGTATATTAAGGGTGGGCACGGGCCGGGTCGGGCCCATTTTTGAAGGGACCGGACCGGACCCGAAATAAAGGAAGACGGGCCAGGCTGAGCCGGGCATTACAAATCTTAAAATAAGAACCGGACCTTACCCAACCCGGTTGAAACGGGCCGGTTCGGTCCGGGTCCAAAGGTCTTCTTTTTTTTTTTTTTTTTTTTTTTTTGCTGTTTAAAAAAAATTGCACAAAATATTGCAGTTTGCAAAAATTGCACATAATAGATTGCAATTTGCATATATTGCAGTTTGCAACCTGCACAAATCGCAGTTTGCACAGAACACAGATTGCAGTTTCTAGTTTGCACATATTGTAGTTTCCAGTTTGCACAGATTGCAGCTTGCAGTTTGCAGTTTGCATAGATTGCAGTTTGGCATTTTGCAATGCACAGATTGCCACAGATTGAAATTAAAAAAAAAAAAACACAGATTGCAGTGCTGCACAGATTGCAATTGCACAAATTTGCAATCTGTGCAAATTTACAATTGCACATATTCAATACATCCAAAATAACATTACATCGTCCAACATCTAAAGATCAAATCAACATACAAAATATTCGAAACCGAGAGTCCAAGACATCCAAATTCCAAAGTCCAAAAATCAAATAATTCAAAACAACATAAACATGACATTTTCAATAAATTCCAAATGAACATAGGAAACCACATCCAAGTTCCAACATCATTCCTCATTGAATCTGTAAGGAAAAATAGAATATAAACTTGATATTATTAACGTCCATCATCATATTATCCTCATTGAATCATTAAAAAGTAAAGCTTATTCATTTAAGTTTAAAATATTACCACAATTCCTTTTCCTTTATTCATTTGAGTTGTTTGAGGAGCTTCAATTTCAGCATCACTTGATGAGATGGTTGAGCTTGTAAATATAACATTAGCATTTGCTTTTCTTCTTTTATATTCTACAACAAAGAACAAAAGGACGTTAATTGTAAACAAATTAATATAAAGTTATAGACCAAACTATACAAAACAAAAGAATCACACTCTTGATAAAATTCAAGCTTCGCCGGACTTGCTTCATACTCAATGTTGCTAATTGGTTCAATTTTTAACCAGTTTTGAAGGCACATCAATGACTCCACTGTTTGAGGAATGGGAGATGATCTAAAGGGGTCAATTACTCTCTTTCCTCCACTAAATGCACTTTCACTGGCAACTGTTGACACTTGAATTGGCAACACATCTTTCACTATCAAAGCAAATGTGGGATATGTGCTCCTCCCTTTCAACTTCCACCATTTCAAAACGTCAAATAATGAACCATGTTGTACTTTCTCTACAGTGTCGAGGAGATACCTATCCACCTCATGTGCAAATGCAATATCCTCGGTGTCTTCTAATTCTTTCTCTCAATCATCCATCATTTGACTAAATATCATTGGATTTTCTGTTAGCACACTAGATGATCGTTTTACCCTTGAACAAGTAGTATCATCAACAACTAAATCTCATCTACCTTTTTGTTGTGTTTGTGAACCGAAAGCTTGGTAAGCATATTCATTACACATCGCCTTCAACAATGTCTTCACTTCATTACTTTTCTTTTGAATCTCTTCTTCAGGAAGATGTAATTGCTTTCTACACAAGTGCATGTAGTGCCTTAATTTGAACATTGGGTCTAAGACAAGGGAAACTACAAATATTTGATTAAGGGACTCAATTGAACCAAAATACTTTTGATATTTGGCTCTCATGCTCATTGCCATGTCACGTAGCACCACCTCTACACTTCCTCCAATTTGCATATATTCAGGCAAAAAAAGTTTTTCAATCTCTCTCTCCACATCAATAACATCATGAACAGCTGTATTAGATGTCGGATAATTACTTGCACTAACTTTTAAAGTTATAAGATAGAAGACCTTCAAAAATTCCACAAATATTTATGCACTATCCCAATCTTTGTCCTTCAGTGGTCCAACCCTCCCTTTACCCGCCATTTCTTCTCCTTCATCATTAAGCACATTTTCCCCGAAATAGGTGGGGTATATATATGGCTTCATCATCTTCGAACATCCTTTCAAATGCTTTTTTAAACTTCAAGCACTATTCTAGCATCATGTATGTGCTATTCCACCTAGTAGGCACATCCATAACAACTAGACCCCTACCATCCAACTTCTCATTCTCCACACATTTCTTGAAATAACTAAACCTTCGAGGACTTGGATCTCACAAACCGCACGGCATTTCTAAGAGCATCAATACTTGTATCTAATCTTTTCAACCCATCTTTCACTACCAAGTTGATAATATGGGCTAAGCACCTCACATGCATAAACTTGCCATTCATAACAATTTTGCTATTAGGCCATTCCGCATTTTACGAACAAGATACTCAATTGCCACCTTATTAGCTGATGCATTGTCAACTGAGATACACATCACCCTCTCAATTCCCCACTCAACCAAACATTGCTCAACTAGCTTCCCTATTTCTTTGCCTTCATGACTTGAAATCAAACAAAAATTTAGAATCCTTTTGTGCATATTTCATTCGTCATCCACAAAATGAGCAGTTAGTACAATGTAGTTCAAATTTTGCACACTTATCCATGTATCAGTAGTCAAGCTCACTCTATGCTTGTGTATCTCCCTTTTTAACTGATCTTTCATGGTATCATACATATTGAATAAGTCCCTCACAATAGTTCTTCGAGATGGAACATGCAACCTAGGCTGAACTTTGTACATCATCCGCCTAAACCCTTCAGTCTCCACAACACTAAAAGGTACCTCCTCGATCATAATATACTCAACAATACCTTCCACTGCCTCTTCTTGGCTCCACCCTTTAGCAACAAGCATGTTTTTAACGTCCCCAGAAGGTCCAGAATTGCCTAGAACCTTTTGCAACTCATCAGTTGGTTTATATGACTTGCAATGTTTATTGATATGTTTAATGTAAGTACTAGTTCCACCCCTACTAGTATCACATGCAAAAAGGGCACTACAATGGTTACACTTAGCCTTCAATACTTGTACCTCCACCATCTCTTTCTTTCCATCCTTTCTACTGCTTGTATTTCCGAAACGGTACACTTAGTGACATGATCCCAAACCCAAGATCTCTCAGAAGAAGATCTCTCTGTTGAAGCTAATATAGTTGGTTGTTTTGTCTTTGGAATAGGTGGTGCTTTTCTTTTTCTAGAGGAGGTGGGTTTTGGGGGAGGCATTGATGTTTTTTCCTATGTGGGTTGTGGAGGACATGGTGATGTAGTCGTAGATGATGCTACATTGGTACTAGGGCTACTTTGACTTTGAGATTGAGATTGAGACATTATGTAAAAATCTGTAAAAAAATAAATAATGAAAGTGTATTCATTAATCAAATAATGATATTTCAAAATATGCACACCAATTTCATGAAACTGCACAGTTTCAAAACTGCACATATAGATTCTAAAACTGCACAGAATAAAAACTGCATTTTTACACAGATTTTAAAACTGCACAGTTTCAAAACTGCACATATAGATTCTAAAACTGCATTTTTACACAGATTCTAAAACTGCACATAATCAAAACTGCATTTTTACACAGATTCTAAAACTTCACAATTTCAAAATTGCACAGATAGATTCTAAAACTGCATTTTTACACAGATTCTAAAATTGCACAGAATCAAAACACACAGCTAAGCTCATCACACAACACATAAATGCACAACAGGGAGTTAAACACAGCTCATCAGAGAACTAACTTCTCAAAATTTGCTATCACCACTTACCAATATGAATGCTAGAACCCTACACCAGAGGAGAACTGTGTAAATCTTTTTGCCCTTGAAAATGAAAGGATGGAAGGTCCACTGCAACAGAACATACACCACATGAGGAAAAATATAAAAAAAACTAAACTTTTCTGTAAAGCACACAAGCTTGACTGATATTTGTTAGAGAATAAACCATAATAATAGTGCGCAATAAGATGAAGACATATTAATAAATCAAAGAAAAGGACACCCTAGAAAGTTCATAAGGGAATAAAATTAAAACCCTAAATGGACAGCAGATAACATGTTAAAGAAATTGGGAAAAATTAATCAGGAAAATGCACATAGAAATGCACAACACAGAAACTGCACAAATTCAAAAACTGCACAGATTTAAAAAGAAGAGCTGATCAGAACATCAACTCATATCTTCCATTCCAAACTACCCAATAAGCATACAACTCACACACATAGTCATACACATCAAGCTTCATAAAAAAAATCAAAGAATTAAACCTAACAAAAAAAACCCCAAAACATAGAAGTAAATACTCAACCAAACAGCTACAACTCTACAAAATTCAGAGCATATTCAGAGTTTATTTAACTTCTTATGGACATATTCAGAACATAGAAGTAAATACTCAACCAAACAGCTACAACTCTGCACATACGTGTGCATAATTGCACACACAAGGAGAAGCATGGCTTCTGATAGGGGAAGAGGCATAGAAGTCAAACAACATAAACCAACAGATTATAGTGTATCTTTCATCAAAATTAAGGAGAAGGTAAGAGGAAGAAATAGAAAGAAAGATCACAATTATAACATCAAAAAAAAAATGTAAAGTATAACCTGAAAAGTTAAATCTCACGGACATTATCAAAAGCTATCAAAAACATGGCAAGATGCATAATTATTCAGAGGCATTACACCACCCATTAAAGAAAGTTACCAAGAAGAAAAGTCTTTTTGAAGCCAATCCGCTCCCCAAGTAAGCAACTCTCTGACCCAAGCAAGCAAGCTACTCTCTGATCCACCACGAGCAGCTAAGTGAAATGGTGTACTTCCAGGGTAGCTGCACATATATGGAACACACAGATTGAAAAACGCAGTAAACACAAATCTAAAAAACGCAGTAAACACACAAATTGAAATCCCGATCCCAATCCCAATCCCAAATTCCAATCAATAACCAAATCGCAATACAAATCCGAAATCTCAAATCCCAAATCCCACTCCCATCCAATCCTTCACCCAAATGTTCATGCATTCATCAAATTACTCCCACCTACAGTTTCTAGTGCTACTGATCCTCCGCATCCACAAAAATAAAATTCGGAGAAGACAGAAGTAGACTTACGGTAGCCGGCGAAGTAACGGATGTCGTCAAGGTCGGAGGATGGCTGAATGGGTGGTGGTGGTGTCGATGTGTTGGTCGCAACGGCGGTGATGGGTGTTCTCTGTCGTCGGAGTCGAGTCGAGTCGAAGGATGGTGGGAGGGAGTGTGAGAGAGAGTGAAGGTCGTGAAACTGAAACAACAATCTCTGAAAGTGAAACCCTAGGTTAGAAATTAACGGTTCAGATTGCATGATATGTTATCAATCAATCTCAACCATTGATTATAATTAGAAATGGGCCGGTCCGGGGCCTCGTTTTTCTAAGGTTTAGGAACCGGCCCGCCCCATAAATAACTATGGCCCGCCCTGACCCGCCCCGTCTGTTCCCAAAATAAACAAGGCCCGGCCCGAACCTACACTACCCGCCCCTACCTGCGGGCCTAGGGCCCGTTTGCCCACCCCTAGTGTATATGTTCTCACGATATCGATGTCGTATTCTGATCAGAATTGACATGCATGCACACATGCAAACCAGACGTTACTATGTTGCTAACAAATTAGGCAGAGTGTATTATAGGCTTCTGTTTTTTTGCTACGTTTCTTGAAATTCTAATTCAATCTTACTTTGCTTTTTAGAACTTAAATTTTCACTTTGTCCCTTAGAACTCAATTTTCGTTTCATTTTGCCATCAATTCTGTTAGTACTCTATCGTGACATAAGTGGGACCCACTAGTTTGCTAATATGGCTGCCACATCAACTGTTTTGCTAAAATGCATAGAAAAATCAGGAGGTGCATTTTCATGAAATGCCTAACAGTCAATGACATGCCCCTTGAGCACTTGAGAAGCTGGAAATTTTCATCAATCTCAGAAGCGACTCAGCTGGCAGCTTCACATACAACCCGGCTCCACATATTTCTCTGAAAACGAACTCTCTGTCCACCTTGTTTCTCTTCCTCTCTTCCAATCCGTACATATGCAAGCTTCTAGTAAACTCTGCCAAACAAACATGCGCGCACACACACACCCAAAAAAAATAAAAAACACACAAAAACCTTTTCTTAAACCATTTGAAAATAAAAACAAAACCCAACAAGCAGAAGAGCAGAAAGATTAAATATGTTGAGAGAAGAGGGAAAATTTGGAAAATGGGGATGGTGGGTTTGATAAACTCACCGCGGTTGGTGGTGTTCTTGAAGTGCAAGAGAGATCTCAGCAAATGGGGGTCACATTCACAGTCGCAAGAATCTATGAGAAGGGAGAGAAGAAGATCATGGTGTTGTGGGGATAAAAAAAATGGAACTTTAACGAAAAGCACCCGGTACTGTTCATTTTAACGAAAAACCACATTTTTACACTAAAAAGTCAATCCTGGTACTATTCACTTTACCCTTTATATTGTCCTTATCATTAAAACTTAAAGTTTTCAAACCATTTTCATTAGTTTTCTATAAAAAAAAAAGTAGAAAACGGACCGTTTCATGTAGGTTCACAGAAACCAAAAGGGTGAATCCTCACTAATTTCCAACGACCGGAAGTGCAACCGCACGTCCTTACTCCTATGTGGCTCTGCACTAAAGTGGTAGTAAGGTGACTTGGTAATGACGTGGAAGAAGAAAAACCCATGTAGCCCACGGCAGCAGCTTTCTAAATATTTTTTAGGTGACTTGGTAATGATGTGGCAATCATATAAGTTGGGTAAGTGCCAGGAGGATCCTCTTTTTGTGAAGATTTTGGAGATCCTCAAATCGTGTCCGTTCATCGTATATCGTGAGATCAATTTTTGTCAGGTACTATTTATATTTAATTTAAAATAAATTCTGACCGCACAATATACAATAAACGGACACGATTTGAGGATTCTTAGGATCTTCACAAAGAGAATCTAGAGAGGATCCTCATTCGGGTAAGTGAACCTCATGCCTCCGGATCCTCTTTCGGGTAAGTGAACCTCATGCAAGTGCTATCAGAATTATTGACAGAAAATGGCAAAGTGAATGAAAATTGGTTCTTGAGGGGGGAAAAGGTAAAATTGAAGTTTCAGGGGGCAAATAAGATTAAAATGGAGTTTGAAGGGGTGTAACGAAAAATAAGTCTATACACGGATCATGTCATATATACGTGCTCTGTTTATTTAGAGTAAATTGTAGCAATTGTCCCTGAACTTTACTCAAATTGGAGTAATGGTCCCTAAACTAAAAATTCATTACCATTGGTCCCTCAACTTATCAAAATGTGTAGCTATAGTCCTTTTCATTAATTTCTTCAAAATTTTGTCAAAATATGTTATGTTGGAATAACCATTTATTTAATTAGGGTCCTTCAACTCATCAAAGTGTGTAATTATGGTCATTTTCGTCAACTACGTAAAAAATTTTGTCAAAACGAGTTATGTTTGAAGGACCACAGCTACAATTGGGATAAAGTTAAGGGACCATTTCTCCAGTTAAATTAAAATTGAAGGACCAAAGGTAATGGATTTTTAGTTGAGGGACCATAGCTGCACGTTTTAACGAGTTGAAGGACCAATGGTAATGTATTTTTAGTTGAATGACCATTGCTCTAATTTGAGTAAAGTTTAAGGACCATAGCTACAATTTACTCGTTTATTTAATATGCCTTGCGAAGTGGAGTTTCAACGGATAAAGCCAAAATAAGCCTATATTATACATACGGATCATGTCATATATATGCCTTGCGAATGGGGAATGTTCGTGAGAATACACTTTTGTTTTTTTTTTTGTGCACCCCATCGTTAATTTTGACCGTCAATTTTACTTTAGTTGTTTAATCTAACAACCATAAAACTACACAAGTTTGTAAGAGGTGAAAAAAATGTGTGAAAAAACATTAACCCTTCATAATTATTATCAGCTAGTTGAGCATCTCGCATGTTGAGTTTAGAATTCATGCAAGCCAAACATAATTAGACAATTCGTCTCTATTTCACTTACTAGCTTTTAGGGTATTACAGGAGGTTGAGCTGCTTTTTTTATTGTTAATCAAGTTCACCTGTCACATGCATATATGTTGTCTACATGTTTGATATGAGTGTTGCACATGAATGATGTGTGAGGATGTGAAGTGTTATCTCACATTGGAAAACAACCATCTCGTTTGCATCATGCCACCCAATGGTTAGCATTACAAGGAGAGATTTTTCAGTATACTTGGAATATGAAGCGGTACACCATATGTTATTATATTTTTTCTTCAAATGTCCCTCCAATTATATAATGAAATATGTTATTCTGCTCTGTGTTTCGCCCACATTGAAAAATTCTTCCACTACAAAAACCTTTCGATGGGCTTATGGTTTTCGTGGTTTTCATTTGTTAGCTCTTCATATCAATAGTCTGTTCGCTACCTACTCACAGTGTGCCCCGTGAGAAGGAAAAATCAACTAAACCTCCTTACACAATCAATCACCTTAATACAATTTTTTTTATTGTCCCAACAAAAGGTTTATTCAATATAATTAAACTCTAAGAGCTCGTTTAGATGTGATTTTAAAATAATTGAAAGCGTTTTTGGTGAAAATGTTTTTAGAACCAATTTTTAGTAAAGATACAAATAAATCCTGGAAAAACACTTTAAGTATTTTTAGAACCCAAAATATTTTCTCTAAAAGAACTTTCCGTCTTATTATAAGCACATTCAAACGAGGCCTAAATCCAAACAAATTAGTATGATTTAATATCATATATATCCTAATCTCATCAATTATATTGATTTTGTTGCTCACGGAACTCATATGACTCACCATCTGCATTAATCAAATAACTAATCAGCAAGTTGCTTCATTTTGTTTCATACTTTTCGTTTTGTGGTGGTGTTAGTGTGCGTGGCTATAATTTGATGAACCCTTACCATTTAATATATCTAGTCGAAAAAGTCAATCAATTTACTTGTTTTTTCTCTTTGATATCTACAAATGATACTAGAAGAAAATCGAACACAAAAAGCAGCAATATAAAACTTTCTACTAACTAAATGGTATTAACACAAAAATAAAATAATTCAAGGCAACATCATCTAAATTGAGAATTTGTTGACTTTGAAACATTGCGATTAACATGAAATATGGCTTTTGTTTATAGCTTAAGCAATAAAAGTGGTGATATTGCAGATGATAAAGTTGTCCTTAGATTATTGTTGTTTCCACATAACTCTTTCAATTTTTAACCATTTGATCGAATTAATTAAAAAGATCAAAATACATAAATTAACAAAAAATATGTGATAGATAAAAATAGATGTGTGGACAGCACAACAGCTACCACTCAAAACATACATGGGATCTAGGTTACCCAAGCTAGGCCATAGCCCGCGAGAGAGAATATGTGATTCCGTAATTCAAACACATATCTCTTACATATAGAGAAAAAAAAATGAACCCTTAAACTACAAATTTCTTGTTTCTACTTATTTGTTTTATTCTATTTATTTCAAATTATAAAACGAAATTGTATGCTCAAAACCAGGAGAAGAGATTTCTAAAAATTGATCACTTAAACCACAAATCTCTCGTCTCTACTTATTTGTTTTGTTTTATTTATTTCAAATTATAAAACGAAATTTTATGCTCAAAACCAGGAGAAGAGATTTCTAAAAATTGATCACTTAAACTACAAAATCTCTCGTCTCTACTTATTTGTTTTGTTCTATTTATTTCAAATTATAAAACGATATTTTATGCTTAAAACTACGAGAAGAGATTTCTAAAAATGAGATGGATTGTATGCCCTCTCCATCTCATCCCCTCATATTTTATGTAGTCACGGTTAAGTCACGTTAACATTTTATATTGATTTTTTTATAGAAATAATAAGACAAAAAGTAATAGGAATATAAAATGTTGACGTGGCTTAACCGTGATCACAGAAATAGGAGGGGATGGGAAATGCATGGGATGAGGAGGGCAGACAATCCCCATCTCCTTCTAAAAATTGATCACTTAAACCACAAATCTTTCGTCTCTACTAATTTGTTTTGTTCTATTTATTTCAAATTATAAAACGATACTTCATACTCAATATCAGGAGAAGAGAATTCTAGAATGAATTAATAATTATCTAAATTAGATAATCTAGATATTTCCTGGATTGTGCTTCAAAGAGTGGAGTAATGATTAATTAATTGAAGGATGATGTGACTTTTGTTGGATGATTAATCATCTGTGCAATTTGTAGACGTAATATTGATCAATTTCGTAGGGGCAATTGGATAAAATTAATTAAGTCAATAAAATGTTGGATGATAAAAGTGTATAATGTGAATGTGACAGAGATCATGAACTCCCAGTCCCTCATGAGTCTTCGCCCTTAACTTTAATAACAAACGAGTACCGTGCTAAAGCTTCAATTGCGTTCTTGGCCTGCGTTTTGGATTTTAGGGATTTTCATTAGGATAATAACTTGCTTTGCCAAATTTTTGGTCATGCAGATAAAGTACGCGTGTGTACATAAATATATTCAAAAAGGCACATATTCAATACTTCTTCTTCGTATAAATAAATATTTTTTTTTACTTTAAATAGATAAGTTGATCGGAATAGTGTGTTTTTCCTCTATATCCAAGTACAAACTTTCTTCCTGTATTTAGATTAGGCTTAATTGTAGCATTGAAGTTTCTGAACTCTCATATTAATTTCTTTAATATGTTGGACCATTGATCTTTTTCACTAACATCATCCTTTTTTTTCCCATTAAATTTAAGGGTATATTAGAACTTCAAAAAATAATAGAAGAAGCTAAAAAAATAAATGAATATTTATAAATTAACATCTAAAACTGAAGGTGACACACCCCGACCCGGAATGTCCACTTGGACTCTGAATTGAGTTGTGTTGGCTGACACCCAGAGGGTGACGAAGCCATAAAGTGTAGTGATGTGGAAAATGTGAATAAATTTAAACCTAAAAGTGCCTAAGTATAAGAGTGCAATGGTGAGCGGAAATGAACCCATATCACACGTGACGTCAGAGCATAAGTAAAGTATAGTATAATGGATTGAGAATTATACCATCGGAGGTTGTCTCCAATACCATATTTGCCAAGAATCCTTGTTGATACGAAAGTTCAGTTGTTAAACCTGGAGGGGCGAAAAATAAAGGTGAGTGGGTCTAAAATAAAGTTTTATAAAAACCTTTTTGAAAGCGTTATCACCACTCGCCGTAAAACAAACATAGTTTCAAAAATATACATACTACGTATAGTATGAAAATACCTACCGTAACCTGCAAAATCACAAGATTGCCAATACAGCACAATAATTCATATATAAGTGCATGACGTCAGTAATCGTATACTTTCACATAAGTAAACATATCAAACCAAGTGCTCATCAACACATGCTAACACACGAGTTCATGCAAAACTATTTTGACATGAATATGACTGGGTGTAATAATGATATACGTTATAGTGCTACAATCATGTGAAGATTGGTGCTATTCGCGGTCACATATGAGTCGAAGTTGCCTATTGCAACTTGTACGCAAGACTGGCACCTACTTGGATCCAAGGCGAGCATGCGGTGTGGATGTGAACATACACTTGAAAGACTGGCCCTGGGTGAGCACTAACACCAGGTGCAGCAATGTATGATGAGCAAATAACATAACTATAATCATGCCACAACCATTCAACAATTCTAGCCAATATTATACTATTCGTGACATAAATATAATTAAGGCATCCCCTTGTAGTAAGCTTACATGCGCATCTCGAAGGATTATTTCATCATTTCCCAACAATAAGGTATTTCTTACGAATGTTAATTTAATTATGGCAATCACGTAGGAAATTCATTAATGAATGTATATATAGAAAATAACCAATATATATATATATATCAAAAGAAAGACCCACTCACAGATCAAGTCGTCGAGTTGAAACCGCATCGTAGCATTGAGAATCCTTGCAAAGCATTTCGCCTAGAAACGAAACCCTTTAGGTAATATAATGTACTAATGTAATTACGTGTTTTCGTACAAAGTACAACTAACAAAGGAACTATCTTAAAACAGTCGAATTTCAGAAAACGGACGACAGATTTGAAATCGGGAAGTCGAAATACGCTAAGGAGGGTCCCTGACAAATTTTGTAAAAAGTCAATAGAACAGTCAACGGTTAACTCTAAAAGTCAACTGAGATGTCCCGAGTTCGTTTTTGTCATCCATTTAGTGAAATTATAAAGTTTTAACGTAGTTGACCTGACAACCCGTCCCTAATTTTACGACTTTATAAATTTTAAAATAGTGAATTGACGAAAATGTCAGGTGGGATCGTTGACTTTCATTAACCGTCTTTTCGTGACCTGTATAAGCTACTATTTTAGCATATTCTCGAAGTACTCGGCAATACGAACGCGTAGGCGCAAGCGGGATCAAATTTGGAGCTACGACTAAGATTTTACGGAACTACGAAACTCGAGGGTGTTTTATGAAATCTGAATTTTGGGTATTTTAATATTTTAATACTTTATGAGTGGATATTTTGAATATTGTATAATTTTTCTGGTTCGTGGGACCCACACCCACACAAGCTCTCCACCCATTTTGCGCCACGTGTCATTTCTCCCTCTCTTTTTTACTCTCCAGATCTCATCACTCAAACTCTCTCTTTCTCTCATCGCTTCCTGTTCTCACTCTCTCTAACTCTCCATCTCTCTGTCGAACCTGTGCCGTGAGATTGCAACCATCGGCGTCGAGGCCAATGACCACCTAACCCCACCAGCTCTCCCTTTTCTCTTCATCTCAAACCTCAAGACCTTCTCTCTTCTCCCTACGTTTATTGGACAGATGCAATCGAACCATCCACCACCGGTGTCGACGAGATGTCGCAAATTTTGGGTGAAGGTGAGTCGGAAAAATACCTTGGGATGAATATCTCTAATTGCTTAGTGTAAATCTAAGTGTGATAAGTGATTTTGGGTAGGTTTTTGTAACAGAAATAATTCGGGAAAACTATTTCCCAATTTCCGACGGACCCGTATCTTGCATGCCTTTTTCCGACCACTTTCCGTCCACAGCTGAGAACCAAAATGGTATCATTCAAATCCCCACCATCTTATCTTCATTTTGGTTCAATTTTGGAATGAAATTGGTTCATTCCCGCTCACAGCGCACTCTTATATTTAGGCACTTTTAGGTTTAAATTTATCCACATATTCCACCACACTACAGTTTATGACTTCGTCACCTTCTAGGTGTCGACCAACACAGCACGATTTAGAGTCCAAGTGGACATTCCCGGTCAAGGTGTGTCAAACAGAAAAAAATTGAAATATGAACCATAAAAATAAAAAATGAAAATGGTTGGATTAGTAACTTGTAAATATTAGGCAATGCGATTTCAAATTTGGTAGGAGATTGGTATGTGATTTTGAAAAAATAAAAATAAAAATCCTTTCTTCCCTTTGATGCAAAGATGATGTGAAACCTTGTGTCAAACTATTGCAAATAAATAAGATCAAATTTTCTGCATCCAAAACGCATGTGGCATCTCTATGGCCTCAATCATTGACTGACACGTGTTTAAAACTTTAATTTTTCTTAACTTTGTTGTCATATATTTAATATGTGTCAAATAATTACTAGGGTCACAGAAAGGCTACACCTATGTGTAGAATATTTGATTTCGAAATAAATGGCTCAGTTTTTTGCAGTAGACTTCAAGTGTTTGTACAATGTCTATAACAATGTAACTAACTATAGAAAATTGTGTAGGATATTCAAGGAGTATGATTCTCTCCCATCAAAATTCTCTCACATTCCCTCCTTTCCTCTCATACTTTATTTTTGTCGTTCTCTCTTTATAATTATGTCAACACAAGATGTTAACGTAGCTTATTTGTGACCGCTCAAATAGGAGGGAAAAAAGAAGAAGATAGAGATTTGGAGGGAAGAGAATCCAATCCCGATATTCAGACTCTAGTTCTTGACTACCCTTATGGACAATTACTTCTCCAAATAATTGTATTTGAACCACAATTGGAGCATTTTTGCTCACCATTGTATACACCTAATCATCTGTCACGTGCCATTTATCTTAATCTTGGTTAATTTTTTTCAAAAATGAAAAAGAAACATTTAATATGAAAGTTAGGTAAAATTAAATGAAAAAATACATAACAAATAATTAAATGTATGGTGAATACACATACGTAACAAATAATTAGATGTGATGAATACACACTACAAATTATAATTATGATGGTGAGTAAAAATGTTCCCACCGTAATTTCTAGTAAATTGCTAGTAATTGTCTAGGAAAAAAAAGTAAAAAGAAAAATGAAATAGCCATGGTTGGTTCGTGACACAGTGCTAGTCACATCAGGACAGGTACCCTAAACGTGATGAGGGTCTCTATTCCCATTCCCACTCACATAAACCGCGGAAATTACACGTCATTGGATTAAGTACGCGGAATGGAGTTTGCCTTGTTTATTTCATTAATCCATAAATAAACGTGATTAGCCGAACTCCCTAAAATATTGATATATTCAAAAAATAAAAAATAAATTGATTAACAAATAAACTAATAGTCTTAATGCCAAAATGAATGAGTCATGACGGCACATAGCAAACATAACACTGTTTTTGTACTGGATTGGTTTTAGGAGATCAATCAAATCATACCAACAACAACGCGCGCACATTACGTTAGGTGTTTGACATACGTACGGAATTAAATAAAATTACGAGAAATCACTCATATATAAAATTACATACGCATTCAATTAAGAAGTTGATCGAACAATGATTTGACAACAAAACATTTATATTATGCAAGATTTTTTAGGCACATCTTAAAAGTTTAGTGGACTAAATTTTTGACATAGTTAGGGTCAGTGGCGAAGCTATGTGAGGGCGAGGAGTGGCGACCGCCCCTCCCCTAGTCGGAAAATACGCTTAGGAGTGCTGTTCAGCCCCTCCGCTCTCGTCAGAATTCATGGCACCTATAAAAATTGGTTTTGGCCGATGCACTGTCTTGGTTGAATTTGCAGAGGAAGGGCAATAGTTTAGTTGAATTTGCATAGGAATGATGAAGACAAAGGGGAGGGGTTGGAAGGATGAGGACCCCCCACCCCCCCCCCCCCCAATTATCTGGGCAGGTTCTACTGGCTGGGTTTAGATGCACAATCGACGGCGAGTGGCTACAGCTCGCGAAGAAGAAGAGTTTTGCTTTCTCTTTTTCTCTTTTGGGGAAGGGTTGCATGGTTGTTTGTTTTCCTTTTTCACTTCTAAAACCCCACAAACTCGTCCCACCCACATGTCTATTATATATAAAACTAGTGCCCTAATAATTTTATTTTATCCTAAAACCAAAGAAACTTGTATTAATTATAAACGTAGCTGTTATTATATTAAAAACAAAAAATTGTTTGATAATTATTTTGTTTTCATTTTTTTTGTGTTACTTTTTTGAAAACTAAATTTATTGTACTTTTTGCTCACATTGACTTTGATATTATTGCTTACAACCGCTTTGGTGAATAAACTATTTTATACTATGAATATTGACTCAAAACTTTGCATTCTCTAATGTGAAAGCAACTGCTTCGATTGAACATTACACTCTTTTGAATTTCATCCCTTTCCTCGACAAATCATGGTTTCGCCACTGGTTAAGGTAATATATCAAGTTTATGAGTTAATTATATTAATATTATATTCAAATTTTCTCGTCAATTGTAAAATTATAATTTCTGAGCTTAATACATGAATATCACATTCACTCATTCTACCATAATCGAAAGGCCTCAAATTGGTTCTTTGCAAAAACAAAGACAAAAATCCAACTCCACAAAATTTCTCACTTGTATTTGATGGAATTAGATCCTCTTCGGATCCTTTTATTGGGGATTTCGGATATCAATTAATAACAACCGTTCATCAAAGATCGTGAAACTATGATTTTTTTTTTTTTTTATTTCATGCAAAACAAACTTGCTTTACTTTTGAAAAATATAAAAAAACATTCAATTGTAACCGTACGATCTTTAACGAACGATTGACATTAATTGATTATCTGGATCACCAATGAGTAGATCAGAAGAGAATCTAATTCCGTATTTGATTGCTACTCTCTCTCTCCATCGCTCCTCGAGCTGCCTCACCCTTCTTGTTTGTCTTTCTTTTCTTTCGGTTACCCTTCTATTATTTTATGTTCTGCCTTTCGGTTACTCTTCTTAACCATTCGTGAACTTAAATAAATACCCCCACTAATCCACTTCACACACTTCCTCCAAATAACAACACCCATCTCTCTGTCTCTCTCTGTCTCTTCCAACCCATTGTTTGCCATTTTTGTAACCCCCTTAAGAAAAAACCAAGAAACCCCCCTTCCCCTCTCCCCCCAACAACAAATAAAGCAAGAAACCCCTCCAAGAAAAGCCCCATAACCCTTCGAAAATAACCAAAAACCTCCACAACAACTTCCACCCCACCGCAATACTCGTTTCCCAAACTCCTCCACCTCCATCCGTTTTTTGGCCCTCCTGATATCACCTATACAGCTCCCCACACACATCATCTTTGCCGTCTCACTCCTCCCCGCACGGCCACCCCATTTCCCACAACCTCCCCCCTCCCATGGAGTCGCCGCTCGTAGTATTCTTATTACTCAATCTTTGAACCTTTTGCATGCGACAAGGGTCGCCGGTGATCCTCGAGCAAGGAATTTTATTTCTCCTTATCAGATTTCTTCTTCTTCCTTGTCTGAGGATCCAAGACCCTTGCTTTTTCTTTTTCTTTTCTTTTTTCCCGGCAAAACCAAACACCAAAAAATCATTCCCTTTCTTCCCATTTCTCCTGAGAATCTGATTATGCAAAATTCTTGAGATTCCCGCATCGGAATTCGAAATTAAATTCTGGGTTTTGCCAGAAATCGTTCAATCTGAAAAACCCAGATAAGAATTTTCTCCATTTTCCGTTATCTATTTTCCCAATTTTTTTTAAAATTTGAATTATGTCAGCATCGATAACCTCATCGCGGCAGCTATTTCTCCGGCAGACTTCGTCCCCGCGCCGGCAACCGCTGCTCCGGACCCAAGTCTCAACCAGCAGCGCCCGATTGGCTGAAGTCGCAGGCGGCACAGCCGCCGATTGCGCCGCCGTGTGCTGTTGCTGCCCGTGCGGCCTCGCCAACCTCCTAGTCCTCGTGATCTATAAGGTCCCGGCGGGGCTCTGCCGCCGCGTTCTGAAGAAGAGGCGCCGCCAGAGGCTCATCAAGAAGGGGCTGCAACATCGCAAGTGCAGTTGCGGGTTCGCCGGCTCGGAGCTCCAGTTTGACACGGTGGGTTTGGAGTGCGTGGCGGGGATCAACGACATGTCGCAGAAGATTTCCGACGACGAGTCGTATGATGAGGATGTGATGCAGCTCGAGAAGGAGATGTGGGACCGGTTTTACAGTACGGGGTTTTGGCGAAGCCCATCCCAGAGGGAACCGTCCAAGGTTCTCACTGGTAAATAATTAAATCAAAATATTTAACGACCAGTCAAATGACCAGAATACCCCCCAAAATAAAATTTACTGAGATTATTTGGGTTTCGTCTGCGTTTTTGATTGGTTGGCTGCTGGGTGGTGCATTATGTCTACTTGGTTTTGGGTTTGCCAAAGTTGAGGGGCTTTTTTTTTTATTCTTCTAATTTAATTTAATTTAATGTGGTTAAATCTATGTATATATGGGGATGTGGAAAATGCGGTATTCTGCTGTGTGACCGGTAATTTATTCGTCATGTGATGTGAAAGATAAAAATGATGTAAATCACCGTGTGATCGGTAATTTATTCGTCATGTGATGTGAAAGATAAAAATGATGTAAATCACCGAAATTTGGTTTTTCAGGGTGATGGTTTTGTAAGAGATTGTTTGATTGTCATGTTGTTTGACTTTGGGGTTAAATGTGGATCTTGTGCACATTTAAAAAAAAAAAAAAAGAATGTTGAAGGTTTCAAAGATTAATGGAATTAATACATCGCCGGCGTATTTTTGCTTTATTTTTTATTGGTTTTATATAATTCGTAACATATCTTCTAGATTAAATTCAAATTGTCTCAGCAAAGAAAACAAAAAAGACCATGTTGGATCTACAAAATTGGTCTTTGGGAGGTTCTAGATAATTATTTGGAACCATATTTTGGTCTTTGGGATGGTTCCAGATAATTCTTTGGAACCATGTTTTTGAGGTTTTTTTTTTGCTGACTTTTTCTGTGGGGGTTAAGGGGGAAGGTGGTATCTTTGAGGGAGAAGGAATGTTCATATTTGTATGTTTTACTAACACAAGTGATGTTTTATTTTAGATAATATATGAAAGGGAATTTGAACTTGAATGTGTAAGAATAGTACATATGTTGTAGCTAGTGTGATGCGCTCATATCTGCGTGGGGAGATTCAAATAGTGTTCGTATTCATATGTTAAGATAAGAGAACGACATAAAGGCGGAAGCAAAAAGTATAAATATGACCATTGTTAAATTAGCTAACAATTTATACAATGTTCATAGTCATAAATATCTTAACCGAGATTATATAAAGGCAAGAGTCAGTGGTGAAGCCACAGATGCGCAAGGAGGTGCACCCGCATCTCTGGTCAACGGAAATCAAGCCTAAGAACGAGAATGTGGGTATTGTGAATCCGGAAGTGCTATTGGAATTCTTCTTGATGTACTGTGAGTAGCAAGAGGATAATGTCCAGAAGATGGGCAAAAGATTGGTTTGTTTTCACAAGATTACTACTGCCTTTGTTGAATAATTTGAGTTTGTTTGAAGAAATAACTCAAGTACTTCTTTAGGGTTCACATGTGCATTGGTTGTCCTTTTTTTTTTTGTCACACAATTTCTAACTTCACTATTGCTTTTACCCTTTTACATTTCGCCCTTCCGCTTCCGACAATTCATGACTTCGCCACAGGTGAGAATAGAAAGTACAAATTGTTTGGAAGATTTACTTATGGATTAATAGTTTTTCTCAAAAGAAGATAGAAACACAAAAACCATTTGATTGCTTGTGTGTAAAGGGTTTCAAGGTGAAGTTTTATTATGTCCTCCTATCACGGTAGGCAATGATCGTAACCCTTAAAATGCTCATTTGGGAGTGGCATAGAGTTGGATGTTGAAAATGAAAACATGGGGAACTTGGTAGGTCCATATGTATGTGGCGTTACTCTTGGTCTTGGATACGCAGATAGATTTTCCTTCTTTTCCATAGATCTTGTTTATCCATTTTTTCTCTACTTTGTTCAAATCCTTTGTTGCTTCACCTTTTGACACAATTTTCTTTGCACACTTTGGTCAAATTCACACTCCCACAAAAGTAACGGAAATATCTCAGGCTATGTTTAGGTGAGAAATTTTTTAAGTCCTAAAGAATTTGGTTAAGTCGGTAAAAATAGATTGTAAAATATTACATACGAGACATTGAAAATGCATCGTATGAACATCAAAAAGCAAGTGAAAGAGGTTCGCAATCTCTCGTCTTTACGCTCATACAATGCATTTCAAATAATCCTTGACATTTTGTAATCAATCTCTGACTAACTTGACATCAATCCTTTGCAGGTTGAAACTTCCTCACTCCAAACATAACCTCACAGTCACAACACGCTCCCTCTTGAATTTTTTCTTTAATAACGGATTTGAAACGTTTTCAACCATTAAAAATAATAATAAAATAATGGTAGATAAAAAACTTATAACAATTTAAATACATTTTTGAGTCAACTTGAAAATTATATTTTGGTCTGAATGTAACATTAGTGGGTCATGAGCTAAGCCCTACACGCTTGAAATCTTAATGTCAAAATGTCTTTAAAATTCTCTAACCATTATCCTACTGCAATAATTTTTGCTAAGAAGCATGTTTATATAATCAATTTGATCCCCCGATTGGATCAGAGGCAAACGCCTACGAAAAGATCGCTTAGATTTAAGAAAGATTTTGTGTTAGCTCACGCTAACAGAAAATATGTCATTTTAACAAGAAAAATAACATTAGAGTTTTGACCTCCACAATCTCTAATGCACATACACAAATTTTAATTTTTTTAATTTTTTTTAACCAACGTTATTAGGGGGAGGGGTGGGCTTAGCCTCACATTGGCTAATAGTAATGTGGTTCAAATTCGTCTTTGATGATAATTGAACGTAAAACTTTTCACTTACAAATGAAGAGAAATACTACTGAACCTGACACTCAAATGATAAAAACTCAACCGGAACTAAAAAAGAAGGTATTATGCATGACAAATATTTTTAATCACTTGAACTACGTATTGTTGTATTAAATTAGTATAATTTTGGATGGTAAAATTTACAAGAAACAAATTAATCAATAATAACAGAGCTATAATCACCTTTTGAGCGGAACGTCGGTGAGAATTGTAAACGGTGAATTTTATGGTGAGAGGCATCAGCTTTCGGTCAAAACTGCAGCCATACACTGTCATAGCGACTCGTGAGTTCATGTCAGAATTGCAGGCGTGGGCGTGTAAGCTGTCCCTTTTGTCTCTGTCCCACAAAAGAAGGGCACCCTACAAAAGACGGGTATCCTAATTTACTAATGTGAAAATGTAAAACAAATTCGAGAAAGAGGTTTGACTAGCTTTACAAACTCTTTTGGTTCACGCGAGATTATAAAATCTGGAGATGCTTTTGGTCTTGGGTGAAATTAAGCAGTGACAATCATACATGCAGGAAACTTTATTAGTGGATAATAGAGAGGATTAGGGCCACTTGCTTCCTAGGACATCTATGTCCTTGTCCTTTATCCTACTAGAATGTTCCACAATTTGAAGTTTCGAAGATTTTAGGTGACATGGGACCATATAAAACTTTGCATTCCTGGAGAAATTTTGAGATTAATTTCATGTGTTATAATATTGATATGATGTTTCGATGTATATTAATATACAAGCAATAATGCAAAGAAGAAAATCAAATCCAAGACTTCGGTTGCGCAAGGTGAATGCTTTAACTAAGTGAGCTACAAGCTCCTTTATTAATTTATGGTATATCAATAATAGACGATAAAGTGTTACAGTTTCAACTGAATAATAACAAAATGTGGTGATTTTTTAATAAACTAAAAATTTACTCGCCTTCATGGGTGGTGTTCAAAATACACAAAATAAAAGTGGGAAGCTAAGAATAATTTATTTATTTATTTTTATCCAAATTCAACCCAACCATAATGAAGAAAGTAAAAGTTTCATTACAAAATCAATTAGTAATATGAAGAGTAGTTCAACTGCTTATAAGCATACGTAAACATAAAATTCACTTGCAAACACATATATAGGAGGGTTTTTGAGGGTGCACTTCATATTGGTAGAGATCTTGTATTCATCATGGTCAATGAAAGGAAATTGTGCGAAGTTTTGTTCAATTTTTTCAAACCAAGCTTTACCACTTTTAAAAGTTTTAAAATCAATTCTAAAATGATATCTTTCATTTTCTTTCGTTTTCTTTCGTTTTCTACACTCCAGCTTCCAAAATTATTTCAAAGATCTTAATGGACCAAATAACGAAGAACTTGTCCCAGCTTTTGCCTTTTTCTCATCAGTCAATAGTCATGAGTTGTGACCCCCATAAAAACAGTAACACTTTATAATTAAGAAGACCAAAAATATTATGTTTTAATCCTTCAATCTGTGTGAGCTGTTGGAACCCTTTAATTTATGTTCTTCAAAAGCAAGGGCTTAACTAGAACCTATATTTTCCAGCCATTGTATCGATAAGGTGGAGGGGAAGCTTTCATAAAATACTGTGTAGCTTATTCAAACAATTTTATGCTTATGAATGGAACATTCGTATTGTAAATTATAAAGATCATATCTATAAAGAATCAATTAAAACTAAGATCGTTTAATCAATCAATTGTAAAATATAGATAGACGACTTGTAATGGTTTTATCAAATCCGTCAATCTATTTTCAGACAGTTCGATGACTAAACGATTTTAGTTTTAATTGAATTTTTGATAGAGATGATTTTCCGAAGAGATTTATAAGGAAGCAATATTCATAAGTACAAAGTTTTTTAATAGGCCACTAAGTATTTTGAGAAGAGCCAAGTCTTTCTCATCAATGTATGAACAAAGTTAACAACTCCAGCAGCTTGTTCATCCAAAAACACATTTTTTTTCCAATACGAGCGATATTTTTATTATAAACTAGTATAAAGAGAGGGGGAGAGTTTGAACCCCCAAAGTTATTCTTGTAAACACCCTCGTTAGTCAATGATTATCCGATCCGACGAAATCCACTATTTAGTATCCAGTTTTTGAAAGAGATATATTTTACGTATAAGTCTAAGTGACAACAGTTGTCGAATAAAATTCCACTCTCATAAGACAGATGTATGGTGTAAATATCATTTGCCCCCATCTATCCCATTATTTGGTCATACGCTAGGTAGGAAAAGAATGGTCGAACTGCCATAACCATAAGCAAACTCATTAAATTTGGTAGGGTTTCTGATAGAGATTTCGTTCCCTTGACTGAATTAAGTACATATGGCTTTTGTATTATTATTGGTGGCTAATAGTAGAGGCTACACACTTATCCGTGGCAAAAGATGATTAGCAGTCAATAAGGACGGAGATTGTTTGTTCTTGTTCTTGATCGACAAAATGTCTGGGTCCTCTTTGAAGGGCCTAGCCGCCGAGGAGAGACAAGGACTAGTCTGCCGGGTGACTCGAAAGTGGCAAGCATAAGAGTACTTTGAAACGATGTAAGATGCTCAAACTAAGAAGCTGCACATGAGGCTGTTTTTTCTGCTGGCCAACCCATTATTTTGTTTTTATTTTTATTTTTATTTTATGTTTTTAGGGTACCATATCATTTTTTTGGTTTGTGTTTGTAATTACAGATGATACAACTATCAACAATATAAATTAGGGAAATATAATAAGGTCGCACTATGGTTTAGTGATGATTTTATTCGAGCAAGAAAAAGTTTCAAATTTGACTCATATGGATGAAGATAATGTACGATTGACGTATTATGTCATTTACACTAAATCCTTCTTAAACAAAAATATTGGTATATAAAGTATTTTAAAAAAAAGTTTACGATATTAACAATATATTAATACTATTTATATTAACTATAAATTGGTCAATCAAGTGATGTGGTACAATAATGCACTCGAAGTATATAAAATTACAAAATTTGCCACCTCTCTTTTATCATATTTTGAAATAGATCAATACAGATTTTTGACACACCCCGACCCCAATCGAGGCAGGCTGGCCGTCACGTGAAGGTGACGTAGCCATGTGCGCTGTGCGGAAGTGAATGATATATAAAAATGTGGGTAAACAAAAACCAACTAACTAATTTACACTAGACTAGCATATAAGTACGAGAGAAAGTGTTTAGAGTGTAGATACAAACACAACCAGAGTGTAGGTATCAGAATGCGGTCCAAAAGTCTAATTACTAAATATACAGATCATAAAAGAAACCCTACACTGATGGATGTCTGTCAGAACCGCTGTGGAGTCCTCGTGAGCCACCAGTAAGAACTTCTATCTAGAACCTGGAGGGGCGCAAAACAAAAAGTGTGAGTGGGAAAAAACAAAGCTTTTCAAAACAATTTATCTTTACAAAAGTAATAACCCCTCACCGTAAAACCCGTATGATTTCCCAAAAATTAGTACCACATACATATATAAGAACCCTGCTCGAAAGTAGCAAAAACCTCATGTATGCCATGTTAATCATCTCCACAATGCATAACTAAGCCAAGTGAAATGAATCAATATAAAATGACATATCAGCCGGAGTCACCTAACGTGACCTGTACAACTGAGTCTATAACTCATCAGTCAAGTCCTGCACACTAGTCGGAACCACCTAATGTGGTATGTACGACATGTTAGGTGTAAATGAATATGCTCAAGTGCTACAATCACGTGAAGGCTGTGCGAAGTATCGCAAGTCACCTACGAATCAGAACCACCTAAGGTGGTCTATACGACAGGCTGGCACCTCCCTTGGATCCAAGGTGAGCGTGTGGTGCGGGAGGTGAACGATCACGTGAAGGCTATGCCCTGGCCTCGAGCGGAGCATTAACACTGGGGTGCAGGACAATGAATTCTACGCATAACCATTCTTCACTAACTACTATGTAATCATACCAATAATATGTACGCATCTGAACTTACCTTGCCCTCTGCAATAGCATGCAATATTATGCAAAGCTATACTAAATCATATGCTAAAATATAAAGCAAATATGACATGGTATTTTAAAACATAAAAACCATTTAAAACTATTCTGGGAAAACATAAAGCATATATACGTATATATAGACAATCAAAAGCCCACTCACTGGTATGTAGCTGGGTCGTAACCCACGAGTCTTGCCTAATTGCACTTATCCTCCGGAAACGTCTCACCTATATGTGAAACAACTATTTTAACATCAATTTTAAGTACATAACTAAAACCGTGTAATAATTCCTCATACATTGTTCAATTTTGGTGTTTGAATATACCATCGTGACCTACTCAACACCACAAACATCCCCATATTTTTAGAAAAAAATTTCGATGTCCCACGCGCCGTCACGCGTCGAGCAAGGCACAGCCACACGTGCCTGGCACGCTGACGGTAACCCTAACGCCGTTATGGAATATTCAGTTAAATAATAGAATATTCCGTTAAATATACCTGACGCCGTTAGTAAGATTCTGTCAAAGTTGACGGAATATGCTTTGTCTTCTCCGGTGGTTTGCCGGAATCCGCCGCTACGTCTCTGGAAACTGGAAAAACTTTGAATCTTAATATCTCAGTCATTTCAACACCAAATTTCAAGAATTTTATATCAAATTGAAGTCCTAAACTAGAAGAACACGATCTTAACTATTTGGGATCCTAAATTCGACAAGAAATTATTGGAAAATCCCTCGAAATTCCAGCTAAACCTGCAATCCCACTAAATAGCTTATTATGGCCTTCGACCTTAACCAAAACTAGTCTAAAATACTAGAGAAGTTGCGTGGATACCTTTTTGAGTCTCAAAACCAAGAAAAACCTCGACGATCACGTTGGGAAAACATAGTACCCCACCAGAGCTTCTAAGTTCTCGGGTTCCCATGAACTGTTCTTCGTTCCAAAGGTGTCACTATACTCGAGAGACCACGGAAAACATGATGACATGAAGCTCGTGTTCGATCCGTGAAGTTTTGGAGGTGTTAGAGAGTTGGAGGTCTCGGGAGTACGAACGAGAGAATGTTCAAGAAAAAAGGAGAGGGATAGTGAGGTTGTACACGTGTGGTTGTGTGTATGTTTGTCACGGGATAGGCCAAAATAAAAGGGAAAGGCCTTGATTGGGCCATAGGATTCTAGGGCTAACAATTAGTCCAAAACTAACCCCAAAATTCTAATTAGGTCCAAACTTATGAGAGATATGATTATTGGTCAATTCCTTTGGCCCGATTACACATTCGTTTATTCGTAACATTTTCGTTACAAACTCGCGTCAACACTCTTGTGACGTCAAGTATGATTTAATTACTTCAACAAAAAAAAATATTTAAAATCATATGCATACATCCACATCACATCGCCTCGAGGGCATAATCGTCATTTCTACACTTTCGAGGTTAAAATATATTTTAATTCGGGACAGGTTATCACAATTCATACATTGGATTACAATTTATGTTATGCAAAATCATTAAATTCAATCTTAGTGTTTAAGTTGCTATTTTCTTATAGTCAAATTAGTCAAATCGAATATTCAAATGTTACATGTGACTAATTTTACTATAATAAAACATGAGAAATGCTAAGGAGACTCTCAAAGTGGAGAGATTTTTCAGTGTGACTGGTACACGGGATGGTACACCACGTGTCATTATACAAATGGTGGGATATGTGTACTAAAAAGTTAATAACTTAAAAAATAAAAATTCTCACCACTCCTATTAAAACAAGTGGTGTGTTCCCGTCACAACTAAAAATTTATCCTCAAAGTGGGAGTCTCTATGGACTCTCCGCCACCTCATCTTTTTAGCACAATGTTTTATAATGTTGGCACGAGAATTGTGCCAAAAAGATGACATGTCAAATAGTCCCACTTTTGAGAGTCTCCTTAGCATTTCTCATAAAACATAAATTGCAATACTAAAGAAAGTTGAGGTCCCACAATAAAACTAATTGGTAATATGGAAAATAGTTCAACTACTTATAAGCACATGCAAGATCCCTTCTCCTATTAACGTGAGATTCATTCTCGACACGCTACTTCACGTGTGGCAAATTTTCAAGCCTAAGACGTGGAAAAGATAAATTGGGTGACATGGAGTATGCGTAGCCATTGACTTCACACCCAGGACAACCTGCTCTGATACCATGAAAGAAATTGAGGTTCAATCATAAAATCAATTGAAAAATGAGTAATAATCCAGCTACTTATAAGTACATACAATATTTCTCCTCCCATCAACGTCAAATTTATTATCAACAAATACAGAATTTGTATATGCAGTGCAATGTAGTGTTTGATTTGAGCTTCAAGGATTTGAGGCGTCCTCCTCGTCCCATGCATATAGCATATATGCGGTGGTGGTTGCCGTCCTCCTAAAGGAAACGGCAAAGAAATGGCCTTATTAAGCGAGGTTGCATAAGAGATAGTCATTATATTACTTCTCGAATTACGAATGGAGGAAAAATAATTTTCTAATTATATGGGCCCGAAATTCATATGACATTTCCTTATTGACATAAACTTAATTAATAAAATATACAATTTATTAGGTCTGAAACAATTTATATGGAAAGGGATCCTTTCTGGATCCCTTCCTCCTAATTCATCAAGTTCAGGGATCCGGACCATTGAAATTTGATCCAACGGTTTAAGTTATTATAACTTTTAGAGTGGGTCCCTATTTGTAGCCGGTTAGATCAAATTTCAATGGTTTTGATCCCCGAACTTGGTGGATTAGGAGGAAGTGATCCGGAGAGGATCCCTTTCCAATTTATATGACTAATTAGTACATATTTAAATAATTTTTACTAAATAACTTTGTATTTTAATCGTACAACTATGTGTTAAAATGAAAGTATAATAAGATAAGTTTGAAATTTGATTTCAAAGTTCTTTTTAATTGGAATTGAAAAGCTTGTTTTCGATGTGGTCCATATGAAAATTACTCCTATCGATGGCAATTAACTGAAAACTATGCAAAGGTTCGGTAGCTATCAACAAAAAATTCTCAAAATATTCGGTTGTCAGATTCTAAATACTAGAAGTACATCACGAGTCTCAGTGTTCGGTAGCAAGCAACCAAAAATACTGCATATGTTTAAGTATCTAGCAACAAAAAAAAACCTCAACATTTCATCTTTCATTAAAAACATGTTCAATAGTAAGCACTATTGTCGCCATAAGCCATCATGATTTATAATGCTCCCAAGATCTTTTGCGTCGTCGTTGTTCATGATGAAGGTTTTATTTGTTTGGGAAGAAATTCACAATCTAATAACTAGTTACTATTTAGACAAATGACAAATTCGAGCTTATGATGACTTCTAAATTGAGACGAAAATTATCAATAAACTAATAACTAGCTTACGTTTGCTGAAATACTTTGAATGTCTTCTGTTAAATACCATTAATGAGTTGGTATATATGATTACATACCATACGAATCTTGTATTGGATAAATTATATTATCCTATATGTCAATTGTCCATCAAATAAAAACGAACATAATAGGATAAGCTAACATCTTCAAGGTATTAATATAAAAGAGAAACAAATCCAACTACTAAATTATTGATCACAAAACACAAAATGTACAAAATAAAAACAAATTACTAGGGTGTGGGCCTAATATTTAAGAAAAATAAGAGTGACTACACCCAAGTTTCGTCTCTAAACATTCATCAAGTTTATTTAAAAAAAAAAATTCTCATACCTATATATAAATTTAGCACAAAAGATTGAGTGATTTCTTAACAAAACAATTATTTTCTTTGGATAACCATAGGGTTTTGAAACACATAACGTGGGAACCAAGCGACTGATGAACTTTGCGACTGTTGAACTTTACTTACCGTGCTTATTTAACCTTAGCAACTGTTCTTCATATTGCGTCTGGCTATAGTGCAAATTTTGCTTCAAGAAATAAAAGAACCATGCAATCAATCACATATTGAACAAAGACATATGCCGTCAACGGAAATTATAAAATTAAGAGAAAGTCTTCATAATTAATACAAGAAAAAGGAGTGTAAAAAAAGGAAAGAAAAATGGGCGTCCAAAGAAAAATAAATTCATAAAAAGTAAAGGAAGCGAATTCTTCAAAGTTTTGTAAATTATTTTGAGTGTTGAAAAAATTATATTAGAATAAATTGAGCGCCCAGAACAATAAGGATATTTAAAAACGAAACTTGGATGTACGTAGAATCAATTGAGCTGAATACTTTTTCAAAGGATCCCATAAAGATAAGAGAATCTTAATAAAACACTCGGATACTGATCCAATGGCCGGCGTCGAATCTGGAGGCCTTCGGTGCCCATTGTGATATGTCGTGGTTTGTGGGGGTGGGTTCTGTATTCCAAAGCACGTAAAAGACAAGACAAATAAAGCAAGAAACACCCCAAAAGTGGGGAGTGGGGAAGGAACGTAAAAGAAAAAGTTGTATATTTAGAAAATAAATGATGTTCCTAATCTTAATATTTTAACATATAATTAGGTGAAATGAATATGTTTGTTGAAACATATTATATTCATTGTGAAACTGACATTGTTTACCTGAAAAATATAGCAATATAAAACCTGAATTTTCCCAAACAAAATCAAAACAACCAGGAACCAGCAACTGCACACCCAAAATTTGAAGGTGAAAAAGGTGGAAATAAACACCATTAATTTCAATTTATTTTTGTTTCCTTCTGTTTTTTCACCATTGATCAATCAATTGTGCACCGCTGAATTGTAGGCTGGTTCATTTCGTTTGGCTGCCGGCTTGCTGGCTATGAACCTCTAGTGGGGTTTTCTGGTTGGGAAATTCAGAGCTTGATCTGCTGCAATTTCGTGGCTGTTCTCTGAACTTCTTGACTACCATCTCTAATCCCCTTAATGGAGGTAAACCCATCAAAACCCATCAATTTTTATTTGGAATTTGATTGAAGTTTTAATCTTTTTTGTTCTTAGGATTGAAATTTTGATTTTTTGTTCAATTATGTTGTTGCTTTTATTTGGTTATTCAGAGTATTATTTCATCTGGGCTTCATATAATTTAATATGTATGTGTATTTGAATGAACCTATGGATGGAATCATGGAATGGATGGATTATTGATGATATGTGTGTGTGTGTTAAACAAAATGTTATCCTGTTTGAAGGAGTTTTTTTTTTAACATGAAGCTATGCTTTGATGTTCTAATCTAATAAAAACTACGGGAAGGGGAATTTGAACTTGGGTGCAGGGGATTTGATTATTAACTTTGTGTTTCCTCTTGGTTTCATATATGTGCGTATGTATTTGTATATTCGAATAAGCAAATAGATGGAATGGATGGATGAATGATGATATGTGTGTATGTTAAACAAAATGTCATCCTGTGTAAAGGAGATTTTACATGAACTTTTTTTTTTTTTTGTATTCAAGCGATATCTAAACTACAGGGAGGGAGATTTGAGCTTGGGTAAAGGGGATTATGAACAACGATTTTCCCAAATTTATTCATGGTTTGATATGAAATTAGCTATAGGTAGTTTCTCTGCTGGTGGGCAGAATGGTAAATGGATGTTTTATTATAGTTGTGGAGGATACACCTGCCCAACTACCATGAGGATATATGTTAGAGACTGTTGAATTTTGAAATATCTAGAGGCAATTTGTAAGGTTTCTCTTCTCTTATGGAATAATATCGGCACAGTACATTCCAGAGCGTTTGTTAATCTCTGATACAAGTTACAACTATGAAATATATAGTTTTTTTGCTTTGAGTTCTGCATGCTACATGAAACATTTCGAGATCCTTTAAAACATATATAAAATTTTACCTAAGTCAGTCAACTTCTTAAGAAAGAAGAGATTTTCTATATCCAAATTTCCAAACAGAATAATGGAGTGGTCTTGATTTTTAGGGTTGATGATACAGCGTGTGAATTTATCCATCTCAGGTTTCATAGATATAATTAAGCATTGAAAGAAATTCTACTTTTTCAGATCGATTTTATGAATGTCTAGTTTTCATAAATAGAAAAGGGGAACTAGAGGAAGGTCGGAATGGTTACAGTAGTAAACTAAGAAACAATTTTCCAAAAAATTAACAGTGGATGGTGTCCCAGATAAAGCTAAATAGGATAAGACCTAAGATATTCGTATCGCCAGAGGTTGAGGTTCCCTGAGCTGGTTTTTTGTAATTTTGGCTACTCATGAGAATTTTTTAACTTAGCCTGCAGCTGCAAATGTGTTACTTGTTTTCCTTCAAAAATATTTAGGACTGAGATCGGTTAACTCTTTGAGAATAGATGCTCATTCCGTTTGGGATTTAATTATGCTACTTTTCACAAACCATGCACTCTACTGATCATTGTTGAAATTGGTTTTGTGTGTTAAAAGATTCCAGATAAAATGGAGGCAGAGGCTGAAAGTCATATGATATCAGCTGCTGCATTTGTGGAAGGGGGAATACAAGAGGCTTATGGCGAGGCCTGCAGCATATGCCTTGAGGAGTTTTGTGATGGTGATCCTTCAGTGGTAATATATCAAGAAGCGTATCCTTCTTTTTGTTTTCTCCTCACACATGAGAATCTTATGTCTTCATGCGTTGATCTTATATAGATGTACCGTTAATTCCATTCTGTGTCTTGCTTTGCAGGTTACTTGTTGCAAGCATGAGTTTCACCTCCACTGCATCCTTGAGTGGTATAAAGCATTTTAGTTTCAATTATGGCTCTTATTAAAATCAATTATCTTACTTTTTATTAATTAATTTGTATTGATCTTTCATTTACACTTATTTTAACTTTTCAGCGAGTCTAGTTTTGACCTCCATGTGAGGCCAGTTTTTTGCACCAAGCAGTACAAATTTTTTTAGGACACTGCACCACCATCTTTACTTAGCGAAGATTAAGATTAGAAATATGGAAGGAGAAGGAGATGCGACACTGGGAATAATGGGGGTGGAAGGGTTGATTAATATTCTTTAAATTGTGGTTGGGGTGAAGATATATGAATTGGCTGTGGCGATAGCGCCGTTCTCTATGGGTTCCGGTGACTTGGCTGATATGTTTTCCTTCAATGCATAGTTCCATTTCCCAGCAAATGTAAATTTAAAGTTTAAACTATGACTTCATGAAGATGTTAATATTTTGGATTTTGTCTGCTAATGAGATATCCACTTAGTTTCTTACTTTGCTTTAAGACAATGTTTGGGTTTCAAGTTTTATCTTGCACGAAGATTCTCCATGCACATACAGACGCGTTTACAAGGCATACTTAGATCATCAATAACTATTGATTGGGAATGAATTACCAGCGTATAATGTTGTTGGGGGAAGGTAGACACTACACTCTCAGAGTCTAACAATATTATACATTCATATAGGTGCCAACGAAGCTCTCAATGTCCCATGTGTTGGCAACCCATTAGCTTGAAGGATCCTTGCAGGTTCGTTTTTTGTCATTTTTTATTTTGACATGTTATATTTATTGACCTGGAGTTAACTGAAATGCATACGTATATTGGCAGCCAAGAATTACTGGAGGGAGTAGAAAGGGAGAGAAGAATTAGAGAGACCGCAAGAAATGCACCCATATTTCATCATCCCACCCTTGGCGATTTTCAATTTCAGCATGTCCGTCATCTTCTTTCTTTGGTTTTTGTTGTTGGAATAACGTTTGATACGTAGGATTGACTTGGCTTGGACTAATTATAGGGATTGGATTGGATTGGTTTGGCTTGCCTTGGGTTGGGTTGGTTCTGTTTAGGCCCCTCATGTTAAATGATCTAAAATAAACCCACATAGAGGAGGTATAATCCCAACTTATCCAGTTCTTAATTAACCCCATGTTTGGTCCAAGTTAGATTTTGTGTTAAATAGCCCAATCCAGTCCTAGTCTGGTCAATCAAACGCCCCCTAAAAGTATAAATTTTAAGATTGTTTCATCATGGTTTTCAATGTGTTTATGCAATTTATTGACAAAAAAAATGTGTTTATGCAATGGAATGCAGTTACATGTGGGTACTACCAATGCTGAACTTGAAGAGCGCATAATTCAGCACTTGGCTGCTGCTGCTTCTATGGGAAGGGCCCACCACCATGGTAGAAGGGAAGGCCATAGGAGCCGATTATCTGCTCGTGGTCATCCACACATCTCAGTACCTTCTACTCATTCTAGGTCATCTCCTCTTGGTCCTGTTCATGCCCCTGGAGGAGACACTGAACCAGCTGAAATAACTGTAGCAAGTCCATCTACCCCACTTACATCAGATGGAGACGAAACATCACGAATGAGCGCACAATATCCTTCTGTTCATACGGATGGAAATTCTTCCTCGCCATCTGGGTCTTCACGCACGCATAGAAATCGTCAAGGAAATTCCTCTAGCAATTTGTAATAATCATTTTCTTATGTTGCATTTATGTTATTGTCTAGATCAGTATACTGTATGCACTTCTATGCAAGGCATTTGTATGACTATTTAGTATCTTTTTGTAGGAGCTCTACTAGCCATGCCTCCTCTTTGAATCAGGACAGAGCAGGACCATCAGAACTTCACTCTCTTTCAGAGTCTCTGAAATCTAAGTTTAATTCTATGTCAATGAGGTATGATATAAAGTAACCACTCTTCCATTTTGGACATCACCTTAGTAGTTTAATGCTTTTGTGTGTATACAGTCGGTTTGCTCTTTTACCATCCTCATTTGTTTGTTGTATGTGTGCCTAGGTACAAGGAATCGTTTTCGAGGAATACACGAGGATTGAAGGAGAGGCTGTTCTCTCGTAGCACTTCTATGTCGGAACTCAGTTCTGAAGTCCGTAGAGAGGTTAATGCTGGAATTGCCACCGTATCTCGAATGATGGAGCGCCTTGAGACAAGAGAAAATAGTACAGACAACCAGTCTTCTGGAGTGAATCAGACTGCAGATGGTTCTGCTGCAGAGCAGGGCAACCAGAACCGTGCAGAGATTCATGGAGAAAACCCTTTGAGTGACAACAATAGGCCTGGTACTACATGTGCCGCGGGTTCTGCTTCACATTGATCTGCTATTCATTGTTTAAGCAATGCATCTATCCTCAGCATTTCATAATTAAGGTGAGTAATAATGTTGGTTTGAATTTTATTATTCTGGTATCGAGGTTTCATCACCAATGCCACCTTATTTACGTCTTGTTTCCATCACCATTGGTGCTTATTAGGCACACCGTATGTAGTGAGAATATACAATTTTGATTTGAATTCTGCGCTTGCATGCAATATTTGTTTGTGTGTGCAGTGCCGCAAGCCCATCACCTGACCAGTGCAAAAGGGATTTTGGAACCCATAATCAATTTCACCAAAAACTCTTTCAGTCCTTTTAGAAGCACTTCCAAACGAGTCCTTACTCTTAATCACGTGTTCATGCCTGATTTAACCGTATGCCGTCTAGCTGGCTGCTTTGTCAATTAGGTTGACAGTTATTTCCGCCGCCATTTGTTCAACCATGTCTTTTTTTCCTTTTCGCGTGAGTGAGAACTGAAGAAATCTGTGATCAAACGAAAGACCTTAATTCAACTAATTCGCTTGAAGTTTTTCAAAGTTTCAAATCTGCTTGCTTAATGTATGTATATATGTACACCTATCATATTGATCCAAGTTATCCGAGTTTAGTGTGCCTTTTAAGGTTGTTACCCTTTTCTCCAGACATGGGATGCTGAGGACGAGATGCTCTTGCACTTCAGGCCGGAGTTAAGGAATTTGGGTATTTGGAAACTATCTCGATTGTGGTCTGAATTCGAATAAAGAAGAGAAGGTCTCGACAGAAGAGCATCGATCTGGACAGATATATTATAAACGGGTATTATCTGTGTATATATTTTTATATATTACCCAACATATAGTGCTTTAATTATGTCTGGATGGTCTATATTGGCACTGAATTAGTTTGGATGCTAAGGAGGAATGTTATGGAAGCCTTTCCGATATGCCGTTACACATTATTCGTTTGAATCGAGCACTGAAATTTTCGTTAACACCCTTATGAGGACCAGTTCTTTTTTCTTTAAACATTTTAGGATGGAAATTAGTGGAAAGTAAACTCTACCCACCCTTTAGTTAAGGTGCCAAAATGCTTTCTAGGTTGATTTGTCTTTCCTTCTGTTATTTTGTCTAATGCAGGGACAACTTGAGGAGCGGGATGTTGTTTTGAGGGATGTGAGATAGCTAGCTGGATTTCCGGCTTTGCATGCTGATGGACTTGCCGTCTCACATCCCACAAAATTGGATTCGCTCCTCAAGACATTTGTTATAATAGAAATGTATATGTATATATTTAAATTTCACCATTACCATTTTCTTACTAACGTCTCATGTTTGACCCTTTCACGTATTGGTCTTAAGAAGGTGGTCTGAGCTACAACATAGCCCGTATTTAAATAATGCTTCTATTCTTCTTTCTTTCTTTCATTTAGTCTCGTTGCAAAATCGTCACTTAACTTCTTGAAACTCGCATTCCGTTTCACTTCGTGAAAGGAGTTTAAACTCGCATTCTGTTTCACTTTTCCATGTATAAAATGTCTGTCCGGATGGATGCTCTTCCGTCGGCGTGGTTGTTGATTTCCTTCTGTGTGTTGTTTTGTTAAATTTTAGTTGGCTAGACATGTTGCACGTTTTTATTGAATGTGTGGGTTCCATCAGCATGAGTGAGGTGGGGGAGGGTTGCGGGTGCGAAATTGTTGACGGTCTCCCTGCATGTAACCCGACTGTATGGATCTTAGATGAGCGGACGAAAACAAGGCAAAGTGAGACGGATTGTGAGTTTCAGGAGGTTAAGTGGCGATTTTTTATGTTTACGAGACTATACGGAGACTCGAGATTAGTCTCAGGAGGCAAATTGTTGATGTCTACATTTGGATCAACTTTCTGAGTGTCAAATCTCTAGTCTTCATTGTGACTCCTAGAGCATCGCACTTAGAGCGTTTGATGTTTAAGTTTTCAGAGAATGTTTCGGGATTTTTTTTCTTTTTAAACAACGATATATTTACACTAAGTATAATTTAGTCTAAGTAAATGGAATCATCTCCTTTTGTAAAGGATGGTTTAGAGAGACATTTGGTTCACTTCAAGGTGGAATTTAGTGTCACAAATAACTAAAAATGTGTAAAAATTAGAAAATGGGTACAAGGAGCTATAAATAGAAATTACATTGCGAGTTAAAATGCTAGGGAGACCGCAGTTTTGTACTATATTGGTGTATCATCATATATGGCAAATGATTTATATATGTGATGGTGCACTAATATGGTATAATTACGTGGTCTTCCTAGCATTACTCTTCATTTTAAACCAATTTTGTGAGCAAGAAATGCATTTTAATTCTGCATTAAAAGCTCAAACAATATGATCTAACAAAAAAAAAACATAATAAATACACCTTATTTGATACATTTTTTAAATAATTATTGGTCTACATGTTGTTCGCCACAAATATTGTTAGCATTAAAGACATAATGGTCATGAATTTTTTTTAAATATAAGTAGTATTTTTACTCTAAACTGCATTAAGCGAATGAATAGTTTGAATTCAAGATACAGTTGAACGAAGAGATATATCTTATCCATCAATTTTCTTCAATAATTCGAACTCAATGAACAATCATGATTGAATCGAGAAAATACTATTTTTACTTATTTGTTAATCTAATGAATATAACGATGAATTACCGAGTAGTCCGGACTATTAAATACTTATCTCTTATCCACCAGAGAAATCCAACAAATGCAAGTTTAGACGAAAACTTATTCCCAAATAAGGAGGGGTGCATAACCCTAATGGAAACTCCACTTCAATCTTCTTTTTCCTAAATCATTAGGCCCCTAAAAATAAAAAGAACTAAAAAGAAAAAAGACTATCTCCAAGTTAGGGGGACACTCAACCTCAAAGTTATAGTATATGAATTAAGTGCAGGAAACCCATCATAAGTTTGTATATCATTTTCCAACTATGCGTTACACAACAATTGGTGCATAGAAAAAGATACATTCTAGAAAAAGTTAGAAAAAGTCGGGTACAAATTAAGCAAAATAGTTGGTGTGGCATGTGTGCTCT
Organism: Malus sylvestris; assembly: GCF_916048215.2. Classification (NCBI taxonomy): domain Eukaryota; kingdom Viridiplantae; phylum Streptophyta; class Magnoliopsida; order Rosales; family Rosaceae; genus Malus; species Malus sylvestris. The sequence goes on along the minus strand of NC_062271.1, from coordinate 4,675,898 downwards.
TCAAAAATTAAAGGTTTTTATTTGGTAACTTCCACACTTAAAAAGGCTAAAATGTTGTTTTTAACTCGATTGTCTCTTACAATTTGCAAAACAATAGTGCTATCCGCATATTTATTTTTATTTATCACATACTTTTTTAATTTTCAATTGTCGAATCGAGTAAGTTGAAAATATCAATGGCAAAAATTATCTAAACAACACTATCATTTGCAAAAATCATTCGTATTTTTGTGTGTATTTAACTCCTGATTAGTACTTTGTACCAACTAATTTCTTAATAATATCTTGTATAAAATAAGTCTTTACATAGTTAATACATACGACGTTTTTGTCAATCATTCTCTTTAAATTGATGATGACATGATAAATTACTTTTTGTTACACTGGGAAGAAACAAAGAACAATGATTGTCTGCCCTCCCACTTCCGATGCCCTCCTGTTTGTGTGGTCACGGTTAAGTTATGTCAATATTTTATATTACTATTCATTTTTATCTTATTATCTCTAAAAAAAATAATATAAAATGTTGACGTGACTTAACTGTGACCACACAAAACAGGATGGCACGAAAAGACATCGGAAGTGAAAGGGCAAACAATCCTTGTCCATAAACAAATCCAAACTTATTGTAGCTTTAATTTATTATCTCATGCTCACACATCGCTTCAGCTAACCCTAAAAATCTGATTATGTGTTATCGAACTACATTACATATGTTTGTAGTAGGCTTTAGAGCTTCTTTTCTATGGAATATTACTAATAGGGGCTTAAGAATTTTTTTTATTAGTACAGGCAATATTTTACTAAATTTAACTTTAACTAAGAAAATTTTAAATTACCTATAACTTGGTTTGGTTGTAAAAAAACAAAATTTGGGAAAAATTAAAGCATTATTAGGGGACTAAATGACAAATTATAAAAGTTCACAAGAGATTATCATCACAAACAAATAATTAAAATTTCATATTAGTTTTTTCATACTTTAGTTTTATAATTTTGATTTTTTTTTTTTGAACCAACAATAGTATCAACGATAGGAGAATGCGTGGGCTAAGCTTTACAATGAGTCTATCATAATAATGTGATTTAAATGCGTCTTTAGTAAGAATTGAATCAAAAATCTCTTACTTACAAGTAAAAAAAATATTATTAAACCACAGTACTAAGTAATTTATAATTTTGATTTAGCACACCGAGACATTGTGAAATCCTCGGGTGTATGTATTTGTAACATTTTGTTTATGTGGACAACGGAATTTTATGGACAGATGAGGCTGACAAGCAATCTGCCAGTGGAGAAAACTTCACCGTCCTGGACTTTAATAATAAACGAGACGAGAGAAAGAAAAGTGTGACACGCGCGCTTTTCGAGAGTGACGTGGAGGGTGTTTTTGTTGCTTAGCGTACAACTTTGGGCCTTCTTCGTAATTTTCTTCTTTGTAAAATCGGAGGACACCGACGGCTCGCCGTGAAGCCTTTTTAGCTGCCCACAAGCTTAAGCTTCGGCTTCTCCCTTCTCACCTGCTCACATAAACTCTGGAAGATTATAAAATAATAAAAAACTAAGGAAATTTTTATTTAAATTCATCTAACTTATTTCTACACCCAACTTATTCTTTGCACCTATTTAATTTTTAACAAAACTATTAATATCTCTTTAAACCCAAATTTAAAACCTAATATACCCCTATAAAGCCAAATCAGAGGTCGTTGGTTCTTGGAATACCATTGATGGCTGCTCACTTATTTTTCATTTCTTAGGTCTTCACGTAGGGAAATTTTCACGCATGGTACTGGAAATGCAACGTTTAATTCCTTTGTCAGCTCTCTAGGTGTGCAAAACCCCTACGCTCTGTCCTTTGTGTTCTTCAAAACCGAGTGCCATTTTTTCAAGTCTGCAAATTTGCAAGATAAAAATCAATGGCTCCTAAGGCCGTTCATGTTTCTGATGTTACAAACCTTGATCAAGTCACAGAAAATGTTGCCGCATTGGTTGTACATTCTCCGTGGTTGGCTCAAGGTCTCGGCATTTGCCATCAAATTAATTACTTGGAATTCAAGAAACAAAAAACCAAGAGGAATCTGACTTTTGGAATTGGGGTTTTTTTTCTAATTTTTTTTTTTGGTTTGTGTGAATAGTGTGAAAGATGAGAGTGAAGAAACGAAATGGGGATACAAATGGCCAAAGTTCATGCTGATGGGACACAGAGGCAGCATGATGAACTTGTTGTGTGGTAGTGGATTAAGAGTAAGAAAGGCGATATCTGCAAGTTTTTTTAGTTTTTTGGGGTGCAGACTTTGTATTAGGACTTTTAGGCAATACTATTTGCACCAATAGATACATTGATACCATGATTTTGGGGTGTAGTTAGACTACACCGACAAAGAAGAAAAAAATAATATAAAAACAGAAGAAGCAAAAAGAATCAAAGGTCTTAGCAATATCTGCAAGTCTTTTTGGTTTTTTGGGATGCAAATGGATAATGGGAGACCAACTGTAGTGTAATATCCCACATCACCTAGGGGAGTGGATCATGTAAGTCTTATATGTATATTCCCATCTTTACCTAGCACAAGACCTTTTGGGAGCTCACTGGCTTTAGGTTCCATCGGAAATTCGAAGTTAAGCGAGTTCGGGCGATAGCATTCCCAGGATGGGTGACCCATTGGGAAGTTCTCATGTGAGTTCCTAGAAACAAAACTGTGAGGGCGTGGTCGGTGCCCAAAGCGAACAACATCGTGATACGGCGGAGTTGAGCCGGGGATGTGGTGGGGGCCCGGGCCGGTATGTGACAATTTGGTATCATAACCAATCTTTGGCCGGAAGTGTGCCGACGAGGACGTCGGGCCCCTAAGGGGGGTGGATTGTAACATCCCACATCGTCCAGAGGAGTGGATCATGTAAGCCTTATATGTATATTCCCATCTTTACCTAGCACAAAGTTTTTTGGGAGCTCATTGGCTTTAGGTTCCATCGAAACTTCGAAGTTAAGCGAGTTCGGGCGAGAGCATTCCCAGGATGGTTGACCCACTGAGAAGTTCTCGTGTGAGTTTCCAGAAACAAAACCGTGAGGACGTGGTCGGGGCCCAAAGCGGACAATATCGTGCTACTTGGAGTCGAGCCCGAATGTGGTGGGGGCTTGGGCGGGGATGTGACATGTAGCAATTTGCTGTTGCAGAAAGATAAATAAACCATGCAGGATTGATTGAAAAAAAAATTAAAACAAAAATACTCATCTTCTAAACTCTACAAAATTGAAATCAAATGAACAAAAAATTCAAAAATCGAGTCATACCTTAGTTGGAGGATTCAAAACTTCAAAATCACAATCCATCAATAGAAAAACTTATTTTTCTCTATTAGGGGTTTAGCCAGAATGAACGTAGAATAAGCAAAGAGTGATCGTAGGATTTAATTATAGTGTTTGAGTTTATTGATAAATTTGAGTTTTGTTATTAATTTCATTTTGTAATTATGCAATAGAGTAAAATAGACAATGAACATTTAAAATTTTAAGTTAGATGTAAAAAGAGGTTGCATGGGTTTAAATAAAATTTTCCAAAAATTAATTAATCTTTTATTCCGAAGGAGTTTTAATTAATTTGTGTTTATGCAGCATAAAATGACCTAATTAAGCATTTAAAACATGAAACATCTTGTTACTCCCTCAAACGACCTGTTACCAAAAAGAAACGAAAAATGAAAAAGATATAATGCAACGCAACGGTGTGAAGTTTGTATAGCGGACTTGTAGTTAAGTAGCACATTAAAGTAATTAGTTGCATGATAAATTTAATATATGTATGAAGTTTATAAATTGTTAACAAGTAACAATAATAACTTCTATATATGCATTACAACTATGGTAGATTTGGGTTATAAGTGGGCATGTGCTGACCTTTAACTCATAGTGCATGCGGTATACTCTTATGTAATCAATTTATCACGTGTCAATTGTCTATTGAATAACTGCACTTTTTGAATATATGACAAACTTTTGTTAGATGATGACGCCACTAAGACTATATCTTGGTTGCATGAGAGAATCTCTCATACTGTATCGCTTAAAAACTACCATGAGATTCTGTCATCATGACCCACCACATCAACATATAACATATTTGGTATCAAATTTGCCTTGTACTCATAGATGATGGACAAACTAATGATGTATATTGAAAAATAAAAATAATTGTTTTTCCTGTAATTCAAAATATATAAATTGGATTAATACCATGCAATTTGGTTATAAACTGAGATATTAGTAAATAAAAACGTCAAATATGATGGAAAACGATGCATGTGAGTAGTATGATCGCATCAAACAGATATAATTTTTTGAATAAAAAAAAATTATATCTTGTTTCATTTGACAACCCAACACAGAACTCCCCTCTTTTTTACAACATTTTTCTATCAAACACAACAACTGGCGTGGCTTCGACTTCAACTCCAACTCTACCAGCTTCGCTTCACTTCCACACAACTCAACTATTCGAAGCCAAAGCTTTTAGAGAGAGAAGCAGCAGCAGCAGGTGCCAGGTGGTGAGTACTGGGAGAGAGAGAAAGCTAGAGAGAGAAAGAGAGAAGTCTCCGTGAAAGAGAGAGAGAGAAAGAGGAAGTCTCTGCGTGGTCCCCACCTCTAGCTGTCAATAAAATTAATTACTCATATCTCTCACCTTCTTCCGAAGCCTCTTAATCTCACAAACCCCAAACTCCTGTTATTCCTTCTTCTTCCTCCTCCTCTTCCACTTCTCTACTTCCACTTCCCACCGCCGCCAAACACTCCCACACCAAAACTCCAACTCCAACATTACCACCGCCAGCTACCCAGCAGCAAGTCCGACTTGTTCGCCGTATCTTTCGGGCGCCATGGACTCCCAGATCTATGGTCGCTGCCTCTTCTTCGTCTTAGCTCTCGTCCTCTCCGCCGCCGCCGCCGTCACATTGCCATCCAACAAATCCTCCACCGCGGCGGTCAACTCCAACTCCGTTCTCGTCGCCCTCCTCGACTCGCATTACACCGAGCTGGCCGAGCTCGTCGAGAAGGCCCTCCTCCTCCAGACCCTCGAGGAGGCTGTCGGCAACCACAACGTCACCATCTTCGCCCCAAAAAACGAGGCCCTCGAGCGTCAGCTCGACCCGGAATTCAAGCGGTTCCTGCTCGAACCGGGCAATCTGAAGTCCCTCCAGACGCTGCTCATGTTCCACATTATCCCCAGCCGCATCGGGTCGGCCCAGTGGCCTTCCGGGTCGGGTCGCCACCACAAGACCCTCTCCGGTAACCATGAGCACATTCATTTGACAACCCACAAGCCCACCGGCCGCAAATCGGTTAACTCTGCGCAAATCATCCGACCCGATGATGTGACCCGGCCCGACGGCGTCATCCACGGGATCGAGGACCTCTTAATCCCTCGCTCTGTCGAGGACGACTTCAACCGGAGACGGAATCTTCGGACCATATCCGCCATTCACCCCGAGGGAGCTCCCGAGGTCGACCCCAGAACCCACCGCTTGAAGAAACCGGCTCCTCCGGTTCCAGTCGGGGCCCCACCAGTTCTGCCGGTTTACGACGCTTTGGCTCCCGGCCCGTCTCTAGCTCCAGCTCCCGCACCCGGACCCGGCGGGCCCAAACACCACTTCGACGGCGAGAGCCAGGTGAAGGACTTCATCCACACTCTCCTCCACTACGGCGGATACAATGAGATGGCGGACATTCTGGTGAATCTGACGTCTTTGGCGACGGAGATGGGGCGGTTGGTTTCGGAAGGGTACGTGCTGACGGTGCTGGCGCCGAACGACGAGGCGATGGCGAAGCTGACGACAGACCAGCTGAGCGAACCGGGGGCGCCGGAGCAGATTGTGTACTACCACATCATACCGGAGTACCAGACGGAGGAGAGTATGTATAATTCGGTAAAGAGGTTCGGGAAGGTGCGGTACGACACGCTGAGGCTGCCACATAAGGTGGTGGCGCAGGAGGCTGATGGGTCAGTGAAATTTGGGCAGGGTGACGTTTCGGCGTATTTGTTTGATCCCGATATTTATACGGACGGGAGGATATCGGTGCAGGGGATTGACGGGGTGCTTTATCCTACGGAGGAGGAGGCCAAGGCGGAGAAGAAATCTGCACCGGTTGTTAAGGTTGCTGCTAAGCCCAGGAGAGGTATATTCAGTAACTTTTTTCTTTCTCTGCATCACTAATTTGCTTCTTGTTTTTAGATTCCTTGCTTAAATTTGTGTTTGCTAGTAATTAGGTTTGTAATGTGTGTCATAATTGATGAAAATATATGTTTTTAAAGCCAAAAAACCCCCTCTTCCACCCTTTCTCCTTCTGATATAGCACCTAAGAACCCTAGATTAGATCACACTCCCATCCTCCCCTGTTGATATCCTCGGTTCCAAAGCTTTTCGCGGACATCTCACGACGGTTGCTGCTAGCAATTCCCGGAGCTGCATGCTTTGTTTTTCTCCGATTTGTTTGTTTCGTTTTTTATTGATTGATGTAATTCATGTTTGTTATTGTCGCGAGGGGCTGATAAAAATGCATTTGTTTTTTAGGTTAGGTTAGGAACTAGTAAACATTTCACTAGTCATTTTGTTTTGTTTTTTATTGATAGCGGAGTGGGTTGATTTCTGGAGAATCAGTTTACCACTGGGCTGGTACTAATTCATTCATAAAAAAAAAGGGGCAGCTTATTACATGCTAAATGCCACAACTGATTAGGAGTGATGCGATCATTGATTGATTAATGGAGGTTTTCTAAGATTTATCATTTGATTCATGGGCACGGGCATACCCAAGAAGGTGACACCCAACAACCCTACATAAGTTGTAGCATTTCTTAACATGTAAACCATCTCAAACCATCTATCCGCTTGAGATTTACATCAATCAACGGTTATCAATTCCCTACTTTTGCACGAGCAACACAAAGTATGACGCTTTTACTCGTGTTGTCTGTGCCGATATTAGGACATACCTAAGATTCTAGGGCTACAAATGTGACCATGGAGTTTCTTGGGGGTAGAAGGAGGAAGCTTGGAAGCTAGGGTTAGGCAGCAAAAACTGTCGGTGCAAAAGCATAAAAGTTTTGACATCACGGACCTTGGAGTGCAGGGGAGGAGAGGGACCCTTCCACCAATGGGTGTTCCGAATCATATGAAATGGTCTTATTCCATGTGACACCAGCCAAGCATTACCCAGCGGTGACCTAATGAGATATGACCCACCACACCACAGCCTGTCCCTTAATCTAATCTCTCCTACTAATTGAAAAGTCAGCTGGCAGAATTTGTTCTGTCATTCAAGCACATTACCTCCTCCCCAGCTCAGTAGCTGACCGTCATATTATTTTTATTTAATTTTCCCCTTTTTTTTTGTATTTGTTTAATTTGTTTTAATTTTTATATTTTTGGATTGAATTTCATGGCTTTTTCCAAGTGGTGATTTCTTGGCATTTATTAAATATTTGCATGTGATATTACAGGTTTTATTCAGTTGACTTATATTTTTTCCGTTTTCGACATAAATTTTCAGGGAAATTGATGGAAGTAGCTTGTAGAATGCTTGGAGCTGTTGGACATGATTCACACTTCTCTACTTGTCAATGAAGATACTGGTCTCTCTCTCCCTCTCTCTCCCTCTCTCAAAATTACAATTTCTCCCCGACGAAAGAAAAAAAAAGGATGAATATTTCACTGTAAACAGTTATCGATAATGGTAAATACCGTTCTTTCTTCTGCATTCGTTGTAATTTGTTTTTCGAAACACGTTTGGTTTTTTTGGGGTAAAACAGAGTTTTGGTAAGCATGGCAGTGTAGGATGATCGATGATATGAGTCTGCATGTTATATAAATGAATTGAATAATGAATGAATGAATGTATAAGCAGAGGGAGCGTTTGGCTTGCGGGATTCCTTTGGATATCCCTCCCAAACAAAAGAATCTCCATATCCCTCTTGATTTCTCTCCCCCTGATTTGTTATCAAAACTGTAATTACATACTCATTCTTTAATTATTATCTTTATTTTTTTCTGATTCTTTTGTTTTGGGTTACTATGTTTGCATGAACAACATCCTTTTTGTTCCATCGCTTTGCTTGTGAATCAAAACTTCAACCTGTTTGCTTGCGCATCAAACAACCAAAGTTCTTTGTGTCCTTTTAGCACCGTCTGCCGATGTGTCACCACCCGAGCAATCCACCATTTGCATTAATACAAATTATAAACTCGGAATCCTCTACGGTGTAATTTTGTCTATGAACAAGAATCAAACCCACGTGAACTTGAAACATGAAACTAACAATTTGACTTAGGCGTCGGATCACCTGAGACATGTGCACCACTTTTTGAATCTAACTACGCCGACCGGTCACTCTAGTTCACTGGCTGCTTATTGGGAAATTTTCATGCATACCACTAATTTTAAGCCACTATTTTTCCAACATACCGAGGTTGGACTTTTTGACAGGAGGAAGATACAAACTCGACACCTCGATAAAAGAAGGGTGATTTTGTATAAAATCAATACAAAGTTACCATATTGACAGTAGATCAACAATTTTTATATTAATTATAAATAGGTCAATCATGTATTCGTGACACTTAAATGTATTTAAAATAAACAAAAATTACAGAAACTGCCATTACAGCTGGCACCTACTTCAACTGACACCCAATTTCTCATATTTCCTAATTCTGTTTTTTATATTTAAATTCAGACACTGTTGCAGTGTCTATTTCATAGTTTTGTCTTTTTCATCACTCATATGCCCCATACATGCCCCTTTTTACATTTAGATTCAAACATTGTAATGCAGTGTCTATTTCCTGGTATTGTTTTCTATTTCAATTTAGACACTGTGTTGAAGTGTCTATTTCCTGGTTCTATGTTTTTTCATCACTCACATGCCTTCTATGCTTAACACCTCGCACGACTCTTGATTTCTACATTTGGATTCAGACAATACAACGCAATGTCCGTTTCTTGTTTTGTTTTTTACATTTAGATTCAAACACTACAATGCAGTGTCCGTTTCCTGGTTTTCAATTATTGATCATAGAAGTCTGTGTTTTCTGATTTTGAATTGCTAACCATAGTGTCTGTTTTCTGGTTTCGCATGTAGGCATGTAAACAGTGGTGGAAAAAACGCGAACGTGTACGGAAACATTTTCGTGAAAAGGGAGGAAAAAAAATCAAAACAGTTTTGATTGCTTAATTAGCAATCAAAATTGTCAAGCTCCAAGAATTTGCAAAACTGTTTCCTCTCTGATACATCAAGTCGACTACAAAAAAAAAAGTTTGCATCCTACTCAAGTTTCATCGTTGGTATCTAAATGTTTTCCTGATTTAATGAATTCTTTCTTCAAACATTGACTTTACAATATCATCACCCCATTGTGCTTTACAGATGTCAAGACCTTAAGAAGTTATAGATTTTCACAGCCCTTCATAGATGAGAAAAAAACATGTCTTTGATCTCCACAAGTCCTGTTTGGGATAAAATCTGAACTTTGGGCCAGAGAGAAAGTCGGCCCAAACCCAAGGCCCAGAGGAAAACTTAGGAGGCAGGAAAGAGGCTTTCGGCTGGGCACAAGTTACAAAGGCCACCTGCTTACCTGCTCAAAGACCACAGGGGGTAGGCTATTCAGTCACTACACAGCCCAATAAAGTACTTTATTGGTGGCATTCATGTAAAAAAGCTAGTGAGTCATCACCAAACCGCATTCGGGCACCGCTATTGCTACAGGAACCCAAGCTGAAGTCATCTATAAAAGGAGGAAGAGAAGACAGAATTAGGGACACTCAAACAAACAAACAAAAGCCAAAACTCTGCTCAAGCCAGATTTGCCTTCAACGAAGCTGTAGTCAGCACAAGCCTTCATCCCATTCGGGATAAACCTTCCCAAACCCTTGTAATAGCTCTGCTACCTTGTTCATGGTGGTATCGATTCATTTTGTATCCTCTTCTCCCCCGTCAACCCCTCTAAAAGCTTTCAGACCTCTGACAGAGCCACAAAGATAGATTTTGTAAGAAGTTCAGCCTTGGCCGATAAGGTTCAAACTTACCCGACTATCTTTGCTCTGTCTTTGTCTTTTCTTTCTTTTAAAAGCACAATAACATGTTATATATTCCCAGTTATATACAAGTTATTTCTAGCAAAGTCATAATGAAAATGAGTCTTCAGCACTTGAATCTGATCTGAATCGCGTCAGAGTTCAAATCAGATCTAAGTCTTAAGCCCGGCGGGCATGTAATTTAAAGATCAGTTTAAAAGTCCTTGGCCTCAAGGCATAAAAAATAACTCTATGTGGACTCAACCCATCCACGACAATCCTTGATAAGCGAGAAGTCCGAAGTTACTTGGGGCGCAAGTAATCAATCTATTTCTCTGTTTTGTTGCTATTATATCTTGATTCGTAGAAAAGGCTTAAGCATGGAGTGAATTCTGATAGAAAGCCTCAAGGCCTACACCTAAGGCCCCACGAAGGCATCTATTTAGCTTCATTTCATGTTGCGGTCTAGTTGGTCCGAGTATAAGGATTAACTCTGATGGGAAGCCTCAAGGCCTATACCTAAGGCCCTACAAAGGCACTCATTTGGGTTCGTCCTACCTCTTGGATTCAGATAATCAAAGGTATAATAGTGATAAGACTCTGGCAACCATAAAAGACCAAATATGATACATCCAAGCGCTGGTTTAGTTTGACAGGAAGCCTCAAGGCCTATACCTAAGGCCCCACAAAGGCACCTGTTATATCTAACTTGGTTTCTCGGGCGTATACATATTCAATCAAAGCTTAACACCCATTCAACATCTGCCATACTGAAGATGGCAGTGGCACGCCTGAGCACGACAAAGTTAATCTTGATTGTGAGCCTTAAGGCCTACACCTAAGGCCCCACAAAGGCACCCTTTCAAATTAACTCTGTCCTTCTCTTTCAGAACTGCCCGACGAGCCTTGCCCGAAGTGTGTCTTGCCCGACCAAGATCTGCCCGACAAAGGCTTGCCCGAGCGAGCCCGAGAAGAAAGCAGAAGTACGACAGATACCCTCAACCGACGCCATTCTCCCAGGGGAGCTGTGTGCTCGTCCGCCAGGAGATTCCTGCGACGAACAAGTCCCAACTAAACACCAGTAGTAGAACCTTTGAGAATCGATGGCGCCGACTCCCAATTCTGCTAATTCCAATTTGATTTCAGAAGCTGAGGAGAGAGAGATGGCGATGAGTCCGTTGATACTGAAGGCGGTGATGGTGATAGCTGGGGTGTGCATAGGCAGGTACATAGTGGGCCCACCTCTATACTGGCACTTCATGGAGGGCTTAGTCATCGTCTCCCACTTTTCTTCTTCCTCCTCTTTCGCTTGCCCTCTCTACATTGGCGATTGCTCTTCTCACCATGTCCTCCATCCCATGGGTAATGACATAAGGCATATATGGCATTTATTATTGACCTATCTCTAATTAATAAAAATATATCATTGATTAAGTTCAAAATAAAAATATGTCATTGATATATATATTAAATTGTAAAATTTTTGTTGATTTTTTTGGCTAAATTACCTATAAAAGAAATAGACTACGAATTAATTAGTTGGTATATGTCCAAACTTCACTCAAATTTCTTTGAGGTGTTATTATGTACTTGAAACTTAGCTACAAAAACATTAAAGTGCAAATACCATTTTGCCATTATTTGTGTTATAGTCTTTTTGTGACAGCCCGTTCCGGAAAATAATTTCCGTTGACATGAAATTACTAGTTTACCCTTGGACTTGTATTTAAGTTGGATTTAATTAGAATTTCCTAAGTTTTTGGAACCACTTAGGAATTAAGAAAGACTAAATTTTGATTGGTTGGAGAGATTTGTTCCACACACTACACCTCACTTTCTCTCTCTCACTCCCGTGCCGTCTCTCTCTCAGACTCACACTCTCATTCTCTTCCTCTCTTCTATGGACACAACCAGAATTCCTTGTAAACGTGATAGATCGAAGAAGAAAAATGGTACCATTGTGTTCCTAAGGTCCTCAGGAGTTCAAAGGTACCAATTACAGGTAAGATTACCTTCGATTTCACGTCGAACCACAAAACCTGATTTGGGCTACTATTCATGCTCACGTAAAATGTTGATTTTTAGGGAATTTAAAGGACATAGGGAGCTTAAGGAGGTCCTTACGAAGCTTGGAGTACTTCGTTTGAAGAAATTGGACGTCGGAATCGTGAGAACGACGAGTTTTAAGGTTTGCGGGATTATCGAAGCTTTTTCCGACAGGATTCCGGTGGTTTCAGAGCTCGAATCAGGTATGGTTTTGTTCGTCGTTGTGAGATCTTTAAAATGGTTCAAGTTTCATAAATTTTGGGTTAAAAACGAAGAAGATATAAAGAAATGAAAATTTTCTAGTTTCCGGCGACGGCGAGGGTCATCGAAGCTGAAGGTAGAAGATGATAGGATATTCCGTTAAGTTTAACAGAATATTCTAACGGCGTTAGGTCACATCGTTAAGTTTTGTTAAAGAATAAACGGAATATTCCAGAATATACCTAACGGTGTCCGTTGACATCGTCAATGTGCCTGGCACATGGCCGCGCGTGGGGGGCGCATCTGGCCGTGCCTTGGTAGGCGTGTGGCGGCGCGTGGGAGCTAAGAAAAATATTCTAAAAATTTGGGGATGATCCTGAGGTTGTGTAGGTCACTGTGGTATATTCATATACCCAAATTGAGCAATATATGAGAAGTTATTAGCTATTGTTGGTTATGGGCGTTAAATAACGTTTATTCGGTTATTATGCCTATAGGTGAGACCTATTCTCAGGACGTGCGTAATCAATTGAGGCTCGGGGGCTACGACCCATCGACATATCTGTGAGTGGGCAGTTATTTTCAGTATATATATACACTTGACGTTTTTCCCAGAAAACGTATTTAAAGGAATTGTGATTTAAATGCCATGCTATGCCAATGCCTATATTTAATTTTTGTATATACATTATCATAATTATGCATATTGTTGCACGGTGCTGTGGAGGCCCAGTTAAGCTTAGGTGAGTTATGTTTTGATTATGTGAATTGTCAATGATGTGATATGTGATTGAATAATGTTGAGCTCATAAAACTGCACCTAGGGTGATTGTGATTTAGCCAGAGATATGAAGTACATGCCTGTTTATTATGTCACCTCCCGCACCATATGCTCATATTGGATCCAATTTAGGTGCACAGTCTTGTCGTACAAACCTTATTTATGGTTCCGACTCGTAGGTGACTAGCAATTTATCGCCCGGCTATTATGTGAGAGGAGTATTGAGCATAATTATATTACACCCATTATCGTCGTACAGACCCTTGCATTTGGTTCTGACTATTGTGCAGTATGTTACCGTATAGGTCATTGTAGGGACTCCGGCTATAGTGACTTTTGAGCTATGAAATTCAGCCGTATAGACTACCTCTGGGGTTCAGGCTAACATGTTATATTTCTATGAAATTATTCTTACCTGATTTGCTTCCTCTATTATATCGTGGCTTGGCATACATATGTTTATATTATGTGAAGCACGATTGAAATGATATAATTACACATATATATTTATGTACATTCTTATACATTAATTATGGGAAAAATTATACTTGTTTTACGGCGAGGGGTTAGTATATTCAAAGTAAAATAAGGTTTCATGTAAATGTGTTTTACTGACCCACTCAACTTTGTTTTTTGCCCCTCCAGGTTTTAGTTAGCAGAGTTTGGTGGCCACGAGGAATTCAACGGTGTTCTGACATATCTCGAAAAAGTAGGATTCACCTTTTGGTGTTGTATCTTAGTAATTGTCTTACTTGACTGCAACTAGACTTTCTTATTGCTCTGAAAGTGTATTTATACACTTAAACTCTCACTAGTATCCTTTCTTAGTTGGGATTGTTAGTCGCTTGGTTTTAAATTATTAGTATTTCTCTTACTCTTTATCGCTTCCGCTTTGCGTTCATGGCTACGTCACTCTAACGTGACGACCAGTACGTCTCGACTCCGGTCGGGGTGTGTTACTTTTTTTGTCAATATTTCTTCCAAAAATAATAGAAATAAATGAATTGATCTTTTTGTTATATGAATTTAGACCTCAAATTTCTTTTGCATTAATTTAGAATAATGAGGTGGTGGTTGGCTACAGGATTTAAATCCAGGCATCACAAGTTGGTGGTGTTGCATGGTATGATTAGTTGGGATCAGGATCTTCTCCTGAGCAGATGGAGAGGATCCTCCTGACCAGGCCCATCGGGCCGTTTATTTTTTATTCAACGATTATAATTATTATAACTTTTAGAGGGACCCCCTGTTTGTAACCATTGAATAAAAAATGAACGGCCTGATCGGCCTGGTCAGGAGGATCCTCTCCATCTGCTCAGGAGAGGATCCTGGTCCGATTAGTTGGTATTATTTGTCACTGTGTAATCAATTGGGGAAAAAATAAATAAAAAGATTTTGGTCAATTATGGTAGTTGCTTAATTAAATAAAACCCCTTTTTTGAATGCTCATTAAATATCATAAGATTTCTTTTTGTTCTTTCTAATCAAACTTAAGCATATAAAAATCGATTTTTAAAAGGAAGATATTACAAAGATCCTTTAGATGTGGAATCATCACTCACTTGTCCCCACGTGGGACATGTAATTTTGCATTTTATTGTCAAAAAATGGAAGTGACTGTAACGGAAAGGGATCCTCCGGATCCCTTCCTCCTAATCTACCAGATTAGGGAATTTATGCTGTTAAAAATTGATCTAACGGCTAAAGTTATTATAATTTTTAAAGTGAACACCTGTTTGTAGCCGTTAGATCAAATTTCAACGTCATGGATCCCGTGATTTGTTGGATTAGGAGGAAGGGATCCCCTTTCTGTAATATTATTCAATTCACCAATATCGATATTTTAAACACTGGCCACAATATACACATGAATCAAGAATTAATGATTAGATACTATGGAAACAATAAGTTTGTGATATGTGAGAAGAAAAACTTCTTTATAATGACAAATAATAAAATAAAACATTTCACTAGAAAGAATAAATTATACATAACTTAATTGAAATTTTAGTCATAAAAGCAGCACAAGTGTTATTGAAGTAAACTAACATCATAAAGAAAGAAATTAAAAAAAAAAATTAAAGAATGTATAGTCTCATGGATATTTCTTGCAAACTTTTTGCAAATTGTCTGCAAACATTGGATATTTCTTGAAAATATCGAGGAAATTGATTGATTTCTGGAAATATCGTGGATATGGGGTGAATTTTAGACTTCATCCTTTTTTTCCATATCGTTCCCTAGAATTTTTGGATATTTCCATGGAAATATCAAGCATATCAAGGATATTTCAAACACTGGTTGTGGCTTCATATGACATTGCCTAACAAATAATTTTAAATTTCCATGTTTTTGAGCAAATTTCCATCATTTCCATCAAAGACAATCGATATCGATATTGATATATGATATATCCGTTGATATTTTCGCAAATTTGCCTATCGATATTTCCACCTATACCGATATTTTAAACACTGGTTACATCATAT
Organism: Malus sylvestris; assembly: GCF_916048215.2. NCBI lineage: Eukaryota > Viridiplantae > Streptophyta > Magnoliopsida > Rosales > Rosaceae > Malus > Malus sylvestris. The sequence continues at coordinate 4,660,317 of NC_062271.1, read as the reverse complement.
GTTTTATTTATCAACACCAACCCGAAAGCGGAAATTCGGCATTCACTCTATTGCAACATGTGTGTTAATTACACCACTTGACACACAGGGAGAAATTCATATAGGTATTGTTTGGTATGCAGACATGACGGGATAGGACGAGACGGAACGGAGAGGGAACAAAGATGTCCTCAGATGGAAACAAGGAGGAAGAAGAAGGAGACGGAGATGTTATAATTTTGTGTTCCACGGATGTGGAACGAGTCGTTCCAGGGATGAGGCGGAACAAAAATTCACCCAAAATTCGTCATGTGGAACAGCGCATTCCACCCGTTTTAGGCACACCAAACGTGGGACGAAATGCCTCATCTCACTTCATTCCGTCTCGTCCCACATACCAAACGGTACCATAGAGGCCTTGGTGGTCTTGAAATCCTCAAGAAGCCAGAAACAAATAATGGTAAAGGTTTTTCAGGGATTGTTCGAATATCTTGTACAAAATTCATTTGTGTTCATCAAGTGTTCAATGGAATGTATGATCAACATATATTGTCAACACTCGAAATGACGCGTCGACAACACTCGGCAATGGATCATGACAAAACTCAACATGGCTTTTCGGCAGAACTCGATAGATGTTCTGTTCTGCCAACATGCATGCATCATAGCTCGATAACATATAACATACACACCAAACACTCGACGAAATTTCCAACTGAAAAAAAAAAAATGGTTTTGTTTTTCATTTTGTAAAATATTAATGCAAAAACACAAATTCATCGTTCACATTGTTGCAACACAGTGTGTTAATCACATCACGTATCACATTAAAAGTGGTTTAGTCATTACTCATGGGCTTGTAGAAAGGAAAGTTCGATGCCTTTCCTTTCAACTCGTGCCAATGAAGAAAGAAGAAAGAACAAAAACTGGTTTAAAGCTAAAGTCTACCTAAAGAATAAATATAAGAAACCCAAATTTCAGAGGAACAAAATGGGGTTTTGCACCGATAAATTCAACCTTTTTAGCATCATTCATCAGTGGCAGCTGCTACCGACCGGTCACCCTTCCAAGTTATGTAGTAGGACCCTGTAGCAATAGTCGAAGTTAGGAACAAATTTTTGTTTTAATTTCTTTGGGATATATCTGGTAAACGGATTGTGTTTATCATGTTCGAAATAATTTTGTGTCATATTTGTTATTATAATGGGTTGTGTCATGTCAAACTCATTATCTTAACGAGTTTTTAAAAGGTGACCCAATCCGTGAACGGATAGTGTCGTTTCGTTTCGAGTTTACAGGTCATGCAATAAATTATCATGTCTAATGTCTAGACCTGGAAAACGGATCGTGTTCGTGTCATTTTTTTTGTCATACATATCGATTTATTAACAGGTGACTCGATAACAACCCGACTCATTGATGAATTGACCTGAAACATGTTATTTTCGTATCATTTTATATCGAGTTAACAGGTTGTTTAAAAAAATTTCCAGACCTACTTTGAAAATTAATTTAGAGACCATATTTATCAAAAAATGAAAATAAAAAAAGAACATCTTTTCCATTGGAATTTAGTTTTTATTTTTATTTTTTTTTATGTATATTTGATTACCCAAAAAAAAAGTGAAAGGTAGAGATGGGCTTGTTAAAATTATGCTTAGTAGGACAGATTTGGATCCTCTCTAAGGCAACTGGTCGGGATCCTCCTGATCAGTGCTCGTGGATTATTGGATTTTTATCCAACGGTTACAATTATTATAACTTTTAGAGGGCCCCCTGTTTGTAGCCGTTAGATAAAAATCCAACGGTCCACGAATACTAGTTAAGAGGATCCTGATCAGTTGCCTTGGAGAGGATCCAAATCCTAGTCGGACCATTAGGCCGATACACTAAATTATTTGACACTCGGCATTTGTTATGACATCACAAACTAGTTGTTAAGGGGGGGGGGGAGGGATCCCCTCCGGATCATTTTCACCACCAATCAACAAATCCGGGTCCTTGAAATTTAATCCAACGACTCAAGTTATTATAACTTTTAAAGATGCCCTCAGTTTTTAGTTGTTGAATCAAATTTCGAAGATCCGGATTTGTTGATTGGTAGAATTTGGTGAAAGGGGTTCATGTTAGCCGGATTTTGATCTAATGGAAGCCTAACTTTATTAAATATGTGGCCAAACATTGTTAAAACTTAAAACAAATTAAAAAAAAAAAAAAAACTAAATCAAAAGCAGAAGAACAAAAGAGCAACTCCGAAGCTATTCTATTATATTTTCTTTCTTTATCTTTTTCACTAAGGTGGTGTTAGACGATTTTTTTCTATACATAAATGATAAACGGTAGGCTGTACAATTTTCAAAGTAAAATTGGTGAGTCCATCTACTCTTTTTCATATATCTTGATAAATTTTGTTTTACCAATTTTGACCTGAAATGTTAAAACCCCGTGTTGTGTCGATGTTAACATAGATAGCTGTTATTAGCATTGCAAAAGTCTATTTAAAACTTTTCCCTTGTAAAAGTATAAAGAACAAATTGCAGTTTGATAAGATGATTTTTTTTTTGGGCGTTCTGATAAGAACTCCCTTTGATGATAAGAAAACACTTTGGTTTAATCCGTTGAAGTAGTCATTCTCACTTACTTGCTACTTACAGTTTAACACATGCGCATAAACTTGGGACAGGTTTTTACTTTCTAATATGGGACAAGGCCACCATCAATTCTTACCTCTTTTAGACAATATCTTTTATTTTTGCCTGGAAAAAAATTCCAAAATCTTTTCTCAAAATTCGACAAGCTGTACCCAGCAAGGGCAGTGAGAAATGGAATCAAGATCTCGTTTTATGGAACTTAGCTAGGGCTCCTTTGATTAGGGTCAAAGCAAAGCCTTATTCCTTAGCCATTGATTTAATACACACACACACACACACTTACGTACATATAAATACCAAGATTTTGTAAAGCAAATGTTAAGATCCCAATAGGCAACTACATAGAACATCTCATTTATTAAAAATAACAAAATACATGCATGTAAATGTGTTGATTTGAAGACAAAGTCATAAGATGCAAACTAAATTTGTAAACAGTAATCGATAATGGTAAACACCGTTCTTTCTTCTGCATTCGTTGTAATTTGATTTTGGAAACACGTTTGGTTTTTTTGGGGTAAAACAGAGTTTTGGTAAGCATGGCAGTGTAGGATGATCGATGATATGAGTTTGCATGTTATATAAATGAATTGAAGCATGAATGAATGAATGAATGTATAAACAGAGGGAGCGTTTGGCTTGCGGGATTTCTTTGGATATCCCTCCCAAACAAAAGAATCTCCATATCCCGGCCCTCTTGATTTCTCTCCCCCTGATTTGTTATCAAAACTGTAATTACATACTCATTCTTTATTTATTATCTTTATTTTTCTGATTCTTTTGTTAGGGTTACTATGTTTGCATGAACAACATCCTTTTTGTTCCATCACTTTGCTTGTGAATCAAAACTTCAACCTGTTTGCTTGCGCATCAAACAACCAAAGTTCTTGTGTCCTTTTAGCACCGTCTGCCGATGTGTCACCGCTCTAGCAATCCACCATTTGCATTAATACAAATTATAAACTCGGAATCCTCTACGGTGTAATTTTGTCTATGAACAGGAATCAAATCCACGCGAACTTGAAGCATGAAACTAACAATGTGACATAGGCGTCAGATCACCTAAGACAGGTGCATCACTTTTTGAATAACTACGCTGACTGGTCGCTCTAGTTCACCGGCTGCTTACCGGGAAATTTTCATGCGCTACCACTAATTTTAAGCTACTATTTTCCAACATATTGAGGTTGAACTTTTTGATACAAGAGGAAAATTCAAACTCGACACCTCGATAAAAGAAATAGGCTACGAATTAATTAGTTGGTATATGTCCAAACTTCACTCAAATTTCTTTGAGGAGTTATTATGTACTTGAAATTTAGCTACAAAAACATTAAAGTGCAAATAGCATTTTGCCATTATTTGTGTTAGTCTTTTTTTGCCAATATTTCTTCCAAATAATAGAAATAAATGAATTGACCTTTTTGTTATATGAATTTAGACCTCAACTTTCTTTTGCATTAATTTAGAATATTGAGGTGGTGGTTGGCTACAGGATTTAAATCCAGGCATCACAAGTTGCTGGTGTTGCATGGTATGATTAGTTGGTATTATTTGTCACTGTGTAATCAATTGAGAAAAATAAATAAATAAAAAGATTTTGGTCAATTATGGTAGTTGTTTAATTAAATAAAACCCCTTCTTCGCATGCTCATTATATATTATAATATTATAAGATTTCTTTTTGTTCTTTCTAATCAAACTTAACCATATTAAACTCGATTTTTAAAAGGAACATATTCCCAAGATCCTTTAGATGTGGAGTCATCACTCTCTTGTCCCCACGTGGAACATGTAATTTTACATTTTATTGTCTAAAGGTGGAAATTGACCGTTATATAATGATGTTCATGGTTTTAATATTACTCAATTCACTCATGTTACAATACGTGTTTTATTTATCAATACTGATTTGAAAACTCAAATTCCGTCTTCACTATATTGCAACACGTGCGTTAATTTATTTGTGCTCATCAAGACCTTTCGGAAGCTAGAAACAAATAATGGTAAAGGTCTTCCAGATATTGTTCGAATGTCTAGTACAAAATTTATTTGTGCTCATTAAGTGTTCGATAGAATGCATGTTCAACATATCTCATTAGCACTTAGAAGGAAGCATCGACATCCACAACAAGATGAGTCGGCAACACTCAATCTATCTATACAAAACTCAGCATGGCCTTTTGGAAGAGCTCGACATATATAGATATCAGTCGACATGCACGTATCATAACTCGATAGAATATGACAGGCATACCAAATGTTCGACGAAATGTCCAACTGAAAAAATTGATTTTGTTTTTCAATTTGTAAATATTAACGCAAAAACACAACTTCGTCGTTCATACTGTTGCAACACATGTTTTAACAACACATGTCACATTTAAAGTGGTTTAGTCTTTGCTCACGGGCAAGTAGAAAACAGAGTTTGATGCCCTTCAACTCGTGCCTACGAAGAAAGAAGAAAGAACACAAAATGGTTTAAAGCTAAAGTCTACCTAAAGAATAAAGATAAGAAACTCAAATTTCAGAGCAACAAAATTTCAACCTTTTTAGCATCATTGATTGATCAGTGGCAGCTGCTACCAACCGGTCACCCTTCCAAATTATGTAGTAGGACCCTTTAGCAATAGTCAAAGCTAGGAACAAATTTTTGTTTTAATTTCATTAAGGTAGACCTAGAAAACGGTTCGTGTTTATCTTGTTCGTGTCATTCTTGTGTCATACTTGTTATTATAACGGGTCGTGTTGTGTTATCTTAATGGGTTCTTAACAATTGACTCTATAACGACCCGATTCGTTAACGGATCGTGTCGTTTTATGTCAAGTTACAGGGTCATGTAAGAAATTTTCATGTCTAATGTCTAGACTTGGAAAAGGGTCGTGTTCAGGTCATTTTTTTGTTACACATGTTATCTTATCGAGTTCTTAATGCCTGATCTTGATAACGACTTGACTTGTTGACAGATTGACTTGGAAACTGTTATTTTGTATCATTTTATGTCGAGTTAACGAAATGTTTACGAAATTTCAGGGCCTACTTTGGAAAATTAATTTACAGACCATATTACCAAAAAATGAAAATAAAAAGAAAGACCATATTTTCATTGGAATTTAGTTTATACTAGCTGTTGATGCACAAAATCAGCGAGGACTTTGGTACAACAGAAAGTGTTAAGTTTGTGACCTTCGCTAGATTGCTCCGGTCACTAGTATGGATAAGTATGTAAATGGATAGAGATAGGGAAGCAAACACAAGATGTACGTGGTTCACCCAGATTGGCTACGTCCACCGAGTAGAGGAGTTCTCATTAATTGTGAAGGGAAGCAAACACAAGATGTACGTGATTCACCCAGATTGGCTACGTCCACGGAGTAGAGGAGTTCTCATTAATTGTGAAGGGTTACACAAGTACATAGGTTCAAGCTCTCCTTTAGTGAGTACTAGTGAATGATGTAGTACAAATGACATTAGGAAATATTGTGAGAGAATGATCTCTATTTATAGAAGAGAGTTTCTAGTTTCATTCTAACATTGACACGTGTCGTGTTGTGATTGGCTTCTGATGTTGACACGTGTCGTGCTATGATTGGCTTCTGATGTCGACACGTGTCGCATTATGATTGGCCTTCTGGTTGGAGGGAAACTCTTCTGGGTCTTTGACAGTATAACGTTGACTGGTGCTCAATAGTTTCGGGATTGGTCAAGTATGGTACAAACACTAGCAAAAATTGTCTGCGCGATGCTGCGAGTTTCAAATGCAACCAGTTCTTGCAATCAGTAAATATGGTTGCGAAATTGTCAATAGTAAAAAATAAACATGTTGGCCAGGATAGTCAAATTTTATTAGTTTACTCTAAATGACTTCAACGTCTCCAAAATGTTTGCTTCTAGACTCTTACATATCACTCAATACTTTTGTTAATTGGCCTTAAACTCTTAGTGAAAAAATTAGGCAACTCTAATTAACAACTGCTAATCAAACTACAAAAACAAGATAGTGTGCTTCAACTGTGTTCAAACATCTGAATCAATAGATTCAAAGGTCTTGATATGCATTATTAACCAAAGGCATCCATTACATTTGAATAAAAATTTCCCTAATGGACCACAATGCAAATACAATTTGAAAGATCAAATTCAAACATTGAAGCACTCAAGCACTCAAGCAATTTAGGTAATGCTTGAAAGATGAAATTCACACACTAAAACCACTCTGCAACAGATTCACATGAGTCACAGTAGGAACTTACCAACCAAAACTATACCACAGCCAAACGCTAGGTCCTTTCCATTAGTTAAGTAGATTAGACATAGCTGCATTAACATTGAAATAAGGGAAATAAATCAGTAATCTTAATTTTTTTAAGGAACTCAAAAATATTTCCCAACTTGCTTGTTTTCCTTGCATTAAAAATTATAAGCACAGAGGGGAATGGATGTGTCCCAACAAATAATGCAAAAATCAATAATAAAGATTTTTAAATAAATTTTGTGGTTAATGTGTATAGCAAGTGCATTAGAAAATCAAATCTTGAATATAATACAGCGAACATGGCTCTGCGAGTAGCCCACTTCAAGCACGATGGAACTCTGATGTGACTGTCGCATCACGCCACCTATAGAAAATACCAATTGATAAAGAGTCAATATTCAATAAGTTTATCTCACAATTATTTGATTTAAACTGATTCTTTTCATATGGTTCATCACATAAGGGGTTTCTGAGTAATCCAAACAATTAAGCTACTGGCAGAATTTGGAGATAAATCTCGGAACGGTATGCAATTCAATGACAACTGAAAGGGTTTAAAGGGAAGTAGTGGTACTGGTGATATTAGGATACAATCATAAAAGTATTGAAATGCTTAGCTTTTAGTTTAACACATTTTTCTTCTTTAGAGAAGAGGCAGGGGAAAGCAATAGGAACAGTCTGATAGGTTCTAAGTTTTATACATACATACATATATATACACACACACACCAATATTCATTGACCATAAAGTATTACATGCAACTCAAAAACTAAAAATAAGAGAGAGACTTGGTGGAAAACCCGAAATCCCTTACCCAAAAAACTCAATGTGCAATTAGATCATCAAGCTTCATGTCATATTGTTTTTCGTTTAAGAAACCCTTCTTCCAGTTCAAGTAATACCAATTTAAGTTTATATACCTTAAATATTCAGAATAAATAATTTGGAAATAGAAAAAAACATAAACATAATCATACCTGTAGAGTGATGGCAAAAGTATTATATCAGCCAGAAAAACCTTGCAAAGAACAAAAATTCCACAAAACTAGTATATTAGCACTTCCTGCAAAACCCCAAAATCAAAAATTGGAAAAATAAAATTTGATAACATAATACAAATTCGTATCTGTTAGAGTAGACTCCATTCAAATTAGAATAATTAGGTTTAGGATAAGAGTAAATTGCAGCAATGGTCCCTTAACTTTAACTCAATTGGAGCAATGGTCCTTCAACTAAAATTTCATTACCATTGGTCCCTTAACTTATCAAAACGTGCAACTATGATCCTTGAACTAAAAATTCATTACCATTGGTCCCTCAACTTTAATCTAATTGGAGAAATGATCCCTCAACTTTAACCCAATTGTAGCAATGGTCCTTCCAACATAACTCGTTTTGACAAAATTCGGACGATGTTGACAAAATGGACTATAGCTACACGTTTTGATGAGTTGAAGGACCTCAATTGTAGCAATGGTTCTTCCAACATAACTCATTTTGACAAAATTTTGACGAAGTTAAAGAAAATGACTATAGCTACACATTTTGATGAGTTGAAGGACCAATGGTAATGGATTTAAGGGTATGAGGGCTTGAGGGGTTTTGCGGTGGCTGTGAGCGAGAGAAAAAGGAAGCGAGGGTTGATGGCAGTGAAAAGGTAAACGGAATGGAGAGATGAGGAGAGGAGAAAAGAGAAGACCGTAAAGAAAGAAATGGAAACAGAAGGAAAAGTCGAGAAGAAAGTTTGAGCGGAGCCTTCAACGATGATCAATGTGTGGCCAAGAAAGAAAGAAGTGGAAGCCGAAAGAAAACATCGAGAAAAAGAAACAAAACAAAGGGTTAAACTATGAGCGACCCGTGGCAAAAAAGGGCAAAATCGGAATTTTGCTGTACCAAGCAAACAACAAAACGTGGGATTAGAAGAAACAAAGGGCATTTCCATCATTTAATAGTTCACGAACAATGAAAAATAGTGCCAGCCGAACTGAGTTTTAGTATATGTATAATGGGATGTGCTATCCATACACCTCATTTTACTTCTCACACATCTTTTGATAATTTATGTCCGTTAATCTTCCTCAATTCATTCGATCTGACGACCAAAAATTGAAAAGGTGTGTGAGAAGTAAAATGAGGTGTATGGATATCACACCTCATGTATAATATATTTGATTACCAACAAAAAAAGTCAAAGCTAGAGATGTACTTGGTTAAAGTTATGCTTAGTAGAACCATTAGGCTAACACAGACAAGGATCCTATCCGGATCTATTTTGTGGGGATCTTAAGGATCCTCATATTCTAGCCGTTCATCGTACATTATACGACCAGTTTTCGTCAGGTACTATTTGTATTTAATTTTAAATAAAAAAGTCAAATGATTTTTGGCCGCACGATGTACGATGAATGGCTAAAATGTGAGGATTCCTAGGATTCCCACAATTTGGATCTGGATGGGATCCAAATCCATGCTAATACACTAAATTATTTGACATTTGGCATTTCTTATGACATCACAAACTAGTTGTTAAGGGGTTCATGTTAGCCAGATTTTGACCTAATGAAAGGTTAAACTTTATTAAACATGTGGCCAAACATTGTTAGAACAAATAAAAAAAAAAACTAAATCAAAAGCAGAAAAACAACTTATATTTTATTTTCTTTATCTTTTTCATTAAGGTGTGTTAAACGATTTTTTTCTATACATAAATGATAAAAGGTAGGCTCTACAATTTTCAAAGTAAAATTGGTGAGTCCATCTACTCTTTCATATCTTTTGATGAATTTTGTTTAACCAATTTTGACCAAAAATGTTAAAACTCCGTGTTGTGTCGATGTTAACATAGATAGCTGTTATTAGTATTGCAAAAGCGTATTGAAAACTTTTCCCTTGTAAAAATATAAAGATCAAATTGCAATTTGATAAGACATTTTTTTTTTGGTGTTCTGATAAGAACTCTCTTTGATGATAAGAAAACACTTTGGTTTAATTCATAGAAAGTAGTCATTCTCACTTACCTGTTACTTACAGTTTAACACATAAGCATAAATTTGGGACAAGTTTTTACTTTCTAAGATGGGACAAGGCCACCATCAATTCTTACCTCTTTTAGACAATATATTCTATTTTTGTCAGAAAAAATTCCAAGATCTTTTCTCAAAATTCGACAAGTTGTACCCAAGGGCAACTTTGGGCAAGGGCAGTGGGAAATGGAATCAAGATCTCGGTAGGGCTCCTTTGATTAGGGTCAAAGTAAAGCCTTATTCCTGAGATATATATATAAGGTCTAATGATAATAACGATGAAGATAATTAAACCAAGGGCAATGATGATCATAATTGAATGAATTGTTAATTGAATTATTGGTAATTTGATGTGGAGGATAACCAAGATTAAATATGCCATGAAACCCACTGTTGTAAACAAATAGAAAGCATTGAACAAATGATTGGTCTGTGTTTACCTTGAATTTGAGATATTAGGTGAATTGACTGTGAGTAATGATTTTATGTCATTCAAAATCAGTTGTTATGAAAATATTCTTCATAATAAAAATAATGAATTCAAAATAATGATGCAAATATAATTTGAAATTAAGTTTTATTGCAAAACTTATACTGGAACTTACAATTGATTTATTGACGATTGAGTTAGCAAATAGAAAATGGCTGATGAAAAGGATATTGGTGCACGCAAACATCCTTGACATTTGAAAATTAAAAGTGTTTACAATTTTTTATTTCTTTGGGTACAATGTGAACTCAAAGAAAGCTTTTACTGAAAAATCTTGGAAATTCCAAACTTGAAGTCTTCTCCAACTGATTCATCTTCATATAGACTTGGAAAAGAAACTTGAATAATTGATTGCTTTACTGTGGAAGCACGAGATGAATGGTGAATTGCTTTTACTGTTAATGGATAGTGGTCTTGTTGGAATAATTGCTACTTTTACTGTGCAATGTGCAGGTGATTGAGTGATTCCTTGCAATGTCGGAATTATTGATGGAACTTTGTCTGAAAACTTCACATGGTGACTTTGGCTTCACATGGTGATTTTGAAAAGATGGTAATTGTCATGGTGACTTGACTTGAAGACTTTAATTTTCACATGGTGATTAACTGTGTTCACATGGCTTTATGCAAAAAGGTCTTGGGTATCTTGGTAGTCGACCCATTTGGCTGACTGTGTCTTTTGGCTTGCTGAGTTGGCTGGTTGCTATGAGGATGCGTCTAAAGATTCAGAGTCTACGACTTCTTCTTCTTCAGTATGGAGCATCACTGCTTCTGCAAATAATTGGTGAGCTAGGTCTTTGAGTTGGGTGGCTTTTTCTTTGCTTTTTGAGCTAGTTAACTTGGATGACTTGGCTCTTCCATTGAGTGATGATGATGGACTAATGCTTGATAATGATTGTTCTGGTATGGCTGGCAAAGATGGTTGTGCTGGTTGCGTCGGAATAACTAGAGATGGAGTAATGGGAAATTCTGTGAGGACCAGACTGATGGTCTTCTAATGGTTGAATTTATCTCACCACTTGACTAATCTAATTCTATTGACTTCACCGGTTTCGACTTCATGATCCATAGGACTTTGTATCTGGCCATGAAAATTGGGAGAAGTGTAATTCTGTAGTTGAATCGGCTTCTGTCAAATTTGTTTTGGAAACTAGCATAGAGGACTTGCATAAGCTCTTATGGTATGAGACTGGTTGTTGGGCCATGAATTGACCACCATTTAGGGAACCATGTAGGAAAATTTAATTTAAAACTTTTGTTAAAATTAATGAACCATGAATGACTAAAGTCTTCTATTTGATGGAGAAAGATGTTAGTCCATGCATCAATGTTAGTCCATGCATCAATGTAATCAAAGTAATTGTAATGGTTATTGAGAATTTGAACATATTGGCTGTGAAGGGGTTTGCTTTTGTAAATGAGGATTCCCCAATCTGATTTGGTTAAAAAATTTCCAATGTAAAAAGAATGGTAGAGGATTTCGTTTTCATGGGTTTTGTTGTAGAGATGTTTGATTGAAATTGACTCGGTTTCACTAAGAATGGCTTGATAGTATTTTAGTGTCTTATGTGGTACTGTAGGATGATATGGAAATTGGGTGGAAAACTATTTTGGCTAATTTTTTTGGTGCTTGTTCTTGATTAAGATTGAAATGGATACTGAAAAGATATTCACTGGGATTTTTCTTGACGTATGGTGATGTTTTGGTATAACTAACTGGTTGTGATGATGATGATTGGTATGTTAAGGTTGAATAAAGATTATATTGACTGACTAATGTTGTTTGGTAATTGGGACGTGGTGATTGGTAATTTGGCCTAAGGTTTCCTATTGTAGAACCTAAGAGAGTGAAACGGTTGGTAATGGCTAAGGCCGATGAAGAATCTGGGCCTGATTCTTGTTTTACTGGTGGTGGTGATAGAATGACTGGAAGCCTCATCTGATCAGGTCCTCTTGCTGTCATTATTCTCCTACAAAAATTCTATGGTTAGGAAATCAGGGATGCAATTTTGACCTTTGATGTATTCGATTTCAAAATAAAAATACTTAATATTGCTTGCCATCGTGCAAAAAATTGTTTCGATGCAATGTTTTGAACTTCTTTTTGTAAAACATGTTTTGCAGATTTGCAATTAACTCTGACTAAAATTTTTTGATTTAATAAATCATCTTTGAATTTACCAATACATAATACCATAGATAATATTTCTTTTTTAATAGTACTATAATTACTTTGTGTTGGATTCCATACTCCTGAATAGAAACGAACAATTTGTTCAGGAGATCAGGAGGAAATTGACTGTTTGATAATACCTCCATAACAATTTCTGAGGCATCAATTTCAACAATTTTGAATCAATTGGGAGTTGGAATGCCAAGATAAGGCAAAGTCTTAACATGTGATTTAATTTGTTTGACAATGGAAGTATGAGTATTGGACCAAGGTGAAGAATTTTCTTTTAGAAGATCAAACAGGAGTTTGCATTGTTGCCTAAGATGAGGATAAAATTCTGCAACATAATTTAAAGATCGTAGAAATCTCTATAATTGGGTTTTGTCAATGATTTCATCTGGGAACCACTACTACAAAATTATCTATAACTGGTGGTTCAAAAACCGACAAAAAACGCATATTACTGTCGGATTTTAAGCAAAATCCGTCAGAAAATGGATGCAGTGGTGGATATAATAACTGACAGATTTGCCAGTGTCAGAAAATGAATTTTCCGACAGAAACTACTCCCAAATCGACAGAAATCCTGTCGGTTATAGTCGACATGATATATATTTATAATAAATAACTAAAAGAATTTCTGTCGGATAAAACCAACAGAAAAGAAATAACCGCAAGGACTTTTGTCAGCTATAACCGACATGACATTTATTATAAGAAAAAAAAATTGTTGGATAAAACCGACAGAACATATATTAATAATAAAAAAAATATATTTCAACATTTTCCATATCCCCTGCATTCACCATCCGAAACCTCACCGGAGCTCGATCTCAAAAAATATTTCTACATTTTCCATATCCTCGTCGCCCGTTCGCTCTCCAAGTGGTTATACCTTCCAAATTGACAGATCAAGGCCTTTGAGATGTGTCCTGCCTTCTATCTAGGGGATCTCCAGTTTAAGCGTTCTTTCTCTCGGATCTGTCATGGTTTCGAGTGTTCTGCACACATACCATACCATTATAATTACATGTAGCGAGAGATCAGTTATGGAGACTAGTAATTTTACCCTTTCTGTCTTGGATCTGAGCCGTTTGAATGTTGTTCTTTATTTTCTTTAGGTTTCGTCGGCGAACCCACATCCTCGCAAATGAAGCAGATCATCATGAGTTAATGTTCCTTTTTTCTGAAAAAAAAAAATCAACAATTGTGCACCTATTAAACAAGGACAGGGATGAAGATTACCTTTGTGGGAAGATTTGAGCTTCAAATGTGCTACCATTTCCATGGCAGAGGCGTTGGTTTTGGGGTTTTTGCAAAGGAGAGTGCGTGTGGTTGTGTTGCTGGGAGATAGAAGGTCTCGCACTTGTGTGTGGCTGAGCGGCATAGGGGTAAGGGTCTGAGAGAACAGAGAGAAGGCGAGCTATTTTTCATTTTGGAAAGAAATGGGTCTGAGAGATCAGAGAGAGAGAGAGAGAGCTGCGCCATATGTGAGAAGGGCCTTAGGGTTTCTAAACGAACACTTTGAAATGGAGCATATTTTAGTTTTTATTTTAGAATCCTAAGGAGCTCCATACTCGGATGCATGACAAGTGTGCAAATCTGGAGCTTCCTTTATTTGCCCGAGCGAGGGTTTTGAAATGAAGCGGTATGGAACTGTTTGGCTCTGGGCTCAAGGCAGGAGACAGAATCCTATGTCTCTAGGGTTGCGAACTGAGATCCTCCCCATTGCTTTTGTATGTTAGGTTGTCTATTTATTTATTTATTTAAAATATTTGTTTATTTATTTATTTAAAATATTTGTTTATTTATTTATTTATTTTTAATCAATATAACATTTTAAAATAATAAAATTTTCATTTCTGTCGGTTATAACCGTCACCATTAACTTAAAAACCGCCAGAATATGTCAAAAATATTTAAAAAAAGGATTAAAAAATTCTGTCGGTTATAACCGATAGTATTTTTTTTATATCCGCCACTAAATATCCGCCAGGAATTTATGTCGGATATAACCGACATGATTTTCCTAATATCCGCCACAAATTAAAAGATGTGTCGGATATAATTTATCCGACATGATTTTTCTAATATCCGCTACCATCATCCGCCAGCTAAAGCTAATATTGTAGTAGTGAACTTATCTGCAAATTGAATTACTCTATCTATTGGTTGATATTGTATCCTAAAAACCTAATTTTGGTTTGGAATAACGTAATTTTGGTTTATGAAACAACTAACCCATTTGACTTAATTATCCTACCAAACATATTTAAGTGTCCAATGCTCATCTATTGATTTGGAATAAATGAGAACATTGTCAATATAAACAATTAAGAAATGACTGTATTGATTAAATATTTCATTCATGATGTTCTGAAATTCGTTGTGTGCATTTTTAAGATCGAATGACATTACATTCCATTCATAATGACCGAAATGACTGACAAATGCAGTTTTGTATTTATCATTCTCATGAATTTGAATTTGCCAAAATCTAGATTTCATGTCGTATTTAAGAAGATTACAACTTGACAAAGTCTTTTAATTAAGTCTCTTTGGTTAGGAATTGGATATCGTATTCATTCTAGGACTTCATTAAGAGATTTGTAATTAATGACTAACCTAGGCGTTCCTCTTTCTAATTCAGCATTCTTTTGGACATAGAAAGCAGGACAAGACCAGGGTGATTTGATTTTCCTAATGATTCCTTTATTGAGAAGTTCTTAGATTTTTGTTTTGCAGAATTCCATAACTTCTTGACTCATTTGAATTGGTTTGGCTTTTGTTGGAATTTTCTTTTCATTAAATTCCTTATTGTAAGGAAGTTTAACAATGTATTGTTTTCTATGCCATAAAGCATTGGGAATGACAGAACAAATTTCCTTAACAAGTTTCTTTTGAAAGTTGTCAATGGTTTGTAACAAAGATTTGTTTGTTAATTGTTCTTCGATTCTTTTGTAATTAATTTCTTCTTTTAAGAAATTAATTTGTTGTGATTTTTTGGTGACTAGATTGATGGTTTTCGAGATACTATCTTTTTGTAATTGTCTTAATTTTTTGAAATCTGTTTTTGTGCAGAACTCAAATGTGATTTTTTTGTCCTAACATTTTGGTGGTTATACAGTTATGGTGTACCTGAAAAGGATATAGGAGAGCTATAAATGGGAGACCTAAAATGACTGGGTTTGAAATGTTTTTTTTTTATCAAAACAAATGGAGTTTTAAAACAAACATTGTTTTGACAAACATGGACTTTTGGGATTTCATATTTTAACTGCATTGGTGACTAATTTGCTGCACTAAGAATTTATGTTGATTTATGGAAATACTTAGTGGGAATTAAACCTTCTTAAATACAATTCAAGTCTGCACCTAAGTCAATTAAGGCAATTATTTCTAACTGGAAATCTTCAATTATTATTTTTATTTTAGAATACCATTTCTGGATCCTAATTTTTTTGTAGTAATCCTAAAACTAGGTTTTCTGTTGGATTTTCTATGAACTTGGATTCTGATTCTTAGTCTGAGGAAGAATTATTGTGTTCTTCATCATTATTGCTAAAGAGTGCTTGTGTTTGGATACTACTGAGATGTGAGCGAATTTCTATGTTTTATGATTTTAAGGACTTAATTTCTTCCTTAATTTTGTTGACTTCTCTTTGTAGATCTTTGACCGTAATTTCTTTCTTAGCCTTGTTAAACCTTTCCAGGGTTATGCAAGACAGATTTTTTGGGCCACTTGGGGTTGACTAGTACTGGCTTCTTCAGGGGAGACTAACTTCTTAAGTTTCTTTAAATAAAATTACTTTAATTCAGGATCATTTACTTTGCTGATTAACTCGATAAGAAGATCTTCTTGTTCTTCTTGTTTATTGAGGACTGAAATCTTTTTACAACAAGTATCAGTGCATCATATTTTAATGTTGGGGGCTGAAAGACTACTTGAGGAATTATTGGAAGAAGACGAATTAGAACCTAAATCATCTTCGGATTGACTATGGTCTGTGTCTCTGAGCTCTAAGACTTGGATTAACTGGGTTTTCTCTTCTTCAGAGATTTTCAACTGGTTAATTGTTTTCATGACTCTACATTTATTTGCATAATGACCGAATACGCATGTAAATATGTTGATTTGAAGACAAAGTCACAAGATGCAAACTAAATTTGTTTGAAACTTTTATTAGGGACTTGGCTTGGATGTTTTAGTTCAATCACCTAGTGAAAATTAGATATGCTGTAATGACATTCAATGATTGTGTCAAATCGTTAATGGGTGATTGTATTAAGAATTTTAACGTACCCTACCTAATCAATAAGGGCAGAGCTAGAACTTTTTTACCAGCAGGCTATCACAAGCTCAAAGTCTAATAACCTTTCTTTCAAGGGAACCTGCAATGTAATACTGTATCGTTTCTTGAAAATGAAGATATGTAAACTTTTTGGGAAAAAAAATTAAAAGAGATATGTAAGAAATAAAAACGAGTATGTGTAAAGCATAACGCAATAAATAACGCCTTGCATATTCATATTGAATTTTGAATGGGCTTCAAAGCACAAAAACAAAGATGGCTTAAAATTCTAGTGCATTGGGCTATAACCAAAATGGACCTAGGCCGAGGCGAATAGACCTCTAAATCCAGTAAAATGCAAGCAAAATAAAAACCCAGTACATCATTCATAATAATTGGGGAATGATAACACTTTATTATGGCTGAGTATGAGTGAGCTGGGTCACCGACTCACCCATGCTAATAATCTACATCTTCTATTGTTATTGGCATGGGACAGTATCGTGACGGTGAACTCGTACTATACAAATTATTCTCCACCGCCGCATGCCCCCATAGGAAACAAAATGGAGAAAAACTTGGTCATTCCATTGAATCAAATTGAAGAAGAAGATGAAAAAGAGAAGGGTGGTGGTGGAATCTCTGGTATAGCCAATCCAGTCTTTGTTTTTTCTAATGCTGCCATTGCCACTCCTCTGATTGGATTCATTTCCAATTTGCCAATGATGCGCATGAGCAAAACAAGTTTTTTTAATTTTAGCGTAAATCTAACTAAATTATACAAAGATTTGGAGTGTATAAGTTAGTTGTTATGAGGTGTATAAAATAAGTGGGACAAGATTAATTTAACTGATGCCTATTCAATACTTAAGGGCACCAAACACCTTGTGCTAAATAGTCACTTTCGCTGTTTAATAAACGTGTAAAATGAGACGCATGTCTTATAATATAAGTAGACGACATGATTGATATGTCTCACTTTAATGCATATTTCTCAATATCCTTCCACTTACATCATGACATGTGATGTATTGTTATGGAACTTGTCCGGGTACATCGAAAAATCTCTCATGAGTTTGGATGGGGAAAAATAATTTCAAGAATTAATTAAAAGAAGTGAAAATATATACAATAGCGAAGGGTAAAACAGTAACACCAAAACCCAAACCCTAGTAGTTGACCAAAAAAAAAAAAAACCAAAACCCTAGTAGATCATTTGTATCCCGCGCCGTTTTATTGTCTTCCCCAAGCTCTCCCACCCTCCTCTGAAACTCCAACCTCCAGGTCAGTTTCATGGAATCTGCTACTTACTATGAACTTTTTAATTTTCTTAATTTTTTTTAATTTTAATTTTTATTAATGCTTCGCTATGTCATTGTTTTATTGAGAATTAAGCTTCAATTTTCAGTTGGGTTTCTGAATTGAAATTAGAGATTAAAGAATCGTAAATATTGTTCTTAATGTGATTAAAAGTTTGTGATTTATCCTTTTATTTTGCTTCCTAATTTTATTTGTCTAATTTTTTTATAACTTGATTTGTATAAATATATGGGTGAAGCCCCCGTAATTAATTAATTTGTTCAGCATTTGGAACATTTGAGGCAGGCATTGTCAAATAGTTATCAGGTTTCTGTAATCCCATTTTCTGGGTGAAGGTGTTTTAATCAAACTAGTGTTTAGAGCATTGAGTTTTCTTACGGTTGTAGCTTGAATTGCGATTGTACAGAAACCATGGCCGCTGCTGATGTAGCTGCTCCTGTAATGGAACCAACGCAGCCGCACTATGATGTCAAGCTCTTCAACCGCTGGAGCTTCGACGATGTCCAGGTTTCTGGCGTTTTCGCTTAAATTTTGTACTTTGTTTTTCCAGAATCTCTGATGAATTTGATGAAATGTGGTTGAGTTTGGTAAAAATAAGTTTAGGTGGATTGTAATTATTGATCGCATATATTTAGAGGTACATTAGGTTTGATGTAGACATACTCTGAGGTATGAGATAATGTTTCAGAGTGAACCGATGGTTGGTTAGCCCTCGAGGATCTGTGTTTGTCGTGTAAATCTTTGTTGGTTGCTGTCTAGCTTTTAAGATTTTAGACATCTGTGGCCTCCTTTTGTTTCTTAGATGCGCCGTACGTATAAGTTTGTTCTTGTCACATGTATTTGATGCCGTAAAAGTGTATGTACAGTTTAGTTAATTTCGTATATATGTTGATTCTCTTCATGACCATTGATTGTTGCTATCGATTAATTGGTAATTATGTGTCAAGTTGGGATCCGGTAACACACACATTTGACTCATATTTTTGTGGGGCACACTCCGTAATGTGTTTAAACGATCCAACTGTCTATCTTTTATGTCTTACCTCAAAGATCATCCAATTGTCTGTCTTGTATGTCTTACCTCAAAGTTCATTTCTACCAAAAAGTACCCAAATTGTAACCATATGACCGTTGGCTTAAATTTAGTGTTTCTTTGTAGATCTCGATTCGTCTATTTTCTTCACTACAAATGTATGTCTTAATGGTTTTGGATTTGTCTATTTTCTTAAAATGAATGATCTATGAATGATGTACTTACATATATATGGTTTGGATGGTTGAAATACATTACAAAATGGACCCTAGAAAATGGGTGACAAAATGTGTGTTAAAAGCATGTGTCCTCGGACCCTAATCCTGTGATAAATTTCATTTTTTTGTTGAATATATTGATTAATTTGTTATACTCACGGCTGCTAATTATAATATGAATTGCCACTTTTAGGTCAGTGACATTTCACTGGCGGATTACATTGGAGTTGCACCTTCCAAGCATGCAACTTATGTACCTCACACTGCTGGAAGATACTCGGTAAAACGATTCAGGAAAGCTCAGTGCCCTATTGTGGAGAGGCTTACAAACTCACTCATGATGCACGGGAGAAACAATGGAAAGAAACTTATGGCTGTCAGGATTATTAGGCACGCGATGGAAATTATCCATTTGCTAACTGATCTGAACCCAATCCAAGTTATTGTTGATGCTGTTGTTAACAGGTACAGACGCCAATAAGTTAATATCTTTCTCATAGTAATAATATATGTTGCCCTCTGTCCCTTGTTTGATGCTTAAGGGGAAGCTTATGTGCCCTTTAGTATAGTTTTCCTGATTACATGTTGATTTTTACATCTGTTGGGAACTTGGGATTACGAAGGATGTGACCTTTCTTCTTCTTTCAGTTCTATATTTGCATATCCTTGTTTTTTGTTTCCTCATGCTGTGTGTCTTCTTTCTGCCGATCAGTGGTCCACGTGAAGATGCAACTCGTATTGGATCTGCTGGAGTTGTTAGGCGTCAAGCTGTGGATATCTCACCTTTGAGACGTGTAAATCAGGCTATCTATCTCCTCACAACTGGTGCTCGTGAGTCTGCTTTCAGGAACGTCAAAACTATTGCTGAGTGTTTGGCTGATGAGCTTATTAATGCTGCCAAAGGTTCCTCTAACAGGTACTGTGCTTATTTGCCTATTACATGTTATTTTCTCCAAAGTTATTTACAGTCCGATTGCATTTCTTTCCCTTTTTTATTGTTTGTTCGCTGACGATTGGTGGTGTTTTTTGTGCAGTTATGCAATCAAGAAGAAGGATGAGATTGAAAGAGTTGCCAAGGCTAACCGTTAAGAGGCTGCGAGAAAAATTTATGCAGGGAGGAGAATTTTGTACGCGTATTTGTTTTTTGCCCATTATTTAGAATTTTTCGGATATACCCTTGAATGCGAGACACGTCTCTGTCCTTTTATGTTACGAAACCAGTCATCTGTTAGTATGGATCCTGTAATTTTATACCGTTGGATGCGGTTGATTTGATCCTTAATTCAAATTATGCAATCTCATTGACACTCTACACA
This sequence comes from Malus sylvestris, assembly GCF_916048215.2. Lineage (NCBI taxonomy): Eukaryota > Viridiplantae > Streptophyta > Magnoliopsida > Rosales > Rosaceae > Malus > Malus sylvestris. The sequence continues at coordinate 4,639,565 of NC_062271.1, read as the reverse complement.
TGTTTCGAACTTTTGATGTATCGTTTGCACTAATGGCAACCCTCCATGGATATCATTACTTGGAGACTCACCTGATTCTTTTAGAGGGGTTGCCATGGTGGAAGCACACTTATCTTCTCCGTTAGCAGCCTTCTGGAGACAAAGTTGTACTCAACCGGAAAGTTGTCGTCGGACAGCGAAAAATCACTGAAAGAATCAGAAGAAGTCAATTGCATTTGCATATGCCATTGGTTTGATGTCTGGACGTGGCACTCCGAGAAAGTAACAATGTGAGGCTTCAAACTCATATCCCTCATCCTTCACTTGGTGAGATCGCATTTTCCTGCGTCCCGTCGCCACCAAAAGAAACACCTACACCTCGCCTGCTCGGACCTCTTCCAGGCCTAGCTTGTGGATCACTCCACAGAAAACCACACATAAACCCTTCCTCCGGAGGTTCACCAAAACCGATTAATCGCTCTAATGTCGCTCAATTTCACTCCATCAACGCTGAAAAGACCGCCATGGGTTACAAAAACCTTACTGTTGATTACATGAATGCTTCAATGTAATCAACATCTGACGGTACAGCACCATATGACCATCAAGATGGAGAACCATATTAGTGTGTCGGAAACACGAACAGATACGCCAAGTGTCATAATACAAGTGGTTGGATACTTGAAAAAAAAATTCAACCACTTATATTATAACACCTAATACCAGATCGTATTTTCAACACACTGAAAAATCTCATATGCAAATAGTGATTATATTAACTACATGCGAGTATTTTAGTCAAATCTCAAAATTAAATTAGGGTGAAAGTTTAGACGCCAATTCTTAACTTTAGTTTCATTTTTCTTAATCCACGTGGCTTTATTAAATTATACATGTGGGGCTCACATGTGAGCCACATCATATTTTCTTTTGGTCGAATAAGCATTACTAAATTTACGTTTGGTTAACGGGTTCTTCTACCCTGCGCCGTTCCCTTGTGCTCACCGATTCAGCGCGCCCCTCCCTCCCGGCGCCATTTTCTTGTCGCCCGCCGTCTGAAACTCCCGCATCCAGGTTAGGGTTTATCTCTCTCGCCCATCTCTGCAACTTCCCGCCCTGATAGCTTATCCTTGTCATGACATTTATTTATTTTTAATTCCAGTTCTTAATTCTTTGTTAAAGTTGTTTTGTTTATAAGAATTTGGCTTGAATTTCAGTTAGGTTCCTGAATTGAATAAGATAAGTATTGGACTTTGTAGGACTGATTTAGTGATTCATATCCTTTTTCTCCTTTCATTTTTCTTGCTAATTTTATTTATCTGATTTTTATAACTTGATTTGTAGAAACATATGGAAAAATTCGAGCAAATGTCATATAAAGATCACATTTTTAATCTAAATTTGTGGTTATATTGATATATCACTTCTCAAAAGGGAGTAGGATTACAAAACAGTTAATATGGTATTGCTTGATTTTTAGTTACTGCCATTACCAAATGTTAACGCGACACAGTACTGAGCGCAATGGCGTTCTAGAATTCATATAGCCGACTCCACTTAGTGGGAAAAGGCTTTGTTGTTGTTGTTGTTGTATTACCAAATGTTAACCATTTTTTCTTGGTTCTTGTTAGACAATGAGGTAGGATGCAACGTTCACAGTACGAAAATGCGTCGAAAGTTATGACTTGTGATATTGTTTTCAACCTTGATCCTTGAATGAAATACCGTTAGTTAAGATTTAATTTTTGGCGTTCAATGTCCCGAGCTAAATTCTTGGTTTCACCACTGTTTTCGATACTTGTCAAAGGATGATTTGTTGAAAATTGTGATAGATATGTATATGCTCTGATTTGTGAGTTTATTTTCATTTCATATCCCAGCATTTATCACGAAATTTCCAGATTGGATATAAATTTTTGTTCTTTTATATTTAAATCATTATCTACCTTGTGTCATGGTGATTTCTATGACTAAGATTGTTTAGTAATTGTTAAAGGCCTCGTCCAAGGAGAAAGACCGTCACCTAAAGTAATGGCCGCCAAGATATGCATAGCCATTCGATCATTTGGTCGCCCATTGACGGAAAACATCAACTGGGGACTTCCACCTTACACAAGGAAGATTGCACTGCCGGAATCAAGAGTCTTGTACACTGTGTTACGATCACCTCATGTTGATAAAAAGTCCAGAGAACAGTTTGAAATGAATGTCAAGAAACAGTTTCTGGTCATAAACACAGAAACACATGAGTTGCAAAAGAAGTTCTTTTGGTTAAAGCGCCAGCGCATATTTGGAGCCCAATACGAACTCCGATTTTCTTGCAAGACACGCTTGGACAAGGAAAAACTCCAGAGATTGCTTTGAAGTAAGATCCGTGCATTGACCCCAACTGCTGGATGGTTCTGGTTTTGTTTTGATAGGAAGAGGAGATGAAAAAAAGGTGCACTTCAAATGTTAACGAAGATTGGTTGATCTCTAATAAGTTCTGTACGCTTATGTTTTGGTTTTAGCAGATAGGATGACAATTCGGAATCGCTTTTGGTTACAGTAGAATTTGTTTACTTGTTATTGTGCAATGATTCAACACTTTATATTTCAGCTTGGGTTTGGATGTTTCACAGACTATTTTGCTTTTTATCAACAAATAATCGCATCATTCTCTAACTAGCCTCTCCACACGATAATGCGAGCGGATAAGACTTTTTATGTTGTGTGTATTTTGATTGCAGTGAATGTTTCTTATCAAACTGCTCATAACTAGTACTGCGGTGTAGTAATACTTATTTTGTAAGTGAAAAGTTTACGGTTCAACTCGCGCGTTTGATGAGAACGTATAATATTGTGTTGAGTTTGATACCTAGTGTTTGACACATTGTGTAGCTTAGTGACAATACAGTGGGAGGCCTAATCAGTAATCCCCAACCAATTTAGTTGTGTTTCATAGAGGATGGAGCTTGTTCATTTCCTGATGAGCTTTATCACTGGTTCAAGAAACTTGCAGTGTCTTAAGAATGGCTTCCAAGGTCAAAGGCATATAAGTAATCCTTAGTTCTGGTGTTTAATGCAAATTTGGAAAGTGGGAAGAACAATAACCTAAAAATGGTTTCAAATTATTTACCTCGAGTGCTTAGTACTTGCAAGTTTAGTGTCGACGCATGTTTGACTGTTTTGGATTTGATCCAATGATCCTCGATTACTCAATGTTAACCATTGGATTCAATTGTCAAATATGTGTCGTCATTGAGTGTAAGCAGGTAGTCAAGAAAAATCGTTCTGAGTTCCAACAATTGCATTTTGAAACATAAAGTCTTTAGCCTTTTGATATGTAGGGATAAAAAGCAATCATCAATTATACATGAAAGACTCATAATCCATAGATCATTGTCTTCAAATTTCCACAGTAATTTGATGACTGATAAAAAAACAAACTACATTTGACCTTTAGAGACATCAATATACGACTTTCATGAGCATCCCATGATGGTTCTGTATTCACAACAATATGCAACTTAAACCTTTCAAGACTCTATGAACACAATGCTTCGGCATCACTAATGTCGTTAAACTCCAACCGAAACTTCATGGGGCATGATCTCCGGGATAGGTGCACCAAGGACTGGTTCTTTGATCTGGCCAATACTCACTTCAGGCTCTATCTCATCTTGGAATTCGGAAAGATGCCCTGACTGGTCCTGAGCTTCTTCAGTTTTTCCGGTGTGCGCTTTCTGGTCTTGTGTTTCTTCTTTGGTACCCTTTGGTGGTGACTTCGCAAGCTTTGCTTCAGTTTTAGTAGCAGCATTTTCCTGAGAAGGAAGCCTAGTTTGAGACTTTCTAATAGGCTTCTTTGGATCTATGACGTCCTTTTCGCTTTTGGTCTTTAATCCTTTCTTTGAAATATTCAGTTCTTGATTCAGACGTGGGCTAAGAGATGCCCCAGCACCTTCTGAAGAACTGTTTAGCGAAGAAATGGAGCTCTTGTTCCGTCCAAGTTTTGGAGATTTTGGCCGTGTGGTTGGAATCTAAATTGATGGACAGAGAAGAGTCACATACAATGTTGTTATACAAAAGCAAACAACTTGAAGCACAGGTGGGAGAAGAGTCTAACAGTTACCTTCTTGAGTTCAACTTTCGGAGGAGGCTCTTTATAGAAACTTGGCATGGGCGCCGCCTTAAACGTCAGGCTCTTCCTTAGTCGCTTGATCTCAGCTTCCTGGCTTTCCTGCAAAATAAGCATATGGAAAATATAATGAATATGCTGAAACGGAATTATGAAACAGAAGTTGGAAATATTGGAAATAAACAAGTTGATATATGAAGAACAAAAGTACAATCGTCGGAGTGCTGTAAACTAGTCTCCACACCTTTGATTTTGCTTGCGAGTTATTTTTTTCTTCTTCCTTAGCCTGTATCTTCTCTTCCAGCTTCGTAAAAAACTGATGAACAACGAATAAGGTTCATTAGTGACTGATGAACAACAAATAAGGTTCATTAGTGATACGAGTTGAAAATAAAACTGTTAATATAAGAAATCATTGTTGAGCAGAAGATCCTGCATCCAAAATGCCTGCAATTGCATCCTCCCAATATGTGGAATTCCACATATTGGGAGGATGCTATGGCAGCGCTCTAATAGTGGATAGAGACCCACATGACAGGGCATGTTTTAGAATATAAAACGATTTCTGGCTCGCATCCTGAATTTTTAAGCTTTTGAAAATAGCAGTAAACTTTATCAGAAACTATAGACATGTTTTACCAACCTCCTTCCGTTTTTCAGCACGTTCTTCCAACCTAAAGGAAAATCCAGAAGCACTGATCCTCCGCCCGCTAGGTGTAGTCCTTTTGACATAACACAGAATTCATGTAGGTATCAGTACAACAAATTAAATAATTTAGATACTGGCAGCAAAGATTAAGGGATGTGAAACAATTAATGCTCTGGGATATGAGGCATACGAAGCAATGGAGTGAGCATCATCATCCTCTTTGATTGGCAGAGTTGTTTTTACAGCATTTAAACTTTGATCAACTGATCTGTTATCACATAAAATGGCTAATCAATTTCATTAAGCCGAATTAAGTTTCCAGTGAAGAAATCTTTTCCTATGCACAAATTACGCATAAGTAAACAGTACAACGATCTATAAAGTTTGAACAAAAAATATAAAGGTTAAGTACACTCGCGTACTGAATAGCGGTTGTAACCTACCGGATCCCATTAGATGGGTTATTGGCGGATGTATCCACAGAACCAGACTTGCCGGACTGATGCAATTAAGAGCAGGCATTAGCTACATTTAAGATGGCTAATAAGAGGAGTAAACTATAGAAGTAAAAACTTGAAAAAGTCTTACTGAAGAGGATCTAATGCTGGGTATTGATGCCAAAGAAGTCCTCTTAATGGAATCTCCAGTTGTGTTCCCATCCTTTGAATGAACTCCTGTGGATGCCCGCCTAGTTGGATTATTCAGACGAGAAACTGAAATGGGAGCCTCAGCTTTGGTTGCTCCTCGAGCATGTTTGATTTCTGTTTTCACTGGGTACACATCAATGCTCTTCTTCATAGGATCTGCACAAGATCCTCTTGCCGGGAAAGAAAGACTCTGAGAAAGCAATGCCCTCTCCTTACGAGGGAATGGAGTTGCGCCCTTCACAGTAGGTTTTTCTTTGGCCGGTTTGCTCTTTGAAAAACCATTGTTCGGAGCATGAGGATTCTGAATAGAAAACACAAGTAGGAAAGAGCATTGGTACATGTGTGTCATGAAAATTGATAAGAGAAATAGCTCAAATGACAAGGAATTCTGGCATGCAGTACCTTTGCAGCTTTTGAATTTTTACCAGGCGGAACAGTCGCAGAGGCTGTAACTGCAACTTCAGAAGAGTTAATGCCTTCATCTTTTGTCACAGGTTCAGATATTCCATTCACGGCAGGAACTTCAGCATTACCATCAGCATTCTTTCCCTCTTTGCTCAAACTCGGTACTGATACATCTACATGTTTTTCCTCGATAACACAACTCTCATCGTCAAATGTAACCCCATTTTCAGACTCCATTGTGAAATACTTCACGAAATAAAATGCAAAGTAAGCAAAGTCAAACAACAGTTCTACTATGCTAGAGATATACATTTGGCTTGTCCAATAAATCATATAACTAATAATAATATCGAACAATGACACAGCAAAGTTGAGGAAACAAAATCACCAAGAACTTATCTTTAATACCATTTTGATTAACATGAATGATATAACTGAAGTTATATACTTACGTAATAAATGCATAAATAAGTTATATCATTCAGTATATACACTTTTCTAATACTTCATAATTTATATGTCATTTTATTTTGCAATTTATATATCAATACAATTATGTATTTTTTTAAGTATAAATAGGCACTTATTTGTAACGATATATAATAAGTTTAATTAAATCCACCTAGGCGCTAACCCCAGCCAACTGCCTGACTAGCACTTGGCGTCTTTTAGAACCTTGAGTATATACCAGCAAGACATGTAGGAAATAACAATACTAAGACATCCAGAATTTTACATAGTTAAGCAGGCAGCGAACATGAGTGGTTATCCTATCCTCCCCAGAAGAACTCATATGTCATAACAATTCCTATCATTTTCGGGAGTGCCAAAATAACTTCTAGAGTGTTTGGCAAAAATTTAAAAGTGCTTTCAATGAGAATAAATCATTCCCAAGCGAGAATCACTCAGGGCCTTTGATGAAACTTTTAAAATACCAAAATCACTTCTAAATAAGCACTCCCAAACCAACACTTATCGTTTCAGGTTCTCGAAAGGTAAGGATTTACTTTGATATTTCCCAATGTACCAAAGAACAAGACGAGTACATACCCTCGAAATATTCATTTTCTATTTGGCTGGATTTATCCCTCCATCAAAAAGAGAAATTTAAAGCATAATTTGTGGCATGACAAACTACAAACCAAAAACACCATGAAATGTTTTATGATGAAACGATCCTAACATGCCACTGGGAAGGAGTTCCTATCATTTCAGTCATGAAACGCTTGATAATTCTGAGATCATAATGTATATCATTCCAGATCCACAACACATAATCCTCAACATTCCAACAGTTCTGCGAAATTCGTTCAAAAACCAAACATCTGCACAGCAATGGAAGCTAACCCCTTTACACTCAACACTCCATCACGTTTACAAAATCCAAAATCCCATCAAGCCTTTTGGAGAAAATACGCGGCTCGGAATTACTTCAAAAGAAAAAGAAATCTAACCAACTAAACCAATTGTATAATTAGTCAACTGAGATTGTCACTACAGTTTTTTTTGAAGAATTAATTACCAAAAAACAACACTCTGAGGCTCATGATTTAGTTCTTGTGCACTCACATTTTCTAGAAAATTATCAACATATGCAATGTCTCAAAACATACCCAGAAAAGGGTAAGCAACAGAAACAAAGAAAACGCAGAAACCCAACAAAATAAGCATTTTAAAGGTTAAGAATTTAAGGCATAATCTTTAAGATCATATAAAATAATCACTTACAGAAATTATCAGGCAGTTTTCGAACCTGATTTGTTGAATTTGGGACTAAACGATTTAAATAAGCACTTGAAAGAGTGATTGATAGCAAGACCAAATAGCAATGGAAGCAAAATTCCACTGCTGAATTATGAGAGAAGAAGATAAGAACAGAGCAGAGGAATATATTGATTGTGCTTTTGGATTAGAAGCACTTTGTGATGGTAAGTGCTTCTGATGGTTGGAACTTGAAAGCTAAGGAGGGAGTTGGTGATGCACGCTCTGGTTGGGTTCGAGAAATCCGAGGGAGGGAGAGAGAGATGGCTGTGTCAATGAAGTGGATAGAGATTGGAAACAGTGAAGGAAAATGACTAAACTGCCACTATGGAAGTTACTAGCAACTTTTTGAATTCTGAATGGTGATGGAGGGAAAGGGGATGTGTGAAGAAGATCGAGGGTGTCAAGAGTTTATCTTGTTAAGGTTAGAAAATGCACATTAGGATGCAATTGAGTTGTGGATTCTGCGAAATGTTAAGGATTTCGTTTACCATTTATGGAAATACGGATTATATTTTGAAGGGAAAAATTGTTTTCTAACGATGACAAGTTTTTTCGACCGTTAAATTGGTTATAAGATTTACGTAGGTGCAAGTGAGATGTTACTTGAAGGCACATTGCTAGATGTTACTTGAAGACACATTGCTAGAGGAATTTATGTTATATAAGAAAATACTAATTAAAAAGTTATTAGAGAAAGATATTGCGGATCTTGATAAGGGTAGTATTGTTGCCTACATTACTAAATACAGTGAAATTCTCTATTCTTGTGATATTCCTTACCATGAATGACGGTGGTGCTGGAAATTATGACAACTTATAATGATGATGTTGCTTTACTATTGAAACTATATTCGATGACAAACTATTGAATAATTTGAGGATTTTTAGTTGTTATTGAATATTGGGACTCATTATGGACTTCTAGTATTCAACTAGTGCACAGTTTCCTGATTTTTTTATACTGAAATATTGAAATTCTTGGTGGACTTCTAGTATCCAGCAAAAATCGACCACATCTTTTGAGAATTTTGAGTTGCTGACTATCAAATCGTTACATAATTTTCATTTATAAACCAGTTTCAATTCAATTCTGTACTAAACGAGCTCGAACATTTATCAAGCAAATTCCAAGACCTTAATGTGTCAAAACTTAGAAGTACGAATTCTGACAATTCGTACCCTAAACTTCCTACGTAGAATGTTTGGCACCAAACCACTACAACACCAACATTATTTTGTTATTAGTTCTTCGTCGAGATTAGTTTCAACTTGACCATTCTAACAGCCCTCGGTTCAGTTTCAGTTAGTGCAGATCGTCTTCGACACTAGTTCAATGAATTAAAGGATCAATAATGTAACAACTTGTAACTTCAGGATAATAATGTGTCAATTTCTAAATGACAGAAACCAAATTACAAGGGTACCCTTATAGTTTGTCCTAAACTACAAGGATGTAAAATGCAATTTATCCATAAATGAAAGCTTAATTGAAAACCTAATTAAAATGGAAGAAGTGAATAAGCAAGTTCTCTACCTTACATGATTGTGTAGACTATCTCACCATGACCCCAATGGGATGATTAAGAGCATTAAACAATCAATTAGGGGATTTTCTTATTTCATTGTCTGTCTCCATCTAATAGTGGGTGTGATATGATAGACAATCTGATTAATATATCTTGTCAATACCAAACAAAGCAAATTACTTGATGGTTAGATTACAAACAAAAATATATATATATTAATTAAAATATTACGCAAAGAAAAAATTAATCAAAGGTTAAGAGTGTTTTTTATTATCATCTACTAAAATATTAGTTGGAGATTACTCAAAGTAATTAAAAATAATAAGACAAATTAACTATCTTTTTCCCTTGCCTACACTTTGAATGTTATGTGACTATCAAATCCAAGAAAATTAAGTTTCATCATATTATTCATGACCGAGAGAATTGTTGATTTAGTCTTTAAATTATCATTCGAGTGAAAATTAAATTTGTAAACATTTTTTTTTTGAAAAAAAATCAGTTCTTAAACTAATTAAAATCAACCAATTACATCCCTAATATTAGATTTGAAACTATTCTATTCAATTTTTCGTCAATTTAAATCATGTGACATGCATGCGATACACTTTGGAGGGAGATTGATAGTTTTTTCATGAGTTTAAGGACTTACCTTTTGAAGAATTACTGTATGAAGTTAACTTTGGAGAGTAAACTAGATGTTAAATTCGTAATTTATATGCAACGTTAAGGGCTTATAAGAAAAAAGAAGAAGATAGTATTACCATCTAAAATGTATAGCGTGACTTAAATTGACGAAAAATTAAATAAAATAACTTTAAGTATAATAGTAAGGATGAAATTAACAGTTTTTGAAATGTTAGACTTCTTTTATCCAAAAGTAATTTATAAACTTAATTTTTACTCATGTAATAATTTAAGGATTTAATGATCGGTTGAGCCTTTATGATTCAAACATAGAAAGAAAAAGGGCAAAATGGTCAGGCAGCATGATCGAATAGAATAAACTGGAAGGGGCAAAATGGTCAAAGGACAAATCAACCAATGATTGAAAACAGCCGGAGGAGAGTTACTGTTGGAGAACGTTGGGTCTGCGTTTTTATTGTGTGTGGGGTTCACAGGTGGTGCTGTCTTTCCCGATGACGTGGCAGGGCCGAGTGGCATGATTGGTCTCACGTTAGGCCAACCTGGACACCCTACCACGTCCACCAACCGCGCGTGAGCTGTATCTACGTGCGTGCGAGATGGCCATCCGACGGCTGCTTTTAACTTGCCTGATAATCTCGGCCGTCCATTTGGGGATCAATCAAGGAAGAACATGGAATTGTTTGGGTTTATGGTCGGGATTTTGTGGTTGGTGCGTTGCATTCAACGGCTAGGCTGGATTCTCAATTGTCCTCGGCATTTGTGATTTGGCACTTTGCCCTCTTGGCCCTCATTGCATTTTCATGCAATCTCCACATATTTGATTCATTGACAATATTTTTATTTTTATTTTAGCAATCGAAGACAGTGCACTGATCATTATTTAGTCTAGTAACATTTGTTTTAACTTAGTTAAAAGATAATACTGCTACAGTTGATACTGATCGGATACGACTATAAAAAACCCTTCCACCATCTGACATCTTTCAAATCTCCCTAACTATGGAATCATTTACTTATCATCTATCATAGAATGTGTCTTTCTACTTTATAAACATATTACATTTTGACACGTGAGAATAAATTTCACATTTTGAATAAGTTGTTTTTCATATATGTGTCATAATTCATAAGGAAGGAACCAACCATTGTTTAATTTTAACTAAATCTACTAAAATGGTTTGATGAAAGTGCATTGAATTTAAGAACACCAAAAAAAGGGTAAAAATAAAATTTGGACCAAATGAAACTTTGACAGAGTAAGAAAGTGAGGGTTAGTTAGTAGGTGTTGTTTGTGTCGCTACATGTGGTGATTTGTGAGGCCTCATTATTTTGATGGCTTTGTGTGAGGGTTCCAGTGCTAGTTTGTTGTGTCTATTGTACGTGTGACAAATGGTTTGATGAAAGTGCATCAAATTCAAGAAATTAGTCACTAGATAAATGAATCCATAGAGCACCTCTTGTAATTGGTTGTTTTTGGTTATAAGATGCTCTATCGCTTCCGTAAAAAAAAAAAAAAAAAAAGTTTAGTAGAAAGCCCCAAAAAAAAAAAAATGGTAAGAAAAAATGAAGGAACAAAAATACTCCCTCTAAACTTTTTGTGTGGTAATCACGACCACAAAAAATCTTTCGAAATTGCAAAACAATTGTAAGCTTATAAAAACAAAAGTATACATAACATGTGCAATCTCAAGGAAAAACAAACAACAAGAACCCACATTTCACAGTGAGACCAAAACATAAGAAAACAAAAAGAGACAGGACCATAAAAGTCTCAGAAGGATGGCCCCTGCGGCCAAAAACTGACACAGAATTTGCCTTTGCTCCATAATTTGAAGCTCATGAGTTGTTTGTAGTCTAAACTGCAGTTTTTCGACAACTTTGTATATTGGCCACTGGCCAGCACAAGGTCCATGTCCCCCTTTGCATCCCGAAGCATCATTTTCTACTTTAGGCGTATGCTATGTGAGGTATGTATTTGTTCACATTTATAAGGGTAATTACATTTTAAGCCCAAGATTATTTCTTCCTCGTCTTCATTTTTTCGGTCTTAAATTGAGCAACACTTATTAACTAGCTCTTGATTTATTGATATTTGTCTTTTTAATATTGAAAGCAGTTCCAAGTTAAATTAATAAAGAAAAGTTGAGTAGTACTCTTATTCTATATATCGAATTTGTGACCAATCTTAAACCTGATATCGGGAAGTAGGATTCTATCTCTTTCCTCTTTTTATTTCTCTCTCTTTACAGAAAAGATAACACAAGATGTTAATGTAACTTAATTGTGAACGTTCAAATAAGAAAAGACTGGAATGGAGGAAAAAAATAGAGGGGAGAGAATCTGGATCCTAGGTGGTGATCTATACAAAGACTTTTTGTGCAAAATTAATTAATAAGTTGAATGCCCCACTTAAGCCAATCCCACAATTTCCGCAAGGCTGTATCATTTGCTCTAAAAATATTGAACTTAAGAGCTGAAGCTCGAAATTTGTGGCACCGACAACACTTACATGTATACTTTTGAGCTGGTGATCGAGCTTTTATCATGTCAAATAGTACTGGTTGGAAATTAGTAGAGCAGGGTCTGCCCTCTTGATGAACGCATAACATCCATAAACTTGAGGTGCACGAAAACAACAGTTAAACAACAAATTAACTTTACAGTACGTAGAACTCTTCTCATGCATAATGTGAAATAATGATGTTTTCAAATGATTAAGACCATTGTGATTCGAACGTAGAATTTCTTCCAATATAGTGGAGAGTGAATCCTGTAGATCAAATAGCTTTTAGTTTGTGTTTTCTATTTTTCTATTGGAATTTGTGTTTTCTAACGTAACCCATCTTCCCGTCACTGTAATTGTCAGCTTCTGCCACAAAGTCTCCAAGACCAGCAGATGGGACAATGGCTTTTCGATAAAGGAGACCACCTTTGAAACCGGGGTTCCTTTCCTCTTAGAAGGTAGGGTCGAAGTTTCCGTCGAGGGTAGCTATATATACGCTTGGGGGGACTCAATCACGACAGAAGATAATGTGAACTATCAAGTCCCGGTTGAAATACCACCAAAGAAGAAGGTAAAACTGAGCCTCCAAGTTAGGCAGGGTACATGCGATGTTCCCTTCTCCTACATTCAGACTGACACCTATCATCGCCGGCATAATCATAAAAAAGATCATGTGAGCCGGTATTAAAACATTAGAAAGTTGATGATTACACCGGAGTCAGTTACTTCCGGAGTCAGTTACTTCGACTTCCATTCCCTCACAGAACCGCTTGATGTTGATAATTCATCATGCATGCATGCATGCACGCACGATACTCTCCATCATCCGGACCAAAATAACAATGGTTTCTACATCTTCATCAGATGCAGTACTCCCTCCCTCTCAATAAATAATGCAATCGTGCCCGTCGCGACTTGCAGCCCAAATGCATGTAATATATGTCTGTTGTTGTGTTGTTTTCAAACAGTGATTTTCAATTTAGGGTTTTATAATGGGCAATAATTTTCTTGCCACATAACACTGGCATGTTTTGCATGTAGCTATGTTTTAATTCTAAAATACATACATGTTTGTTGTTGTGTTTGTTTGACTGTTAGTTCAATGTTACCGATATATCTACTTACGTGGCAACACAAAAAAGTTAATAATAAAATCAGCAAAACCAAGAAACAGGAAAGCAGAAGTAGTGAGATTTTCGAAGAACGATAATGTTTGTGTTCACTGTACGAACAACGTAATTGGAATTGTTCATTATCGTTATTATCATCTAAATATTATGTCTGCAAAACATCATTCAATTTAGAGATCATTTAGTTATTCATACGTGTCAAACTAATCAACGGTTTTAATAACAAATAGTATCTTCATGATTAACTGTCCATATATAATAGAAAATATATTCCATAAAGAAAACAAAAATGAAATTGTAAGCAAAGGGTTTTGTAACTCCATCAATTAAGAATATTCACCTCACTACTGATGTCATGCATTCCGCCCTTGAATGCTTCCAAACACCATAATTCAAAGCTATATACAACCTTGAGTTGAACTGAGTTGGGAGTCTTACCTTCCTCTTTGATCGAGTAATAAAAACCAATAACACGATAAAAAAAACACTAATAACCAGAGAGGTTACGCATGTGTTTATGTACAGTAAGTTTTTTCTATCGTATATTACATGAGAAGATAGCCTAAAATTGTACGTACCATCTGTTTTGATACAAATTAGTTGAATACTAATAAATAAATTCAAACGTCAAGTTTGATGGCACCTATTCATATTTACCGAAGACCTTAATTCAGCTCTGCAAATCTTCAAAAGCTGCAGAAATTCACAAAAGGTGGAAGGAGAAAGGGAGCCATTATTAACAAACAGAGAGTGCCTCCCTAAATCCAACGCTGAGGGCATTGGTGTGAACCCCCTTCTTATCAAAATCTGCATTGCCTTTCTTCATCATGGCAACGAACTCGTTGTAGTCTATTTGCCCGTCCTGAAAAAACAAACAAGTACAGTAAGTACTTGAACAAGTTTCCATTTTGTTTTTAGCATCAATCCTATGATTTGGGAACGTCGTGTACTTACATTGTCCTGATCTACTTCTCGGATCAATTCTTCCAAGTGAATATCGACAATGCCAAACTCCTCGCAGGCTTGTTGAAGTTCGTCTTGAGTGATGTAGCCACTGCCGTCCTTGTCAAAATATGAGAAAGCTGCAAATAAGTGGTCTTCTCTCTCTATCTTGTTTAGATGCAATGTTGCTGCTATAAACTCTCCGTAATCAATTGTGCCACTATTATCAATATCTGCCTGCATTTCAGAACAAGTAGCGTTCGTATAAGAACAACAAAACAAGAATAGCAAGAGATAAATCCTCATAAGTTACAAAAATAATCTGCTTCAATCGAAGAAAGGAAATTGATATGCTAGTTTACTCTCGCATTACTTAAGGATTAACACCGTAGGCCACATAAGCAATCATAGAATAGCGAACAGATTCTAGGAAAAATAATGCAAGCATTCTCGTAATCTACTAACAAGATGGGTCATAGATTATCTAGAATTTTTAAGTTTTCCTCATGCCTGAAAGGATCGTTTTCCGAAGACCTAAAGGCAGTGAACAATAGTCCTGATATAATACTTACAGCTTGCATAAGATCATATATTTCGGACTCATTTAGATTAGCTCCAAATCTTTTGAGTCCATCTCTGAGTTCATCAAAAGTAATTTGACCACTATTGTCAGTATCTATCATCTTGAACATTTCTGTTAAACCAGCAATTTCTTCTTCCGAGAGGTTCTCTGCAATGACCTGCACACAATAAAGTCGATTTTAGAGGAGAGTACTCACAATGATTTATAATAAAGTTTTAAGTATAAATGGTAAATGCAAGACTTACTCTAAGAGCCATCTTCTTAATTTTGTTCATTGCAGAAAACTGCTTCAAGCGACTTAAAACAGCGGAATCAAGAGCCTTGTCTGGAGCCACTCCATCAACCTGAACCCATGGGTGGCCTGCAAGAAATCAGAACATACATTATTGGTTTGCACTGCTGATGTAATCCTCCAACAGAATGAAACCAATTCTTTTCACTTATAAAAGTTTCACCCCCAAAGTTTAATTTTAATCAATCATGTCAATGGTACAATTCATTCCATGTTCTAAGTTAAACGTATTGCACGGAGGATCTGATTATAAGAGAAATGTAAGTGAATGCATAAAATCAAGAGCAAATGCGTGCGTCAAGCATACTATTGACAAGGGGATTACAGTGTCACTTTCTTAATACTATGTACATTCATATAAACTTACAGAGAACTTGATGAGCAGTTAGCCGCTTTTTTGGGTTTCTTACGAGCATTCTCTTAACTAGATCTTTGGCACTTTCAGAAATTCTAGGCCAGGGATCCGATGAGAAGTCAAGATTGCCATGCAGCACCTCTTCAAATATCTCTTGCTCAGTTTCTGTTTGAAATGAATAGAAAGAATAAGAAGAGGGGAAAGAGCACGAGTGCTTTGTGAAAATTACACACATAGTCCAGACAAGAAGAAAAAAGTTTGTCCGGTAGGCAGATTAAAACTCTTACCACCCCAAAACGGAGGCACCCCACTTAAGAGGATGTAAATGATAACACCGGCACTCCAAACATCTGCTTCGGGACCATAGTGCTTGCGCAGGACTTCTGGCGCAACATAATAGGGGCTTCCAACCACATCACCGAATATCTCCCCTGTAAATTAATTGTATCAGTAACATAAAAGACACAGAAAATTTGTATGTAGCACCAGAAAATTACCTAAAAGTCAACTAATAACTGAGAGCTGGAAATGGTTTGACAAAGTAAAAGAAATATTATATACATAACAGGACGTGCTTGACATCATTCAGATACTAATACCAATCTGATTGGAGTTTCGCATGATAAGTTCCCGAAATGTCAAAGGTATCGATTTTAAAATGATCTAAGTTACTATAGGCAAAATCATAAATGGAAATGAGATGGATCGAAAGAAAAACAATGAACATAAGATGGATCAGTAAGGTGAGAAAAAGCAAATTGTAAGACGTACCTGGCTTAAAGAATATTGATAGTCCAAAATCGATAGCCTTAAGCGGTGAATCCTCCTGCTCGTTGACAAAAAGAAAGTTCTCCGGCTTAAGATCACGATGCATGACACCCAAAGAATGGCAAGCTTCTACAACTCCAACTATAGTCCTCGTCAGTTGAGCTGCCTTTCTTTCGGTGTAATGCCCTCGCTGGATAATCCTATCGAAAAGCTCACCCCCTGCACATAATTCCATGACAACATGAACTGCAACAGCATCCTCATATGTTGCTTTAATTGTGATTACATTTTGATTCCCCGCCAAGTGATGCATAATCTGAATTTCTCTCCTCACATCCTCCACATCTTCTGTAGTCAGGAGTTTCCTTTTAGCGATGGATTTACAAGCATACTCCTTTCCAGTCGCTTTCTCCACACAGAGAAAAGTCGTTCCAAACTGCCCGTGTCCGAGCTTTTGGCCCAAATTGTAGTACTCCTTCAAGTGCCCTGTTTTTGTTTGCAAGACAGACTCGGCCTGAAGCCCTGCACTTGCTACCCTCTTGACATTATGGGGCTTCTTGGGTTTCGCTGGCACTGCTGGCTTAGTCTTTTCTTTTTTCGCTACTACTTGTACCGGTCTAGCCTCTCCCATGTTAGTCTCTTCCTTTTTCGCTACTACTTGGACCGGTCTAGCCTCTCCCATGTGAATTGTTGGTGGTGCTAGTTTAACCTCTACCTTGGGAAGTGTTACTTGCCTGACAAGTAACGTCTCCTCCTTGTGTTTCCGAGGCAGTGCCGGTTCCTTAGGCTTGTCTGGATGAGCCTTCTCCTTCCGACTTGTAGCCTGCACGGATTTATACTCTTCCTCCGCTATCTTAACTGCTTCTGGGGCCTTGTTTTGAACATAAAGAGTAGCTTCTGACGGATTCTTACTCAATTGCGGCATTTCATCAGTACTATTGATTCCCCTACTGGAAAAACCGCCCGTTGATCGAGACCACCAGAGTGAATTCGAGACTGAATGGATGAGTGTGTTCTTCGTTGATCCGACGCAGTTGTTCCCCATCTGGATAGCGATGTCTCAATTCTCATCAGAATTCCAAATGCAGACACATATCATATAAGGGGCAAAATCCCCTCTCTTTTCTCCCAATAAGGAAATGGATATTAAAATGGAAGGACCAAAAATGGAGCATTAATCCCAATCACTTTAAGAACAATAAATACTTGAATCAAAGAAATATCACCATCTTCTCAAACAAAAGTTGTAATTCCCTCGTACCGTCGAGGTTCTCTGGAGAAAAAGGTGCAACCTTTTAACCCCAGGAAGAGCCTCAAAATAGACAGAAACTCCAAAATGAACTAACCAAAAGGAGAAAGAGTATGATATTTCCTCAGAACCAATCAACCCTCCAATGTATACACAACAGAGAAGACGACTGCCCGAGACCGTAACCGAAAATTCAACAAAACCCCAATATTTTGGGCTGAAAATATTGATAAGTTCCGCGTCAACAAGGAAGAAAGTTTCAGATTATGAAGAGAGAGAGAGAGAGAGAGAGAGAGAGAGAGAGAGAGAGAGAGAGAGAGAGAGAGTGACAAAAAACAGTCGTTTCGTGTGGTTATTTAGATAGTGGAGAGAGAGTATTTGGATTTTCTCTACCCTTTTCCATACTATATAATCGCAGTCCGCACACGAACGGAGAAGGAAGGAAATTGTGGTATGAGAGAGAGAGGGGGTAGGTTTTTCTGTTGGAATGTTTCAAGACGCGTTTCTTCTCTTTTTTTTTTTTTTTTTTTTTTTTTTTTTTTTTTTTTTTTTAATTTTTAACAATTTTGACTAAAACACACAGAAATTTTCACCTTCCCGATGGCCACTGAAGTGGAATGGACGGCTGGGATCTTTGCGCTTTGGAGGGTTTAAGGTTGGTAGGATATGACCGGCACGCCACAATGGGGTCTGACAACTGTAAGTACGGCTGGCAGCCGATTTGGTCATCTCGGGGGGTCATTGCGTGGGCTGGGCACTCCACCGCCGGTGGCAGGCCGTAGCCGGTGAGATTTCTTCTATTCCGGTAGAGAAAAATTAATTTAATTACCACTTTTACTCGTCACACCAACCACAAATTGAGTGATGATTTCCTTTCACGTGGCAGATTGAGTTGCGTAAATTTTAATCGCAATAAGAGCTTATTACACGTCATAGGCTTTCATTGGATGGTATATGTTGCCCAACTCACCGCGTGACATGTTGAACTGGTCCATACTTACTCCAAAGAAATCACGATTGCGGATACCATATAACTTAATTACATGGGTTTAGGAGAGGAAGAGTATAGCATAAGCAATAGGCATACTTAATCTCGTAGTCGTAGGAACATGTTTGACCGACTCCACGAGGTCGGCTGGTTTTCGTTGGTCAATCATGGCTTACAAAGTTGTGTTGCACCACTATCAGCCTTCTGGTGCTGGTATTGGTTGGTAGGGTATATGGAAACTTCGTACAAGACTTGCATAGTTGCATCTATCAATCAGAGGACTCCCCCAATCTCATTCCACATGAAAGTTTATTTATAATGTGAAACGAATCAATATGAAAGTTTATTTATAATGTGAAACAAATCAACATGAAAGTTTATTTATCTTGTGAAATGAATCAACGAAACATTAAAAGCGTCAGGCGTCGACCTATTGATGTGACAAGAGGAAGATAGACACGTAGTTGTATGCAACCAGTAACATTAAATTGTGTTTTGTTGTCCAATAGACAGTCAGATATAATGGTTTCATCTAAAATATTTAAATCTAGTTGCTCATGCGACAATGTTTTGCATGCATTGACGCATTCTAGGAACAGAGGGGGCGTTGAGGGGGTGCGAAAGGTGCAGTCGCACAGGACCCTAAATTTGAAGGGACCCCCAAAATTTTTGTCACCTAATATTTATATGTAATAATATTATATATTTAAAATTGCTTTTGTTATGAAATAATATTCTATATTCAAAAATTGATTTTGTTAGCACTTTAATCTCATCTTAAGTGTAATTTTTTTCCTTTCTAAATATAAAAATTTAGAGTACAATAAGATAGTTTGAGTGCCAATAATACACCATAAAAGATGGTATTTTTTCAATATTATCATATAATAATGTTACATATTCAAGTGAAACTTTAAAGTTAGAGTTTTTGAAGTTTGTTTTCTTGTTTGGTTGTTTAAGATTGAACTGCTTTTGATTATTTAGTGAACGTTATGTTTGTAACTTTTTTTTACTTATTATTAATGACATTTTTAAACTTGCAATCAGTAAGTGCTAAACTTTGTTTTGATTTAAGTGATTGTTTTCTAGCGTCAATACATTGTCCTACATTTTTTAAGACTATCTTAAGGAGGGGCGTTTTTATAAATTTCACATAGGGCCCCCAAAATCTCAAAGACGGCCCTGTCTATGAATAAACAGAAGATTCTTATTCAACATGAATATGTATATTTAATGTGAAGTGTGTGAAAAGGAAACAAGAAAAGCATAATATGTCATTGTCCTTAGACTCAGATGTCATAAAATTATGTACTTGAATCGAGAAAATGTGCCCTATCACAACCAATTTGTATACAACCACGTGTCTATCTCTCCCATCATCGATGAAAGAGGTAGACACATGGTTTCAAAATATACGATATGATCAGCTAATGCAATCAACAAATAAGATTTCTCTAAGAGCAAGTTCACTCCTAAAGACTTTGCGCCAGCACCCAGCGCATTTATCCACTCAAATGAACAGTGATAGACTCTAGTGAACAATAATAGATCAAAGCATCTCCACCCTTAAAAAAAATAGCCTAGTAAATTTATTAAAATATTATTATTTTTTATTATAAAATAATAAAAAAAAATAATTTTATTTTTAATTTTTGCCTTTATAAAAAAATAAAATAATAATAATATTATTAAATTATTTTATTTTCTCATCTTCCACACTTCCCTTCCTTTCCATTCCTGCACGCCATCCACCCCAGCACAGATAATCCATTCCCACCGCCGTCTCCAAACCTCCTCCTCCCATCCTCCGATACCGTTGCCCTCCTATCCTTCAAATCCCAAGCCGACCTCAACAACAAGCTCCTCTACAGCTCATACATCTCCACACCTCCTGTCCTTCAACGCCATCGCTTCGTCTTCCAACATCTCCACACCTCCGACGCCGTCGCTTCATCCTCCCGTCCTTCTCCCTTCATAGCTCCTTCCCTCTCGTCCTTCTCCCTCCGTCGCTTCATCCGGATGTCATATGCCCTCCGACACCAAGCTTTACGTCAAATGGACCGGTCCCAAGGTCTGTCAATTTTGGACTGGCCTGGAGACCAGCTTGGGCTGGGTGCCAGGCAATGGAACGGGTTGGAGTGGATTGGCTGAGTGCCAACCTTGTTTTTTGGCTGAGTGCCGGCCTAACCACCTCCCGGTGGAACTGCTCTAACATTACAGGAAGATGATTCATGCTAAAACTAAAACCAATTAGCAAAACCATTGCTTTATAAAGATGGACACATTATTCTTTAGATGGGCTTGCAGGACACAATCCTTCATAGGATCTTCTCTACTATAAACGAGAAATTTCATGTTGTATTCTATATTAAGGAGAAACGGAAAATACGATACTAACAGGGAAACGGATGTAGTCATTCTTCAAACACATCACGGACAATGGACAACTCTTCTTCAAACATCTCTCACCAACCCAGAGAGATCAACTTGTCCTGAATCGCCGTCACTTGCTTTAGGAAAAGCTTCCTGCTGACGATGACCTTCAATGGGCACCTCTCGCCTCCTAGATGGTAGTGGGCAGGAAGGTCCCTCATCAAAGATGTGTGGAGTCCCAAAAGCACTCAAGAAGCCACTCTTCAACTCCTCCGCTGCTTCAAAGAATCGGTTGAGGCCACCCATAAAGTTGCGTTCAATGTCTTCAATGTCACTTCGTAACCCTGGGAAGTCAAACGCTCCATGCTGTGATGACCCAAAGGTGACAGACCGTTTTAGCATCTCGTTGGTGACGTCATCTTCTGTGTACTCTTTGTTGGATTGCACCACTTCAACAGGCCTAACAACAACATAGTACTCAGCAATTGGTTCTACATTGGTCAATGTTATAGCAACGTAAAAACCGCCCATACTCAAACAAGGGAAGAAAAAGAAAAGTTTTTTGTATGTGCTAGATAGCTCCATTTACGTCCTGGAGGCTGCAAAAGACAGTTGGAGACATGGTGCTCATAAATGTTTCACTACAGAGGTAGCTCATCCTCGTACCAATATATTATAGTGTTCATCTTTAATGTCAATGTAACTGTTTTCGCACAAGCATAAAATGTTTTATCCACTGCTAAACCAATTCTACTCGCTTCAAATTAAACTCGGACAATTTATCACAGAACAAACAGCACAAAGAACTGCTGAAACTGATACCATTCTCAAACAAGAACCGCAAAGACCTATTTTGCATAACCGTAAAACGACCTCAAAGCATATTCATCTGACATAATCTAATGAACGCCACAACTCTTTCTGTATGCAGAATCAATACAATCAAATCAGAAGTCTTATGTGCACTCTTATTAACAAGAGTAAGATTCAACCAACCCTGCAAATAACCACGCGCTATTTATACTTCACTAACCTATAAACCTCGGGCACTCGAACAAGCTATACACGAAGGCATAAAGATTAAAGACAGGCCCATTCTAATCTCTCGTCTCATATTTCCATATATATTTTTCTTAATTATAAACAACATACAAATTGGATTCAATTTCGTACTGCGTTGTCATAAAACTACAGAAAAACCAACATTCCTATAATCCAACAAATATCATAAAGTTCAACATTTTTCTATCCTAAGGCATAAATCCCAACAATAACACCCCACAAAATCCTCAAAAAAATAAAAAATAAAAAATAAAAAATAAAAAACTAAAATTGACATAGATATGACAAAATTCTGCTGAACAATTAAATCCAGACTAAATCAAAGTGACATCATCAGACAATTTCTATCAATTCACAGAAACCCTAGATAAAAATATTCCCAATTTGTCATTGGGTTTTAGGGGAATGGAGAAATCGATGAAGAAAGAGATTGGGATTTACCGGCCGGCGCAGTCCCTGAGAAACTGCTCAGTCTTCTCGCACTTCCTCATGAACTTTCCAGGCTCCACCTCCTCAGTCTTGCACTGCGTCTTCACCACCTTTCTCGTCGAGCATCGCTCCCCATCCGATCTAGGGTTTATGTCAATCGCCGAAGAATTGCTGTCGCCTTCTTCGTCGTCCCTCCACACCCATCCCATCTTTCTTCTGTACCTCTCTGTTCGCGCCAACTCCAGAAAATCTCTGCGATTTTTGCTTAAGTCGGTGGAAGGTTTGGGAAGATCGATTCACTTCGGCTCCAAGGCTGCTTGTTGGGCTTTAATTGGGCGGTTGTGGGCTTTGTTGGAGAGGAGGTTTTCGGCCCGCCAAAAATGGATGCCATGTAGAATGACAATATCTCATTGGTGATACAGTCAAGCCGTTATTCTTATATTTTCTTTTAAGAAATGTAATTACATGTCACTTAGTACAACGATCTGGTAGTATTCTTTTTTACTCTAAAGTGAGAGGACCTAGGTTCGAATCTCATGGATGATAAATTCGATACCAAATTAAATTGCCTATTGTGTGGCTTAACCGAACTCCCCATCCTCAGTATACAAATATCAATATACTAAAAAAAGATAAGTACGTACAGTACAATGTACATTAATAATGAAATGACACGTAATTATCATTAACGGTATGTACGTATATCGCAATGACGATATTGTAAAACCGTTATTATTATACTTTCTATTAATATAAGTATGTACAATAATTTAAAAAATAACGTACATTAATAATAAAACAACACGTAATTACTTACGTACATATATCACATTAATAATGCAGCGAAACCGTAACAGTATAGAAAAAAAATATCAAAATTCCCGCACGCTCGGTGGGACTCGAACCCACAATCCTTTGATTAGAAGTCAAATGCCTTATCCATTAGGCCACGAGCGCCTTTGTTTAGTAAGTAAAATATTAATTTATTAAGCTCTTAGTTATCATCGTATCCGCTGCTTTCTTCCTCCTTATTTTCGTGTCGATCTATGCTAATTAAGAGTTTAAGACTGAAATCCCGCGCAGAATACAATTTGAACGGGGAAGCATGAGAAGCTTAATCAAACTACAACGCTTGTGTTCGAGCTCAACCTGCAAGATTATCCATTTCCGCTTCTCAAACGTGTACAAGATTGATCGTTTTGCAACGGTTGCTCAGCCATCAAGGCCTAATAAGAAAACCCACTCCAAACAAGCACCAGAAAACGGCGGATTTGGCTCGCTCTTTGCTGAAATTACTGAGATTTTGGGAGCTGAAAACGTTACTGCGGATAAAACCCCATCTGGGTTTTTTATTTCGGAGGAAACCCAGGGGAGGGTTGGTGAGGCTGGGGAAGATTGCCAACCTTGCACGCAAACTGTTTGTAAGAATGCCGAGGAGAGTGTACTGCAAGAAAGGAAAGATATAACAGGTTTGGAGGATGCACAGGTGGAAAATTTGGCTGAAAGTGATGTTAGCCCCGTGGTTCAGGAGGTTATGAAGATTGTCAGGGCGGAGAGTGGTTTGGTTTCAATGGAGGAGATGTTAGAAAAATTGGGTTTTCCGTTGGATTCAGATATTGTTGACAAAGTGTTGAAGAGGTGCTTTAAAGTGCCACATTTGGCTTGGAGGTTCTTCAATTGGGTGAAGCTCAAAGAAGGGTTTTGTCATACAACTAAGACCTATAACACCATGCTGTCTATAGCTGGGGATGCAAAAGAGTTCGGGATGGTGGAGAAGTTGATGGAGGAAATGGAAAAACATCTGTGCGGGAAAGATGTTAAGACTTGGACTATTCTCATCGCACAGTATGGAAATGCTAAGTTTATTGGCAAAGCATTGTTCTTCTACGAAAAGATGAGGAAAGAAGGTTTTGAACCAGATGTAGTGGTTTACAGGTCGATGATACGTGCACTGTGTAATACTGGAAAACCTGAAGTTGCGATGGAATTTTACAAGGAGATGGTACAGAAGGACATGGGACTTGACATAAATTTATACAAGTTGTTATTGAATGGTATAGCGAGCTCCGGCGATACTGCTTCTATTGCCTTGGTTTCAGATGACATGAATAGAGTTTCACAGATTCCAAAACACATTGTTTATGGTTGTGTGTTGAAGAGTTTCTGCATATCTGGAAGAATCAGAGAAGCTTTGGAATTTATTCGTGAACTCAAGAATAAAGAGGTTATGCTTGGCCCCGAGTATTTTGAGACTTTGGTGAAAGGACTGTGCATGGCTGACAGAATTACAGACGCTTTGGAAATTTTGGAAATTATGAAGAGGAGAAATATTGTTGATGGGAAGGTTTATGGGATCGTCATCAATGGGTACTTAAGAAATAATGATGCTGATAAAGCGCTAGATCTGTTTCATAGCATGAAAGAATCTGGATACATGTCCACAACTTCTACCTACACAGAACTGATGCAACACCTCTTCAAGTTGAATGAATTCCAAAGAGGCGGTGATCTGTATAATGAGATGCTGGAAAGAGGAGTTGAGCCAGATATTGTGGCGATCACAGCCATGGTTGCAGGTCAGGTTCGTCAAAACCATATATCTGAAGCATGGAAAATATTTAATAGTATGAAGGACAAAGGCATCAAGCCCACATTGAAGTCGTATTCTATATTCATTAAGGAGCTTTGTAGAATTTCAAGGACAGATGAGATTCTCAAGGTCTTTGATGATATGCGAGCATCTGATATAGTAATTCGAGATGACATATTTAATATGGCTATGTATCATATGGAGAAAAAGGGAGAGATGGATAACCTTGAAAAAGTAAAGCAGTTGCAGAGGATCTATAAACTTCATCCCCGAGAAAGAGAAGAGGTATCTAATAATGAAGCATCTAGGGGTGAGGAGCTCAGTACAGGGACGGACTTTAATTACTTACAACCAGCAAAGATGGATTGTACATTAGTGGAGCCACTTTTAAAGGATTATGATGAGCATCGTTTGCAAGAAATTTGTAAAATTCTGTCCTCTTCAACAGATTGGCCCTTAGTTCAGGAAGCTTTGAAGAATTCTGCTGTTGATTTCACTCCAGGACTCGTTGTGGAAATTTTGAGGAATAGCAGCATGCATGGTTTCGTAGCATTACATTTTTTTGCATGGGTAGGAAAGCAAACTGGTTATAGCCACACTACTGACACTTACAACATGGCTATCAAAACCGCAGGGCGCGGGAAAGATTTCAAGCACATGAGAAACCTCTTTTATGAAATGAGAAGAAAAGGTTTCTTAATCACACCAGATACATGGACAATAATGATAATGCAATATGGTCGAACAGGTATGACAGAGATTGCTCTGCGGATTTTTGGTGAGATGAAGTCTAGTAATTGCCACCCAACTCTCAGTACCTACAAGTATTTAGTCATATCTCTTTGTGGGAGAAAAGGTAGAAAGGTAGACGAAGCAATTAGAATTTTCAAGGAGATGATCCGTGCCAGTCATGTACCTGACAAAGAGTTGGTTGAAACGTATATTGGTAGTTTATGTGAAGTTGGTAAGCTCTCAGATGCCAGAAGGTGCATAGATTCTCTTCCTAAAGTTGGTTTTTCGATTCCTCTGAGTTATTCCTTGTACATTAGGGCTCTATGTCGAGCCGGGAGGTTGCAAGAAGCTTCAGCATTGATGGATGATGTTGGGGAAGACCGGTCAAAACTGGATCAGTATACTTATGGGAGCCTTGTACATGGACTTCTGCGGAGTGGACAATTAGAAGCAGCACTGGCCAAGGTGGATTCAATGAAGCAGGCTGGTGTAAATCCAACCGTCCATGTTTATACATCCTTAATAGTTCACTACTTGAGAGAGAAGCAGATAGGAAAGGCTTTAGAAATTTTTAAGGAAATGCAACATAAGGGTTGTAAACCAACAGTCATTACCTATTCTGCACTTATTCGAGGGTACATGAACATGGAAATGGTTTCCGAAGCTTGGGATGTCTTTCACAACATGAAACTTAAAGGAACATTGCCAGATTTTAGAACGTATTCGATGTTCATCACTTGTCTTTGTAAGGTGGGCAAATCTGAAGAAGCAATGCAGCTTATAACTGAAATGTTGGAAAGTGGGATTGTTCCGAGTGTGGTGAATTTTCGAACCATATTTTACGGGCTTAACAGGGAAGGTAAGCAAGATTTGGCTCGCACTGTAATGGAGCAAAAGTTATCCTTAATAAGAAGCCGCAAGGTGCTAACATAATTCCTCCTATTCCTTACTTCAAATTTGGAGGTGCTGGCAGCGTTGATATAGGAGTAGCAGGGTGACACTCTTCCCTCCGTTGCTTCAGATCTGACTACATTAGCTTTCAAGATTTCTCATTCTCTCTAGCTCTTCTGTGGCCAAGGAAACCAAAAGTGAAGGTGAAGCTAATGATGCGACAGAGGATCGGTTTTTCAAGATAAAGGATTTGAAAGTCTTTGGAGGAAAGTGAAAGCAAGGGAAAATGGGCTAGAAAGACTGAAAACAAGAAAATAAGAACGGTGGTGAAGATGATGATGACAAACGACGACGACGTGGATGACAAAGATGCAGACAGATTTGCAAGGTACTTCCATCAGTAGTTGATTACAAAATCATGCTTCATCTATGTTTGTTTATCTGATACATGTATGTATCCGCTAGTATATGCTTAAAGCTTAACCATTGCTTGTGTGCTACAGATATGAAAACTTACATGGGGAAAAAAGGAAAAATCGCCCTCACGTAATGCAGTTGCAGTTGCGGTTGCGGTTGCTGCTGCTGCTGGGGAACTGGTTGTGTCTCCATACCTGTACAAATTGAAATTGGGTCCTGAGGCTTGACCGATGTGGTTCTAAGGGTTCCAATGTAATTGAATTTCTGTCGGAGAATTATAGACTCGGCTGCTTGCTTGGGCAACAAGAAATTTTCTTTCCTACTTCAAAGGAATACCCGCATGAACGACATTTTGTCCTTCTGGTTTCTGCATGAATTTTCCTCGAATTCATATCGTTAAGATTCAAGAACTGCAGGTAAATTCCTCGCACGGACAAGATTCGTATTCTGTACATTGTTTTGGCTCCTAGACGTTGAGGATCAAACGAATTTTCGAAATGAAAAATTAATCCCGAAGCAATCAACTCTATCGTCCAGCCGAATCAGGCAACAACGCTTACAGCCACTGAATTCAAGTAATTCGACAGACACGAAATGTAACAAACATGAGTGATTATTAAGAGCTGCCTCTGAACCATCTTCATAAGATTACAGAATCATATGATGGAAAAATATTCGCAGCTCCAACAAATCTCAGCTCAATCTTCGTATTTCCAATGTTTAATTTATATCCAAACGACGTGGGAAAAATTTCAACCCAGGTCTTCAATTAAAACCTGGCTGTAAAGACGAACAATCTAGGCTCAGTTTACAGATTTCATTCAAAAGAAATAGGCCGAAAAAAAAATCAAGCATTTCTAAAATTTAACGTACTCACACTTTGTTGCGAAATCTTCTTGTCAATGGTGCAGTTAAACTTTGTTTGCTCAAGAACCATACTGTTTGAGATCCTAAGAGCCTGAAAGTTGCCGGATGATGGCCTCATTAGCATTATCCATCTGTTAATATGTTAACCATGAAAACATATAGATCCAATCTTTTCAAATAAATATTCACTTTACTACTTGACATTACAGGATGACAGCATAACCATATAAAGCAAATGGTACCCTCCATTCTCCCATAATCCCGTCGGAAGTGAGGTTTACGGGTCCATATCCATGAGGTCTCTGTCTGTGTGTGTGCTCTCGTACATTACCATGCCAAAGAGAAAACCATGCCCTTTCCCCAGGGGCATGGTCGTGAACACAGATATGATTATGCACCTTCTGCCCTATATGTTGACTCGTACACTCATTTTTTTCTATTGAAGATTGATGATTTAGCTAAATAGTTGCATCGTCTTACCTTTATTAGTGCTTCTTTACAACACTTTCATTTACACGCTCATAGTAAGTCATTCTCCGGATAGCTTTTAGAGCCTCTCCAAAGTTGCGGCTACGAAATGCGTTTGTAAAAATGTCGGACCAATGCTTTAGTTTCTCTTTCATCTAGATGAGCAAGAACAGAGATGAGTTGATAAAAAATAAAACGAATAAAAGGGCAATAAGGTCGACATTACGCATATTTTTATTGACAAAAGAGGTGAACTAAAAAGGTAAATATGCAAGCTCTTCTTCATGGAACTTGAGGAATCAGAACTGTTACAATAGAACAGAAGATCACAAAACACTAATTAACCTTAGTCCACTTAACTTTTTATCTTTTGGCATTTTCTATGTGCGATAGTTTTGAGAACCATGAACCTCTAGGAAATTACTCTACAAATTAGACTGCAAGCGATATGTGACAAGAATTGTCGTGTTCCTTCCTAATTATTCCCACATGTATGTAAAAAGTCTTGGTTCATACCTGAGATTGAATCTCATTCAAAGCCTGAGAGTCAGCAGCCTCTTCAACAGCTTCCCTGATTTCCAAAATCTGAACTTTCCAAGCCAGAAGGTATAAGAAAATCAAATTAATACTCACTCAATGACCCATCAACTTCAGCATATCCATCAAAACAAAAGAAAAACAACTCAGTGACTCCAAACGTCTACGGGAAATGTTTCCTCCAATATTAATAACAAAAATTCATTTCTTGAAGGAAAAGAATTCTAGAATAAGAAATTTAAGAAACCATCCCAATTGAAAATTTTACGACATAAGCTTCAACTAGATTACAAAATTTTCTGATGGATGATATTCGTCTCAAATATGTGCACTCCAAATATGTCAAATATCCATCAAGCTTACAGCAATAAGATCTTTACCATTTTTTCAGTCAATATTTCACTACACTCAGATTATGGGTAAAATTGCAAGGGGATAATAGGTTGTATAAATACAACAGGATTTCAACTTCTTCAAATCACCTCAGTTAGCAACTCTGATTCTGAAAGCGTCTCTTCTTCATCAACGTCCACACCTTCAAGCTTCAGCTGAAATAAATAAATAAATAAATAACAGTTTAATTTCAAAACTTGTAGAATATGAATAGCAAACACTAATAAATTGGATGATCAAGAAACTTTGCCTAGATGATCTTCTCGCCCTTATCTTTTTAATCATGGGACCCTGAAACTAAATGCAGTTACGGAAACCTACTCATAGAGGGAAATGATAATATACACACAAATTCACATCGTGAACTATTGAATGATAGGCTTATTCATCATGATGCTGTTGTTGCAAATGAAGAATGTGAAGTCATCCATGTTTTAACTAAAGAAAGTTGAGGTTCCACTATAAAATCAATTGGAAATATAAGTAGTAGCCCAACCTCCATAAAACCAATTGGCAATATGAGGAGTAGCTCAACCTTTTATAAGCCCATGCAAGGTCCCTCCTCCCATCAATGTGGGACTCATTCTCAACATGAACTATGCGTGTCAAGAACCTCTGTATCATGGTCACAACACCCACACACACACACATAGAAGCCTTTGTAAATAAATAAGTATTAGGGTCAGGATTGATATGTATCATACAAATATTTTTAGTTATTTACCAAGTAATCACATTCAATAAGACCCTTTTCTGCCAAACTAGTCCAGTTCTCAGAACATTGGTTTGAACGCAATAAAAATGCATCAAACGATAACCTCATAGGCAAAAATCACACTTACAATGTAAATTGCCCTTGCCAAGGGCTGGCTTAGTGTGCGGTATGCATCAATCACCCGAGCAGACTGTTCAGCAGCATACTCTCTTTCTTTCTATAACCATGGTAAACATTAAAAAAAAAAACATTTACTATATCCGAAAAGTGTTATCTTTTACATTTCCCATATGTTGAAAATTAAGATATGTATCACAAATACCTCTGATTTAGTATGAACAAGATCAGGGTGCAGTTTTTTCTGCCAGGCTTTATACTTCCCCTCCAAATCGTCCACTTTGGTATCGTACTTTCTCTCCCTGTTAATATTAATTTTGAAAAAAATTGAAAACAAATCCTTCTAGTTTGTGAGAAATGCTCAAATAAGTACAACAGAAACTAGCTTTGTTTTCCCATAACCACGCAGACAGTGACTAATTAAAGATTCAAAATTTTCCCTAGGAATTGTAGCTCGTTTGGTTAAGAGCATTCGCGCATACACCTGAGATCCCGAATTCGACTTTTTCCCCCACCCCCAATATATATTATACCAAAAGAAACAATAAAAAGTTCAAAACTTTCACCTTCTTTCTACCTCTCTCTCATTTTCTCAGCAACCAAACAGACAGAAATAACAAAGGGAGAGAAAACATTATTGTTAAAGCCTTAATTACTTACAGTCCAAATATCTGAAAGTAATCCACCGACTGATCCACCGGCTGAATGCACCGACAAGACGAACACAACAGAAACGGCACCGCTTCGGGCGAGGCACTACAGTTCCAGCACTTAGCGTCGGCTTTCTTCGCCGATTGGGAGCTGACGAAGCATTTCCCGGGAATTCTGTGATTCCCGGGAAAACCAAATCCGCCGAACGGGAAAAGGCGGCGGTCCGCTTCTACACTGGACGAAAAAAAAGCGGGAGATTGGAAATTTCTTGAGGAGTTGAAGGTGAAAAGAGCGGTAGTCGGAGTTAGGGTTCGCCGGAGAATGGCGGAGAGAGGAGTGAGCAGCTTCTTCGTCGACATTGTTGGAGCATATAGACTTGTTCAAATGCAACTTCCAAGGGTCTAACCGTTGGAGTGAGAAGTTGCTGGTCATTGGGATACAGGAGGAATTTGGCTCAAGGAAAAGGGTAAAAAGGGTAATCTCGGTTTTGGAGATGAGTCTAGGCCCTGGTGTTTTTAAGGTTGACACGTTTTTCATACATAAAGTCTTTACGATATTTTCAACAAATTCGACAAAGGCCAAAAAAAATAAATTATTTATAATTCGCAAGTACCTCTTTTTAATTAATATTTTAAAATAAAAAAAAATTAACAGACAATCAAAGTAAAAGAATAAAAAAAATCAAAGGAATAAAATCATAAGTAAAAAAAGGGCGTTTTGAAATGGATACTTCGGTTTTCAATTTCATTGATTAAATATCTATTTCTTTTAAGGTTTAGGGTTTTAAATAAATAAATAAATGTTAAATTGACAATTGTTCAAAGCGTCTTAATCAAATTTTGTAAAGGAACATATGTTTAGTCTAAAAAAGTTGGAAAAATGTAGGAGATTCTAATAACAAGAGTAGATTGTCAAACGCGTGAGCGTGTGTGGTAAGAGGCTAGTAATTATATAATTTGAAAGAATCAACTTGATCATATTACAATTCGACAATAACATAAATATTTTGTAACACTCTCAACATATATATTAGGCAAATATCTTATGTTGCTACACAAACCAGTAAAAGAACATTCATTTATAGAGAAATGATAAACGCACACCAATTTTTTCTACTACACATTTATGCTTAGCCATGTCCGTTGTTTCCGTTTTATTTATTCAATTTGATTGCCCAAAATGAAGATGAATGTTTGAGAGGCTAACGAAGATACGTGTGAAAATCAGATTTCATCTTATATTATCATCTGTATATTACATGTATGTATCAAACAAGAGTTTAAAAGGCTTGGGGGCCAAAGCAACTCCTACAATGAAGGAGAACAAGTCACTTGGCATAGGTTTCCTCAAGGATGAAGTAATGTGGAGGGAAACTTACACATCACGGACGTATGCACCCTTCGTGGAGGGGAACTTACTTGTCAAGGGCGTGAATTCTCGTTGTCGTTGAAGTTATTTTTCGAAAACGCAATATGTGACAAATAGATTTACTTTATTATTGTAGATTATTATTCCAGAATATCGTACATCCTTAATGTCTCCTAAAGCAGTATAATATATCTTTAAGCATCATATAAGTTTTTCTCATGGGTAACATGTTACAGTTACAGTTCAGCCTCTTCCCACCTCTTAAAAATCTGTCTTTAACTGATGCTGAAGCAACAGAACCGAAGCGCTTTTTGCTGCCTCGACTTTTTTGTTCTACTAGGGCGAATTTCTTGATCGCCGTTGATCTGGGAGTTCATGCGGTCGGAACGATGCATAGTATGATCCACAGCAGGTGTCTCTGTAGTTCCGTCATTGGAGGAAAGCAATGCAACCTGGTTACTGTCATGAGAAACCGAAAGTTCCTGCTCCAGGGAAGTAGGTAGTACTCTGTTAGGGTTAACATCCTTGGACAAGGAATTCGAACCTGCATTGCTGCAACGTAAGATGAATAAATGAAAACGTTAACCTTTTGGCTCCGAGATAAAATCAAGAGAGGAAGTAAAAGATTGATCATGGTGTCTTATCGTGATGCTAAATGAAGCAATAAAATATGTTCAAGGATAAGTTTATGAGCTAATTTTGACGTATATGATTTGCACCGCCAAGAAGAAAGTATGATCAGTATTATTGACACAATTACCTTGAGTTGTGAATGACAGAGCTATTCCTTGCAGACTCGGGCTGAGTCGTCTTGACAAACTCTTCTTTAGATGCTTCAAGAACATGTTCACCACTTCCACAAACTCCACCTTCTAAAGATTTTGGGTTGCCTGCATTATTTTCCTTTGGCGGGATTCCATTGGTGAAGCCAGAAGACGACCGCTTTTGAGCATTCAATCTATTTTGCCGAACCTTATAAATTACCTTTTCTAATGTTCCTAGAGCTTGCTCCACTTCAGAACTGACCAAAACATTTCCCTTTCCATTTACACGTTCCCTTTCAACAACTCTGTTGGGTGTTTGAACCTCATGTCGCCTGCTTTCGTCGCTCTCTACCTCCTCAATCTCATCAAATGAGCCTCCTCGTATAACTTTTGCAACTTCTGGAGCCACTCCACTTGCAGGGTGATCATTATCGACTTTCTGATCCACATCTACCAAACTCTCATCCGTCTTATCTTTTACCAGATGTTCTTCCGAGAGACTGAATGTATCATTATGTAGCTTCTTTTCTTCCAAAGCCCCATTTGATTTATTATGTGAAAAAAGAGCCTCACGTATATGAGAGTACAGTGGGCCACTCAAGGCCTTACTGTAATCGTCATTGCAGTTAAGCTTAGAAGACACTACCTGTAAGTTCGTAGGAGTGTTAGCATTAGAAAATGTGAAGAAACATAAAATAAAAAAAAATAGAATCCCATACATTAGAATGAAGGGATGCTTGCATGCAGTTTCGGCAGAACGCCCAACATGCAACCTCAAGAAATTTCCCTACCCTCCCCTTCCCTTTCGAAATATCTCTTTTGAGTATATAATTTTTTGCACGTCTATGTATCTTTAGCTGCATCGTTTATACTAAATACGAAACATATAACCTTTTGGTAGAGTTTGAGACCATTGCCAATGAGCTGCCTCGAGATAAAATTTAAAAGGGATGGCGGGACGAAATCCATCTTTATATCCGTACTTGATATTGTCCTACAATAATAGACGTTCTTCAAAGCTTTAATTACAAACCACAGAACAAATTCAACAGGTATTATATTCAAGTTGCCATGGCTTACCGAAAGTAACTTCTTTCGTTGGTAACCTTCTGCAAAGCAAAGCCACCCACCATATCTATCCTTACAGCATCCTTTGCTCCAGCAGTAGCCTCATTGGTGGGACAATGAGTATCATCAATGCTTTCCAAGTCGGAGATCTGAGACGACATTTGCAATAAATCAGTTTATTCAGGTTTCTATTTTTGAATTGCAGGAGTATAGGGAATATGGAAACCAAAATAAATATTGAAGCCAAATGATTATTTTGGTTACCAACCGATTTAAAGAGCACAACAATCAGATCATCTTGGAAGTACTCAAACATAAAATAGTGTACAGCTGCCTCCCTAGCTGAAAGTGGCCATGGAATTTTCATCCTTTCTTCCAAAAATATAAACAAAACTCAGCATTCCATATGGAAATATTCTCGGCAGTGAGAAATCAAATAAGAAAATTTTTAACACATGATATAGTTTTATGTTTTATCTTAGACAAACCTCACTAAAGATATCTGTTCACCGATCCTGACCTTCTTCAAACATTTGCTAGAGAGGATTTTGAAAGTTGGAACTGTAGACTCAGGCCACCTGGAGGAAGTTAAAATAAACCCAATTATTGTCTAAATGAGTTAAATTCCTTCAGTACAGGTCTTTTAGCTCCTTAACGACACTGTTGTTGCAAACTTGTAGCCCATTTCTCACAGAAAACAAATTTTTCAGTATAAATTCCATCAAGCAGACCATATCTCATTACAAAATATATGCATAAATCAAGTGCACATGCAGTGATTGAAATGACTTACCATTTCTTGTAAAGGTCTGACTCCCACGAGATGCATAAACCTACAACAAAAGGAACCTTGTTTGTCTCAAAAACACTCTTTTAAAGTTCAATATTTGTTAATGAGGCGTATGAACTTTCAAGTATTTTGGTTTCACTTACAGACATCTACAGGCCCGTCTACATAGCCTTCAGCAAGTAATGTATGAAAGGGACTGCCTTCAATTCCCTCACGATACATCACACGGAACTCTTCATTATCGTGTTTTAACTGTAAGCAGAAGTATATTTTGAACGTCAGTGTCATCACACAGGGGTCACCACGCCTTGTTGATTAAAGAATAGAAAAACCTAATAATCATTAATATAAATGAAATAACATTTAATGACTACTGATCAACATCCCAATTGAATAAACCCCCTTAAAATTTCAAATATATTGATGTAAATGAATAGCATTAAATTTCAACAACAATAAAAACCATTTTCCAAACAAGCGAAGGTCAAAAATTAGAACTTTACAATGTTCATGACGATGTTAAGTTTTAGAAGTTGTGCGTATTGAAAAGAGAGAGTCAGAACCACTTTCCCTTTGTGCATGATAACAACAAAACTCAGCAGCCTTAATTCTCTCACTTATTAAAACGAAGAGAATTGATTCTACAGAAGCAAATTTATAGTTGAGGCCATGAGGGAGAGGCGCGCACATACACATACACATACACACACACATATATACATATAAGGGATGGAGAAAAGTATTATAACTACGAAAACAGTTACAGAGCAAAGCAGGATTTGAAGAACATAATGCAGATTCGATAACATACTTTCCATTCGGGTTGGGTTGTGGTCTCACAGGTTTTCAATCCCTTGTCATTAACAAGGGAAGCGCTCCTTAACATATCCAGTAAATTGGATACTTCAGCCGTCTTTTCTTCAACCATATTCTCATTGCATCCTACAGGAGCCATAAATCTAAAATTATTAAGTGTTCACATATTTCTTACATCACTTTAAGACATCAGTGGCGCATGATTGGTGCCGGATTAAATATGTCAAACTCAAAAAGGAATTTGTTAAGAACTAGCAACCTTCATTTTCATTTTCCAAAGAACGAATCAGCTGATTCTTGACAAGGGTTTTTAATGCTTCCTCATCACTTAGACTAGGAGATGCCAGTGTCCTGTCCAGCCTCTCCCTGTACTGAGTGATCTTTTGCGGTTTCTTCATCTTCGAATCTCCAAAAAAATGCGAAGATCCCTCGCTAAGAAAGTTATGCTATCAATCAAGCCAGATATTCCCAATATTTTGCAACTTCATTCCCTTAACATATAATTATATACAAAAACAAAAATTAGAGTCTGTAATAATCAAGAAAAAGCTTCAAATATCACACGTGCCAAAAAAAAAAAAGACAATCACTTAACCTTTCATTAAACAAACTGTTATATATTGAAATTTATAAGCATATTGAGCAACCACAAACATTCAACTCCAATACTTCTTTTGAGTATTCCATATTGGGTATTCAGGTTCAATACCAATACCGGTTTTTCTTATTGCATAGAACAATGTTCACTCTCTCTTTTCCGTAGTTTAGATGAATTTAGCGTAGATTATCGCTCGTATCAACAAATTCCAATATTCACAACAACAACAAATTCAGTTTTGAGCAGCCGGGGGATCGAAATAAAAACACAAAACTCTAATTCGAGTGCCTACACATATAAACATCGGATGAAAATCAACAAAAGAACAAACCAAAACAGCAGCAGAGATAAAAAAAAAACGATAAAAACCCATAAGAAATTTCAATCAAAAGTTTGAGACTTTAACTCACAGGAAGCTCTG
Organism: Malus sylvestris; assembly: GCF_916048215.2. Classification (NCBI taxonomy): domain Eukaryota; kingdom Viridiplantae; phylum Streptophyta; class Magnoliopsida; order Rosales; family Rosaceae; genus Malus; species Malus sylvestris. Next base: position 4,602,953 of record NC_062271.1, on the reverse strand, counting down.
TAACCAGATGCAGTGGCTGCCCAGTTCACAACTGTGAAGTCTGAAGAGAACCCAGAATTCGAATACTGAAATCTTGAGGATTTTGTGCAGATCTCAATGGAAAAGTAATAATTCGGAGCACTGAAAAGGAGAGAAGGCCAGCTGATTTTTTATACCCCCGGACGGATTTCAAACATGGAAAAAATAGGTCCTCGGGCGTACCGGATTGCAGACGCATAGCAGAGAGCTAAAAGTCTAAAACTACATGCTAAAAAACATATCATAAATTAAAAATCATATTTGTTTTTCTTTTTATAAAATGATACTGGGTAGAGGGTTTTTGATACGTAACATTTTTATCGAATTTATTATCTTAAGAGCTCGTTTAGAATTGCATTCAAAATAATCGAAAGCGTTTAAAAAAATATGTTTTTAGGTTTCAAAGTACTTTAAAATTTAAATGTTATCGAGAAGAAGCATCAACTATGTGTCTTTTGCATGCAGTACGTTAAGCGTTTTTTCGGGATTCATTTGTATTTTTACTAAGAATTGGTTCCAAAAATAATTTCATCAAAAACGTTTTCAACCATTTTAAAAGCACTTTTTAGACAAACTAAGAAAATAAAAAGTGAATTAGGGGAGACAAACAAGCGTAGTAGATAAAAGGAGAAAAGAAATAAATGGTTACATGTATGGTTGAACTATTTTAGAGATTGTTGCATCACATTCACATCTAAATATACTTGGGGCTCATTTACTTATTAGTAATGCAAAATGAAAAGAAAGGGAATGGATTCCGTCCTTTATATATAACCGACAATGATATTACTTAAAACCCGTAATTAAATAAATTAATTTCAGCAATTTGATTAACCAGGGGGAGGTGTTAATCCAATTCTCTTTCTTCACCTTGTCTATTCCAAAGTGAATTGATTCTTTAGTTTCTCATTACTTAGTAAGTAAACAAACTCTATAGTATTTTTTTCTTTTGTCAGTTCACCTAAATAGAGCAAACTATTTGGCATATATTTAAAAAATTGCTATTAAAATTTCAAAAAGCTCATTATTTACTGTTTACAAATATATTTTTCCTTCAAATATTAATTTTTTGCAGTGAAAAATAATAATTTTAAAGTAACAATTATCAATATTTATGTCAATATTCAAAATCCGTGGGGTGCAATGCATAAAATACAGTTGACATGGTGATGTTGGAGGTGGATTGTGTGCGCTCCTATTTCTATACTTTTCCCATCTTATCCGGTGTAGTCATGGTTAAGTCACGTCAACATTTTATATTGATTTTTTATAAAAATAATAAAATAAAAAGTAATAGGGATATAAAATGTTGACGTGACTTAACCCGTGATCACATAAAACAGGAAGAGATGAGAAGGGTATGAAAATGGGGGGAGCAGACAATCCATCTCCGGTGATTTTAGCAAGAGCCGAGAGGGTGTTTGACACGTTGATTTATTCGTCAACTAGTTATGGACGTAAGACATTCATTGACGTGGCGGTGAGGTGCGGTTGGACGGAATAGGAAGCCACTACTAGATTCGGTCCCCTACGCGCAATTGAAGCAAACCATGGGTGTATTCAATTGGAACATTTTGCATTGCCTACTAGTTAAGTTAGGTAATAACGTATTTTTATTGTATAAATTTTTATAATTGTTTAATTTTTTTCAACTATTATTTAATTATCATTTTTGAAAAATCATTTAGTTATTTAAGGTTTTAAATAAATCGGCAGTTTACTATGCATATGTTACTTGCTATTTATATTATCAATTTCTTGCATAATTAGTGTATATGACTAAACAACATTTGGCTCGAATGATGCTTTGTAGAGAGGATCTTCCAAAAAAGATTAATAAATCGAACAATTTTGATTATGTTTTTGAACCTCAACTTTTTTTATGATATCAGAGCAAGTTGTATGTAGGAAGTCCAAAGGCGATGCATGCTCCACATTACCTCTGTTTGTATTGTCCACACGTTTGGCTTGAAAATCGCCACACGCGGGGAGTGTTGAAAATAAATCTCCAATTCATGAGGAAAATGATTTTGCATCTACAATAAACGTACGTTATTCGCAAGAGCTGAATATAAGGCGGAGATAAATATTATCCTAAACTCTATTGAACATGTTATAGTATTGCGGAAGAAATACATCATTGTACCGTAGATGATATTCTTACCTAATAAGGCATTTGAAATCTAAGGGCCTCAACATGTTGGAATAGAATGTTGTGAATAAGGTGAAGTTCTTACCTAATACACGTGAATGTTTCCTGGTGTGTACATAAAACCAAAAGAATGTTGTCGTTGTGAGTCGGTGAGAAAAACAAATCGATTTCTTTCTCACTCGCATAAAAATAAATAATAAAAACACAAAACAGATGGATTTTTCGAATATTATTCCATATGTCGGATAGAATAAAAGATTTGGATGTTGAGCATGTGACTGGAATCACTGGATAATTAGATGAAAAGAATCTGTAAAATAATTTGAGGATATGCGCACTCACATTTCTTATATGCTTAGTTGTGTCCTCCTTTTGATAAGATTAAAGAGAGCATTGACAATGAAAGAAATGAGAAGTGATATCCGTGCATCATTTTTCTTTTCCTGCACATACCAAATGAGAATTGAGGGATAGAAATTAATAAACTGTGGTGCGCAACAAGAGAAAAGAAGTGTGCGAAAATTACGTAAGATGGAAAAAAAATGAGAATTTAGTCGAAAGGAAAGGAGCAGTTCAGAAGAAAATGGTGAAGAAGGTTATGTTAAGACAGTCTCGGTGGGGAAAGGAGCAATGTAACAAGGAAATGGTGGAGCTCGTTTGAAAATTTGGTTGTGGACCTTGTGGTGCCGGGCGGCACGGTGATGACAGTGGTGGCAGCTGTGGAGTCGTAGCAGTTCTGTCTACGGAGGGGGGAATAGAGACGGAGACAGAGTAAACATGATGATGGTGATGTAATGTGTGAGAAAGAAAGATGTGATCCTAAAAAAATTGACTGGTCACAGACTATGGACCAATTTTTCGTTGAACTAATGTTAGATGAAGTGCGCAAAGGAAATAAGGTTGGTCGCACTTTCAAGAAAAAATCATGGATTACCATGATCACATGCTTTAATGAGAAATTCGGGTTTCAGCATGGTAGGGCGGTATTGAAAAATCGGTACAATGTGTTCAGGAAACATTACAGTAGCGTTAACATTCCGCTTGATCAAAAGGGTTTTACTTGGGATGAAACACAACAGAAGGTGGTGGCTGATGATCCGGTCTGGAACAAGTATATCCAGGTATATTTGAATTGTTCTTGATTAGTGATTTAATGGAGACATTCTATTGCTCGTACCTTACTTTGTTATAAATGCAGGCACATCCCAGTTTGCACATGGACAGAAATAAAGTTATGTCATATTATTCCGATTTGTGTATCATGCGTGGAAATGACGCTAGATTTTTGAAAAAGTTCCATCAAGCTGCAATCGAGCTCTTTACAAGGGAACCATTGCCAAGAAAATTTACGGAGATGCTCAGAAGAAGTCAATGGGTTGAAGTGATGTCAAGAATTTTTCAGATCAAAAGGAAAGGCACGTCCTGTAAGCACACAAACCTTACAACAGTCTAAGAAACCATAAAGTATGGATGGAGTTGCGGCCAATGCTCTAGGAGATATGGCAGTTGCAGAGTAACCGTTGAAGAAGAAACTGAAGAAAGAGGCATCTGTATCCCTAGAGAAAGTTATTGATGTCCTAAATGCTATTGACATTTTGAAGGATGAGAAGAGAGCCAGGACGTTTTTAGCATTGCACCCCGCCCTGCGAAAGAAGTGGTTGTGGAGAAAGCTTCGTCCATAGTGATCTATCTTTCTTCCTCCTCCCATTACCTTTACAAGGTATAGTTTTGTATATCTCGTAAGTCGTAAATTGGGCACATTGAACAATGCTAGCAATATTTGTAGAAAGAGCTCCTTGCTATACAATTATACTTGCTTTTTCTTCAAGTAAAAGTCGTGAATCAAGCAAAATTCTAGTCTCTATGCTAGTACTGTCAATCCTTTTTCTTCCACAATTCCATTCCCTTGTGTTCTTTCAGTGTGTCCTTGGGACGAATTCTTTTCCATTGTGACGGGTACACAGACTCGGAAGAGGCCTATCCACAAATGGGATATTAGCAGATGGGGAGGGGGAGGAGTTTTCTCTGAAGTCCAATGAACACAGAGACTGTAAGATTCATAATCAAGTATAACATATGGCAGCGGAATAATACAAACACATAACCAATATAACTACTAACCTGTTGGAGACATGTCGAAGAGTACAAAGGATCTTCTGCGACTCTTCTTCTGCTGTATGTAATTATCTCAGTGAATGGGGCCTGAGCTTTAGGGTTGTTTGCGTAAGAAGAGAGTGCAGGGACCCCAAGTATTTATAATATCAACAGCAGTAATCAATAAGGACACTACCCATTGTGTGACTCCTTATTAATCTAACTTTATCACTGTTATCACTTATTATTCATATTCTATATAAGAGTTGTAATTCTATCATGACTGTTTAAGCTACAAACCTTAATACATATTCCTTATCAGCTTACAAACATAGTTACTGTTAATCTCTAATAGTCTCACGTGTCTATAATAAGATCCATCCAAGTGTTTAGCTCTCTTTAGAACTTACAGAGACATCATGCAGCCTAATTACGCCACTAATAAAATCTTCTAACAAAATAGCCACACAGGTCTTGGTGCAGCCCATTGTTTGCAAGGCCGGAAATAGCATATGTTGTCGCAAAAAATTGGGAGGTCAACAAAGAAATTTTGCTTCTCCTGATGGATATTTTCAACGAGATTGAGACTTGACTAAAAAAAATTCGCTTCTGTCGTTGATGGAAATTGGAAGACGCGATTTTTCTTTCCAACTTGAACACCAAACTCCAGAGCCTTAATGAAACAAGACATCGATCAGCCACTTCAACTTGCAGAAGTTTTCTTTATATCATGCCTTTAGCTCCTCTTTAGTTCATTAAAACTCTCTCTGCAGCACCGATCTCCATATTACTTTAAGCATCAGTAACAAGCGTTACACTCTTTCCGAGTGACTCAAGTAATCCATGGAGACAGTTAACGAGTTAAACCAAGAAAACGATCAACCATGCCAAATTAAATACCAGTTTGGGTTAAAATTGCACCGAACAATATGATGTTTAGATGAATGTTTATAATTTGTGTAAGAATTACAGGTTAAAAATCAGAGTCTGCAATAAATAAAACTGATCCCAAAATTACGAATGCGAACCTGAAAGAAAAAATGCCAAGAAAACTATATAACTACTACATCTAATTGTCAGACTGATTGTAAAATAACGAATACAAACAATCCTCAATCCGAGAAAACCAAAGCAAATGCGCGCTAATCCTTATTGTCAACACCGTTGCCACACTTATATTCCACGTCTCTCCATGCGCGTTCTTTCATTCCACTCTCTCAGTTTATTCAGCATTGTGTCAAATAAAAACCGATACACTGCGTCAAGTTTTCTGGCGTAGTCAAACCATTTGAAGATAGCCCACCAATGAACCTTAGAGCATTTTTCGACGAGCTCTAAACCCGTCTCCAGTTGTGCTCTGAGATTCTCTAATTCCTCATTTGAGTTACTGATTCTTCCGCGAATGGTGTGAACGGTTTGCACGATTTGAACTTGTCTAGTGTGTTTTCGAGATCTCCGAAGGTGTGCTCAAACATCCTAGTCTCGCCCCTGGCCTTCGCTAGTACAACAACCACGTAGAGCATCCTAAGGGACCGAACCACTTTTTTAAGAGCATCCCAATTCCCTTCTTCAATTCGGTCCTCCTCAGCCGCCGCCATCGTCTCCGTCGTAGTTTGTGTATTACTCTCCTCTCTGAACGATTTGAACAATAGGTCTAAGTCGTAGCACAACATTTATGTCCGTCCTTTAAAATTGTTAGAAATAATCTGTAATTTTACAAATTATTACACTAGTTGTCCTTACGTGTATTAAATTATCAAGTTAACAATTATTCATTTACGGGAACTCTTTGGTCATAGGGCGCCAAATTGATGTCAAGTAGGTCATTTTATTAACAATGTTGAGATTTTATTTAGTACTTATAAAAAAAAGTTCTTATTTATTGGCCCTATTGTACTTGTTAATTTATACGGTACCGATATTACGTTCATGTATGTAAACGAAAAATAGGTCAACTACGAGTATTTAAAAAAAAAACAAACGTTAATTTACATTTTTACGGTAAACAAGCAAAATAGACACCAAAAAAGAACATCGCTTAAACTTCATTAATTAATTAGTAAAAGAAAAGCACACCCGGAAGAGATCATTTATTGGTTTTTTATTTGATTGATAAGTATGCATATGAAAAACTAACACACTTATTAAGAATTGGCTACAATAATAGAGGAATCTAATATTGTACATGGGTTATAATGTGCATCAAGTGGTATATCAATTTCGTGTGTCTTACAAATACTCTCGGCCTGTATTCCCTTGTATAAAGAGAAAGCGAAGTTTTCCCTTCTTTTTTGGTGTTGGAATTGCCCGAGAATTCGACTGCCGTAATATTATTGCTATCTGTAGGATTCCAAGGTACGATTGCGATTAGGGTTTTACATACACATGCAATTTCTTACTTAATCCCTTAATCTAATTAGTTTACAAAAGATTAAATACTCTATATATGCAGTAAAAAGAATCAAACGTTTAATAACGACACTTGTACAAAAGGTAGCCCTAGTCAATGAAAGCTCTCCTTTTCCTCCTTGAGAAAATAAATGTAGAACTCGATAACAATTGTAACAAAATAAGTAATGCATCACGACGCCATGGTCTCACATCAAATAATGCCTCACAACCGATTCACGCATTTCCATCTCATCCAATTGCGTAATTACCTTAGCCTTCAATTTTTCTAATGAACTCTTGAACTGCTTCAGTTCATCTACCTTTTTCACATTCTCGATTGGCTGATCCCACCAAAATTTGCTCGCCTCGTCCTCCTCCATCTCCTCTGTGTCTTTTTCAAGATCTAAGCCAAGATTTTCAAGATCTATGCTCGTTTTGGACACCATACAAGATTCCATTGAATTGGACTCGATTATACTACTGCTATCTGTATCATGATCTTCAGCCTCAGAACTATCATGCATAGAGATGTATTGGCGGCCATGCAAGGCAGTGTTTACGCGTTCAAGGCGAGAGAGGACAGAATCCACCGATGGGTGGCCAAAGACGTACAGCCTGCCATACGGAGAAAAGACACTGACGGCCACCTCAGCGCCACACAGACCGCTGAGTTGACAAGCCTTTCTGAAAAGACCGCCCCTCCGCTTCATAAACGAGACCAGCCGGGAATTTGGTTTCTCTATTTTCTTGATAACAAGTCTTCTTTAAACATGTTTTTGATTTGGAAGAGCGGTACTGATAATGCCTGGCATATCTCTAGCAAAAATGGAGCGAGTTTATGGAGTTTGCGATCTTCGGTAGGTTTGTGCTTGGAGAAGAGGATATAAAGGAAGAGATTGGAGAGCCCTAGAGTGGGATATATATACACGCACTAGCGGAGCCAATGCGGGGGCATTAGGCTGCGTTGACCTCAATAGATTTATAACTTATCCCTTTAAAAAAATATTTGATCCCTTTAATAAACTTTTCAAGTTGCGAGTCCTACCCTCTTCCTTTCTCACGCTATCAGAAAAGTGACTTTTCCCAGAACCCATTTTTCACGCAATTACGAAAGTGAATTTTTCCAGAACCCAGTCCACACTAGAAGCCAGCGATCTCTCTTGTTCTTCAGGTTGCGTTCTTCTGGCCTGGCTTCCTTCCTCTGTTAAGCTTCTCTTATCTAAAATTTCATTATTTATTTGTTTAGGTTTTTAAATTTGGGGAGGGGAGAATTTGAGCGAAAGAGGGGTGGGAAATTTGAAACCATCATAAGAAAAATTGAATCAATTCACCCATGTTAATTCCTGTATTGTAATTCTAAACCAAAATGAATGATAACAATATAAGATTTTAACATACGATGAAGTTGTAGCAGGAAAAAGATAAGGCAATCAAATGGAAAATAAAGGAATAAGACAAATTCAATCACATGTAAAATGAAATCTGAATTGCATAATTGAATGGATTTATAATTGAACCCAAAGGAGAAACAAAACAAACGGGAAAGGGGAGGGACAACTGAGAAGAGTGAAGGGATGAGGTTTGCAGTGATTGTGACTCTGTGAGACATGTTTATGGGTTTGATTCAGTGGGTATATTCTAACAGTGAAGGGATGAGGATTGGAGGGATGGTGTCGACAAAAAGAATAGGGGAAGGATGTCTGGGACCCTGGGTGTCGTAAAAAACAATTGTGGGGTTTGTATTGCTCTGTGAAAGTTAGATTGTGGGGTTTATCTCAAGGTTTGTGGACAAAAAGATTTGGGGAAGGAGGTATGGGACCCTAGGTGTCGGCAAAAAAAATTGTAGGGTTTCTATTGCTCTGTGAAACTTAAATTGTGGGGTTTGTATTGGTCTGTGAACCCTGCTTCTCAATTGTTGTTAATTTGATTAAATTTAAAGATATTGTTGATTCTTTTTGGTATTATTTAAAACAGTTAAGGAGAGGTATTTTAAGAGAAAATCAATCGAAGATAACCTCTTACCCTCTACAACGGATATTCTTGAAAGTTCAAATGAAAATAACATAGAAAGTATACTGACAAATCTTCCAAGAGATCCTGGGTTTCGACTCCGGATATCAAAATATGATCCAAATATTAGAGATCAAGTCCAAAGTGCTTATTTACAAAGGGAATTGGTTCAACCTCGAACCCATCAATTTCCATATACGTCATTTGCAGGAGTACAACGTCGTTTCAATCCGAAATGGTTCGATGACTTTCCTACTTGGTTGGAGTATAGCATATCCAAAAATGTTTTTTGTCGAAATTGTTATCTCTTCAAGCTAGAGATTCCGGATCAAGCATGTAATGACAATTTTACTAGCAAAGGTTTTCATAATTGGAAGAAAAAATGTTGACTTCGAGTTCATGTTAGAGGTCCTAATAGTGCTCACAACCAAGCTTTACTTCATTGTGAAGCTTTAATGAATCAGAATCAACATATTCAAACAATTGCCCACAAGCAGTTGGATCAATCACGTATTGATTATCCCACTCGTTTGAATGCATCACTTGATTGCATTCACTTTTTATTGCGACAAGGTCTTGCTTTTCGTGATCATGATGAAAGTGAAGATTCAAGCAATAAGGGTAATTTTCTTGAGCATTTAAAGTTTCTTGCATATCATAATAAGGGTATTAAAGGTGTGGTGTTTAAAAATGCTCCTGAAAATCTCAAGTTAACATCACCTGATATTAAAAAAGATCTTGTGTATGTAGCAGCATGTGAAACCACCAATGCTATCATGTTTGATATTGGTGATGATGCTTTCTTTTCTGTTTTGGTTGATGAATCGCGTGATATATCAGTCAAGGAGCAAATGGCAATTGTACTTTGTTATGTGAATACCAACAGACAAGTAGTTGAAAGATTTGTGGGCATAAAGCATGTTCCTAATACCACTGCTTTTTCACTTAAAGAGGCAATTGATTAGTTCTTCTCCATAAACGGATTAAGCATATCTAGATTGCGTGGACAAGGTCATGATGGGGCTAGCAATATGCAAGGTGAGTTTAATGGCCTTAAGACACTTATTTTGAAAGAAAATGAAAGTGCATTTTATATTCATTGCTTTGCACATCAACTTTAACTTGCTCTCATAGCCGTGGCGAAAAATCATATTCAAATTGGCTTTTTTTTTTTCTACTTGGTGAATAATGTTGTTACTATTGTCGGAGCATATGTAAATGTCGAGACATGGTTAGAGAAAGACAACAAGCCAAAGTTATGGAAGCTATTCAAAATTATGAGCTTCCAAGTGGACAAGGCTTGAATCAAGAAACTAGTCTTAAACGTGCAAGTGATACACGTTGGGGCTCACACTATGGTACCTTGGTAAGCTTGATTAATATGTTATCTTTTGTAATTGAGGTGCTTGAGATGATTGTAGATGATGATGTAAGTCTTGATCAAAGTGGTGAAGCAGATGTTTTATTGAATCTTTTGCAATCTTTTGATTTTGTCTCTAGTCTTTTTTTTATGAAAGAAATATTAGCAATCACAAATGTATTGTCACATGCATTGCAAAAGGAAGATCTCTATATAGTGAGTGCTATGGCTTTAGTCAAAGCTTGTAAGCAACAACTACAAGTAATGATGGATAATGGATGGGATGCTTGGCTTGATAAAGTTTCTTGTTTTTGTGGCAAGCATGATATTGATATTCCTGATATGAATGATATCCTTGTAGCTCGAGGGAGGTCACGGCGTAGAGTTCAAAAATTGACAAACCTTCATCACTACCGTGTTGATCTTTTTATTGATGTTATTGATAAGCAACTTCAAGAGTTGAACAATCGTTTTAATGAGACAAGTACAAAGTTGCTTCTTTGTGTTGCATACTTAAGCCCATATGACTCATTCTCAGCTTTTGACATTGAAAAGTTAGGATAGGTGATCAATGGTTGAATGATAGTTTGGTTGTGTACATTAAGAAAGAGGTATATGATTCTATTAATAATGATGTTGTAATACGATGTTTCCAAAATATGAGAACACGTCGTGGACAATTATAAATGAAAATATGATCGATTTTAAAAGTACTAGGTTGTCGTTTGAACAACCCGAATCCCTAAGAGCCCATACTTAAATCCACTAAAGTATTGTACCACATGCACATACTTAAATCATTTGAACAGCCCGAATCCCTAAGAGCCCATTCTCAATATTCCTTAAGTTTTAAAAGTACTAGGTTGTCGTTGGCTTGTACTTGTAGTTAGAGGTAAGAAGCAGCTTTATCAAGTTCTTGTCTTTAGCTCATTACGATGACGGTTGTATTGTCAAACTCCTTTCGCCCACGTTGCTGATGGAGGAAGTTTGGAAGGTACTTTCTCTCTCTCTCTCTCTATCTCTCTCTTTCCCCTTAATTGATTATTAGGGTATCGTTCGTAATGATTTGATGACAGTGACAGTCACTTAAAAGCAGTGGAGGAGCCATGAATTTAAGACAATGGGGTCAAAAAATAGCTTTCAAAAATCGATCATACTATCATTTATAATTGTCCACGATGTGTTCTTATATTTTGGAAACGTCGTATTACAACATCATTATTAATATAATCATATACCTCTTTTTCAATTTACACAACCAAACTATCATTCAACCATTGATCACCATCCTATTACAATGTGGATTTTTCACAATTTTCATCACTGAAAAAGCTCTTTCAACTGAAGCAGTCGCAACAGGTAAAATTAATGCTAATTTCACTAGCAAGTGCACCAAGGGATACTGTCTATCCCTCTTTGTCTCCACCAACTTTTGTGCAAGGCTATTAATTCCTTTCAACGCAGAAAATTCATTATGCAAACATATATAAAAATATAATTCTTCAGTTCATCTTCAAGAAGTGTGAGCTCCATGTCAGAAAAATCTTTTGGATAAAACTAAGAATCAGTCATCTGTGCTTAAGCATGCAACACAAAGAAGCAACTCTATACTTGTCTCATTAAAATGATTGTTCAACTCTTGAAGTTGCTTATCAATAACAACAATAAAGAGATCAACATAGTAGTGATGAAGGTTTGTCAATTTTTGAACTCTACGCCCTGACCTCCCTCGAGCTACAAAGATATCATTCATATCAGGAATATCCATATCATGCTTGCCACAAAAACAAGAAACTTTATCAAGCCAAGCATCCCATCCATTATCCCTCATTGCTTGTAATTGTTGCTTACATGCTTTGACTAAAGCCATAACACTCACTATATCGAGATCTTTCTTTTGCAATGCATGTGACAACACATTTGATATTCCCAATATTTCTTTCATTAAAAAAAGAGTAGAGACAAATGAAAAGATTGCAAAAGATTCAACAAAACATATGCTTCACCTTTTTGATCAAGACGTACACCATCATCTAAAATCATCTCAAGCACCTCAATTATAGAAAAGAACATATTAATCAAGTTTACCAAGGTACCATAGTGTGAGCCCCAACGTGTATCACTTGCATGTTTAAGACTAGTTTCTTGGTTCAAGCCTTGCCCACTTGGAAGCTTATAATTTTGAATACTTCCATAACTTTGGCTTGTTGTCTTTCTCTAACTATGTCTCGACGTTTACATGATGCTCTGACAATAGTAACAACATTATTAACCAAGTAGAAAAAAGAGCCAATTTGAATATGATTTTTCGCCATGGCTACAAGAGCAAGTTGAAGTTGATGTGCAAAGCAATGAATATAAAATGCACTTTCATTTTCTTTCAAAATAAATGTCTTAAGGCCATTAAACTCACCTTGCATATTGCTAGCCCCATCATAACATTGTCCACGCAATCTAGATATGCTTAATCTGTTTATAGAGAAGAATTGATCAATTGCCTCTTTAAGTGAAAAAGCAGTGGTATTAGGAACATGTTTTATGCCCACAAATCTTTCAACTACTTGTCCGTTGGTATTCACATTGCGAAGTACAACTGCCATTTGCTCCTTGACTGATATATCACGCGATTCATCAACCAAAAAAGAAAAGAAAGCATCATCACCAATATCAAACATGATAGCATTAGTGGTTTCACATGCTGCTGTTTACACAAGATCTTTTTGAATATCAGGTGATGTTAACTTGAGATTTTCAGGAGAATTTTTAAACACCACATCTTTAATACCCTCATTATGATATGTAAGAAACTTCAAAAGCTCAAGAAAATTACCTTTATTGCTTGAATCTTCACTTTCATCATGACCGTGAAAAGCAAGACCTTATCGCAATAAATAACGAATGCAATCAAGTGATGCATTCAAACAAGTGCGATAATCAATACGTACTTGATCCAACTACTTATGGACAATTGTTTGAATATGTTGATTCTGATTCATTAAAGCTTCACAATGAAGTAAAGCTTGGTTGTGAGCACTATTAGGACCTCTTACATGAACTCGAAGTCGACATTTTTTCTTCCAATTATGAAAACCTTTGCTAGTAAAATTGTCATTACCTGTTTGGTCCGGAATCTCTAGCTTGAAGAGATAACAACTTCGACAAAAAACAACATTTTTGGATATGCTATACTCCAACCAAGTAGGAAAGTCATCGAACCATTTCGGATTGAAATGACATTGTACTCCTGCAAATGACGTATATGGAAATTGATGGGTTCCAGGTTGAACCAATTCCCTTTGTAAATAAGTTCTTCGAACCTGATCTCTAATATTTGGATCATATGATCCAGAGTCGAAGCCCAGGATCTCCTGGAAGATATGCCAGTATACTTTCTATGTTATTTTCCTTTGAACTTTCAGGAATATCCATTGTAGAGGGTGAGAGGTTATCTTTAGTTGATTTTATCTTAAAATACCTCTCCATAACGGTTTTAAATAATACAAAAAAGAATCAACAATATAATATAAATTTAATCAAATTAAAAACAATTAAGAAGCAGAGTTCATAGATCAATACAAACCCTACAAACCTTAAGATAAACCCCACAATTTAACTTTCACAGAGCAATAGAAACCCCACAATTTTTTTTGCCGACACCCAGGGTCCCATACCTCCTTCCCTAAATCTTTTTGTCCACAAACCTTGAGATAAAGCCCACAATCTAACTTTCACAGAGCAATACAAACCCCACAATTTTTTTTTGTCGACAACCAGGGTCCCAGACCTCCTTCCCCAATTCTTTTTGTCGACACCATCCCTTAAGTCATTATCCATTCATTGTTAGAATATACCCATTGAATCAAACCCATAAACATGTCACACAGAGTCACAGTCACTGCAAACCTCATCCCTTTGCTCTTCCCAGTTGTCCCTCCCCTTTCCCGTTTGTTTTGTTTCTCCTTTGGGTTCAGTTATAAATCCATTCAATTATGCAATTCAAATTTCATTTTACATGTGATTGAATTTGTCTTATTCCTTTATTTTCCATTTGATTGCCTTATCTTTTTCCTGCTACAACTTCATCGTATGTTAAAATCTTATATTGTTATCATTCATTTTGGTTTAGAATTACAATACAGGAATTAACATGAGTGAATTGATTCAATTTTTCTTATGATGGTTTCAAATTTCCCACCCCTCTTTCGCTCAGATTCTCCCTTCCCCAAATTTAAAAACCCAAACAAATAAATAATGAAATTTCAGACAAGAGAAGCTTACTAGAGGAAGGACGCCGAGCCGGAAGAACGCAACCTAAAGAACAAGAGAGATCGCTGGCTTCTGGTGTGGATTGGGTTCTAGGAAAAGTCACTTTTCTGATTGCGTGAGAAATGGGTTCGGGGAAAAGTCACCTTTTTGATAGCGTAAGAAAGGAAGAGGGTAGGACTCGCAACTTGAAAAATTTATTAAAGAAGTCAATTATTTTTTTTAAAGGGATAAGTTATAAATCTATTGGGGTCAACAAAGCCCAATGCCCCCGCATTGGCTCCGCTAGTGCTTAGAATTTCATATCATATTTTTATTTTATTTTTTATTTTTTTGGCAGTTCGCTGCTCCGTCGTTTAATTTGTTTCTCTTCTGGGAGTTAAAAGTTTGATTTTTTTGCTTTAGCTCAATTTGTTGGCGTTACAAAGTATTTCAGGTCATTTTTCACAAATTTATTTGCCATTTTCGGATCAAATTTTGGTGATTTAGTTGCATCTGCCAGTCACTCGTTCCTGCATAATACATTGAGGATTAATAATTTAATCAGGGGTCTTTTGGGTGTGACAGTTACAGCTTAAAGAAATTCAGTACCGATGCCGCCAATGCGGAAGAAAAATTGGAAGATATGGCGGCTGATGCCTGTGATGCAATGAAGCAGTTTGGCATTTCGGAAGTTCGAACGAAGGCGGCTGCTAAGGAACTTCTGCAATTGTATGAGAACAACTGGAAGCTTATTGTGGAGGACTGTACAGAGTACTACTTGAGTTTTTATTGGACAATGACAACAACAACAAGGAAGAGGCAGAGGAAGAGGTAGTATTGTCTGCCTTATCGAATTTTGTCATGGCGTGATTGCCTTGTTGAATGCTTGTAATTCTTATTACATTTCGTCTTTAATTACGCTCATCTAGTATATGTGTCATGGAAGGGAACTATGAAAATATTTCAACTAAATTATTTCTTTAATTACATTTCGTCTTTAATTATGCTTACGCTTGGTCCTCATGCTTCATTAATTAGACAGCGGAGCACAAGGGCAGAGGAGTTTCGATATGTTATAAGTGGTTGTGAAGTTTCATGTCATGGCGCTCTCGTTGACAATGCAGATGGCATTTATAGAGTCGTATACTTTTGTGCCAGGCTGTGAAATGTAAGAACAAAGCAGCTCCATCTCATGATAAAACTGAAGATGTTCAACTTCCAATGAAGGGATATTGCACAAGGCAACAGACAAAACAATCATCGTCCCCTTTGAAATGTGCCACATCTTGCCTTGAAGAAACTCCATCGAAAAGGGCACATCAGAATGAGGAATCTGAAGACTCTGAAGATTCTCTGCCACTAGTGAGAAGAAGTCGCAGAGACTCCAAGAAGGAGAGGTTTTGGACACTGGTAGTAACTTCGACTCTGTGTGTCATTGCGAAGCACAGCTGGAAGAAAGTCTCAATCTGATGTGTGAAGATTTTTTTTTTTTTTTTTTTTTTTCCTGATTTTGGTGACGATGGCTTGAAGTTCTTAGAAGTGAAATCATCCACTGTGGACAGTAGAGGTACCGTTTTAGATTTGTCGCTGTTTGATGTCGAATCATCTCCTCCAAAGGGAGAGCTCAAAATGTCTTTGATTTGTCACCCTTCTCTACACTCTGATTTCTGCCTTCCATATTTTGATGAAGCTCTAGAATTATTGGAAGAGACACGCATGAAATCGTACGGGGGAGGAGAATGCTTAGCGGAAACAGGATTTGATTCAACTTTTGATGAAAGTACAATTTCCAGAGATGTAGCAGCGTTAAAGAATTCCGCTGCACAAGATGTTCTTGGATATCATTATCAAGGCAATTATTTCAATGCTCTAAGTTCCCCGAGCGCATTATTTGTATTTCAGAATCTTATCAAGGTTATTCCCCATATACCCAAGCATATAGCTTTTGGTTGTTTTAACGGTCTTCACCGCTCAATTGGTTTTTCAATTACGGATGTTAGGAGCATCTGTGGTGAATCTGCAAAGAGATTAATGGTTTTCCAAGGCCAGTAATCTTCAAAATTACGCAAGGTGGAGGAGGCTGCTCATGACTACATTCTTCCATTGGAGTTATATAAAATCCGGTATTTATATTGAAGACATAACTAGAGGTGAGGAGAGAGTGAAAATTCCCTTGGAGGATGGAAAAAACGCTGAAGATCTGCTAAACTTTCTTTACATCCGTCAGAGTTTCGTTTGTAGGAATGCCTGTGTGAAATTTTCACTAGGCCGTATGTCTCATGATGGTTTCTGTTCACGTTGTTATGGGGCTTGTCTGACATCACCCATGCCTTGTGTCTGCGCTTCTGAAACTGAGGGTCAGTTTGCTTACACACCAGGAGGATTGGTCAAAGAGAAGTTTCTGGAAGAATGTATAGCGTGGAAGCGGGAACCTGAACAACACCACTACTTCTGTTGCAGAGAGTGCCCTCCCGAAAAGTCCAAGTACGAGAAGAGTTCTGTGGCATGTAAAGGCCATTTGTTACCAAAATTTATAAAGGAGTGCTGACATTAATGTGGATGCAACATGAACTGTGGAAACCGGATTGTTCAGCAAGGCATCAGCGTGAAGTTGCAGGTTAGGTTATCCTCTGTAAATTTCAGTTGTAAGTTGTAACCCTACTTAATAACGTAGCTAGAGCTAAATCAGTTTTAAATGCTAGAGTCATTTGAGTGGTTGTTGATATGTTTCAGGTATTTTTGACACCTGAAGGGAAAGGATGGGGTCTTAGAACACTGGAGGACTTGCCAAGAGGATCTTTTGTTTGTGAGCATGTTGGAGAGATATTAACCAACACAGAACGACATGAGCGAAATGTGTCGAGTACTGGTAAGAAGCATGCATACTACGCAGTGCAACTAGATGCGGCCTGGGGTTCGAAGGGTATCTTGGAAGATGAAGAGGCACTTTGCTTGGACGCTACTGCTTATGGAAATGTTGCAAGATTTATCAATCACAGGTGAACATTGTTACTGTTTATATACACAAGACACTTCCTCCCCCCGCTTCCGTTAGCACTGAACTTTTTTGTTATAATAGTTGTTGGAATAATGAACTAAGTCAAAGTTGACATTGCATAAAAGTTATATTTTCCTTTCTATATAAATTTCAAGGTCATCTTATCTGTGACCTATAAAAGAAAAAAAAAATGAAATAAAGGTAATTGTTTGGTATTGCTTTTCTTGCTTTTCAAGTTTTCTTTTCGCTGCGGGGGATGTAACAATGTTCTATTTCTGCCTCTTACTGGATATATCTACTGGCACTATTACGGGAAAAGTAATTTTAGCTTAATATAGCCACATTTATAGGAAGAAAATCTGATGCATTTGGTCAAGAAAGATGATAATGTTAGAATATGAGTATGAAACTAAATATTATGGTCGGTCGTAATGCTTTAATTGACATAGAAAAGTCTTGCTATAAAACTTAAAACTATCCTAATTCTTGTAGGATTTAATTCAGATTATCAGTCTTTGTGAGACTGAAAGTCTATTTTGTTGATGCACTCATAATATGTTTGGATTCATAGTTGGTATCCTATGGTGATTCTAATAGGTGAATTATTGGATTAATCTATTATAAATAGTGGTCACTGCTCTCACAAAACATACGCTCAATATTGAATTAAGACCTATTGTTAGTTTGAGTACTTTTGGTTTTGCAAGAGAGAAGAAGGTGCACTGTTTAGAAGTCTGCTTTGGCTTCTTCTTCTACTGTTTTTACGGGTTAGTTTGTCATTGTGTTTATCGAATTGTGATTTTAATACTTGTATAAATTTGTGGTTCATGAGCTTAATCTCTTAACTTATATTTATGATAAGTTTAGTCTTACAGATAACAGTTTCATATGCTGTATTCGGTGCCAAATTCAGCTACTGAATAGGAAGGGTTTACGGGATATTTCAAACAGTTGATTAGGATGCTCTAATAATAGATACTCAAACAAAGAAATTTCTAGATCACAAAAATTCTAGGTTTAGTTGGTTAGTCTTTTATAGAAGTATCCGCTTGTCAATGATCTATTTATCGCCTCTATTCCTTTACGTGGTTTCCAGTTTCTTTATCCTCAACCCAGTTCAGGTTACCCTTTTCTGCCACAGATAACCGGTTCCATAGCATGACTTCCCTTCAAATATCTTGGGCATGGACATGAGACCTTCTCTGTGGACTGCCCAGTTTCTTTATTCATTCGTCAAGGTTAATAGTAGATTGCATGCAAACTTAAAGTTCCACTATCGTCCAGTGACTTATCTGTTGAACATCTACAAATTCAAACTTTAGCCTGCAATAATAAACATCTGAAATATTGGACGGGTGGTTGGCATTCAATAAACTCAGTGAATGGTGATTAATACGATCACGGACGAGAATCATTCAATCTCTGTATGTATTGTAAATATATATATTTTTTTATTCAAAAGCCATGTTTCTCATTCAAGCTGTCTCAGTGTCGTCATTCGAGTATATACCTGAACGGTTTTTGATCTTCAGTATCTTGATTATATATTAATAATACATTTATTGATCAGGTGTTCGGATGCTACCTTGGTTGAGATTCCTGTTGAAGTGGAGACCCCGGATCGTCACCATCATCATGGACAAAACAAAACAAAACAAACAAAACATTCCCTCCAACTTTAATTTGTATTGATACGATCGAAAAATATAACGGACAAAACAAAACAAAAATGCGTAGGAGGAGGAGAAAATGGAGTGTGTTTGTCAAATATACATTTATTTGCATTATTTCTTGTTTGAGATTCATTGGGTCATTAATTTACGGACATAGATGTGTCTAGATCCTAAAACATAAAATTTTGAATGACCAAAGTCATTAAAGCTCAAATTTGACTTTTGACTCAATTTTTTCCCTCCAAGTAATGCACGTACTCAAATAATTTATTATTATTGAGAGGTGGAAGGAAGATTTGAAAGTATTACAATATTTTAAGAGTAGGGAGAATTTCGAACTCAAAATACATGGGTAGAACCCAATACTAAATCCACTAAAGTATTGTACCACATGCACATACTCAAATCATTTGAACAGCCTGAATCCTTGAGAGCCCATTCTCAATATTCTCTAAGTTTTAGAAGTACTAAGTTGTCGTTGGCTTGTACTTGTCGTTGGGGGTAAGAAGTAGCTTTATCAAGTTCTTGTCTTTAGCTCATGAGGATGAAGGTTGTATTGTAAAATTCCTTTTCGCCCACAATTCCATCCATTCTCGCCGGCCTTTGCTGCTGCTGGAGGAAGTTTAGAGGGTACTCTCTCGGCCCTTTGCTGCTGCTGGAGGAAGTTTAGACGGTACTCTCTCTCTCTCTCTCTCTCTCTCTCTCTCTCTCTCACACATTTCTTACTTGTTTTCTTTTTTTATTTTTATTTTTTTTTGAATATTTAGGAATAAGGGTGATTTTATTTTTCTTATCTTAAGCCGTTTGCTCAAGGAGACCAACTTCACTTATTGGGTTGTCCTATTTATAGAGCAAGAGGAGTTGGTTCGTAAAATAATAAGGGTTTAGGGTTTATGGTTTTTAGATCAACTACTATAAAACTTATCTTTTGTTCTCAATCTTGCGTCAGCAGCTTCTGTCACCCTGGGAATTGGTATGTATTGCCTCAAAGTAAATTCAGTTCTTATTTCATTCACACAATCTATATAGTATAGACACACACCCATACAAAGATGCATGTTTTTTCTTTCTTCTTTTGGCATTGTTTGTACTAAATCCCTATCCTATGTATGAGAAAAGAATAATTAAATCTTTATCAGAGATGTCAAACCGTTTGCATAAGCTTTACTTCAATGCACATTACCTTTGCATGGTCCATTAACCCATTTTATTATCAGTTAATCTTGTATTGTTTGTACACTAATTGATAGATGGAACTTTTATCCCGAGGATAATCTAAAATCTGCTGTGCTGCTGTATACCCTTCTGGACATTCAATATGTTCCTTATCAGTCAATGATCATGCCCCTGTTACTGTAGACAGTTTGGGTTGAATTTTAGTTTAAAGGGTTTTTAGCATTCATAACAAATACATGAGGTGTCCGGACAACTTAGTAAGTTTCGATCTCATTCCAGTTCTATAGCAGGTTCAAATTTTTGTTATTGTTTGTGTTTGTACACTCGTGGTTGTTTAGTCTTTTTTTTTCTTACTGAAAGTGATTAGTTTGAAAGAACTATGGGAAGCCCAATACGTTGGTCCCTTTTGCTCCAATTTCATAAAATGATCTGTACTTGACTGGTATATGGATAATGTTTCCCTGGAACTTAACTGATTGTGGTTTTTGTTTTGACATTTTGTCTGGGGTTTTGGCTTAAACCTAAACCCTATCACGATTTCCAACCAAAAAAAAAAAAAAAAAACCCTATCACTTTCATCTTTTCTCCCTTCTTAACTGATTATTAGGGTATGTTTCATAGTGATATGCTTCTTCTTTCTTTGTTTTTTGTTTCCTGTACAAGTTCCTAAAATCATCTAGGGAGGTCTAAAGTTGACCCTTGAAGTTTTGGGTCTGCTAATGGTTTGAAATTGCTCTTCGTTTCTAGTTAGATCTTCAGTTTTGTAACTTGTTATGTGCACTAGCAAAGCCAATGTGGGGGCATTGGGCTCCGTTGAGCCCAATAGATTTATAACTTATCCCTTTAAAAAATATTTTACCCCTTTAATAAACTTTTCAAGTTGCCAGTCCTGCCCTCTTCCTTTCTCACGCTATCAGAAAAGTGACTTTTCCCAGAACCCATTTCTCACGCAATTAGAAAAGTGACTTTTTCCAGAACCCAATCCACACCAGAACCCAGCGATCTCTCTTGTTCTTCAGCTTGCGTTCTTCTGGCTCGGCATCCTTCCTCTGGTAAGCTTCTCTTGTCTGAAATTTCATTATTTATATGTTTGGGTTTTTAAATTTGGGGAGGGGAGAATCTGAGTGAAAGAGGGGTGGGAAATTTGAAACCATCATAAGAAAAATTGAATTAATTCACTCATGTTAATTCCTGTATTGTAATTCTAAACCAAAATGAATGATAACAATATAAGATTTTAACATACGATGAAGTTGTAGCAGGAAAAAGATAAGGCAATCAAATGGAAAATAAACACTATGTTTGGATGAGGGAAATAAACTTGGAATTTGGATTAAAGACATAATTTATAAATTGACATGCACCAATTCCCTTGTTTGGATTCATAAACATAGAAATTTAGAATTTCCGAATGAAAAAAACCTTGGAATTTGGGACCTCCAATTCCCAAGTTTAAATTCCATGTAAATAGGTGTCATTTTCCAATTTCTATGATTGAGAGTTTAAAAACAACAAATTCCGTATTCAATTCCATTGTTCTTTTAGGTTAGCCAAACAAGAAAATTCACAAATTCTATAGAATAAAATTCCATCATTTTAAAATTCCTTAGTAATCAATTTCTTCATCCAAACATAGTGTAAAGGAATAAGACAAATTCAATCACATGTAAAATGAAATATGAATTGCATAATTGAATGGATTTATAACTGAACCCAAAAGAGAAACAAAACAAACGGGAAAGGGGAGGGACAATTGGGAAGAGTGAAGGATGAGGTTTGCAATGACTATGACTCTGTGAGACATGTTTATGGGTTTGAATTCGTGGGTATAATCTAACAGTGAAAGGATGAGGATTGGAGGGATAGTGTCGACAAAAAGAATTGGGGAAGGAAGTCTGGGACCCTGGGTGTCGGCAAAAAAAATTGTGGGGTTTATCTTAAGGTTTGTGGACAAAAAGATTTGGGGAATGAGGTTTGGGACCCTGGGTGCCGGCAAAAAAAAAATTGTGGGGTTTCTATTGCTATGTGAAAGTTAAATGGGGTTTATCTTAAGGTTTGTGGGGTTTGTATTGATCTATGAACTCTGCTTCTCAATTGTTGTTAATTTGATTAAATTTATATTATATTGTTGATTCTCTTTGGTATTATTTAAAACAATTATGAAAAGGTATTTTAAGAGAAAATCAACTAAAGATAACCTCTCACCCTCTACAACGGATATTCCTGAAAGTTCAAATGAAAATAACATAGAAAGTATACTAGCAAATCTTCCAGGAGATCCTGGGCTTCGATTCCAAATATCAAAATATGATCCAAATATTAGAGATCAGGTCCGTAGAGCTTATTTACAAAGGGAATTGGTTCAACCTCGAACCCATCAATTTCCATATACGTCATTTGTAGGAGTACAATGCCATTTCAATCTGAAATGGTCCGATCTTACTTAGTTGGAGTATAACATATCCAAAAATGCTGTTTTTTGTCGAAGTTGTTATCTCTTCAAGCTAGAGATTCCAGACCATGCAGGTAATGACAATTTTACTAGCAAAGGTTTTCATAATTGAAAGAAAAAATGTCGACTTCGAGTTCATGTTAGAGGTCCTAATAGTGCTCACAACCAAGCTTTACTTCATTGTGAAGCTTTAATGAATCAGAATCAACAGATTCAAACAATTGTCCACAAGCAGTCGGATCAAACACATATTGATTATCGCACTCATTTGAATGCATCACTTGATTGCATTCGCTTTTTATTGCGACAAGGTCTTGCTTTTTGCGGTCATGATGAAAGTGAAGATTCAAGCAATAAGGGTAATTTTCTTGAGCTTTTGAAGTTTCTTGCATAACATAATGAGGGTATTAAAGATGTGGTGTTTAAAAAAGCTCCTAAAAATCTCAAGTTAACATCACATGATATTCAAAAAGATCTTGTGTATGCAGGAACATGTGAAACCACCAATGCTATCATGTTTGATATTGGTGATGATGCTTTCTTTTCTGTTTTGGTTGATGAATCGCGTGATATATCAGTCAAGGAGCAATTGGTAGTTGTACTTCGCTATGTGAATACCAACGGACAAGTAGTTGAAAGATTTGTGGGCATAAAGTATGTTCCTAATACCACTGTTTTTTTCACTTAAAGAGGCAATTGATCAGTTCTTCTTTATAAACGGATTAAGCATATCTAGATTGTGTGTACAATGATGGGGCTAGCAATATGCAAGGTGAGTTTAATGGCCTTAAGACACTTATTTTGAAAGAAAATGAAAGTGCATTTTATATTCATTGCTTTGCACATCAACTTCAACTTGCTCTTGTAGCCGTGGCGAAAAATCATATTCAAATTGGTTTTTTTTTTGTACTTGGTTAATAATGTTGTTACTATTATCGGAGCATCATGTAAACGTCGAGACATGGTTAGAGAACGACAACAAGCCAAAGTTATGGAAGCTATTCAAAATTATGAGCTTCCAAGTGGGCAAGGCTTAAACCAAGAAACTAGTCTTAAACGTGCAAGTGATACACGTTGGGGCTCACACTATGGTACCTTGGTAAGCTTGATTAATATGTTTTATTCTGTAATTGAGATGCTTGAGATGATTGTAGATGATGATGTAAGTCTTGATCAAAGAGGTGAAGCAGATGTTTTGTTGAATCTTTTGATTTTGTCTCTAGTCTTTTTTTATGAAAGAAATATTTGGAATCACAAATATGTTGTCACATGCATTGCAAAATGAAGATCTCAATATAATGAGTGCTATGACCTTAGTCAAAGCATGTAAGCAACAACTACAAGTAATGATGGATAATGGATGGGATACTTGGCTTGATAAAGTTTATTGTTTTTGTGGCAAGCATGATATTGATATTTCTGATAGGAATGATATCTTTGTAACTCGAGGGAGGTCACGACGTAGAGTTCAAAATTTGACAAACCTTCATCACTACTGTGTTGATCTCTTTATTGATGTTATTGATAAGCAACTTTAAGAGTTGAACGGTCATTTTTATGAGACAAGTACATAGTTGCTTCTTTGTGTTGCATGCTTAAGCCCAGATGACTCATTCTCAATTTTTGACATTGAAAAGTTAGCTCAACTTGCTCAATTTTATCCAAAAGATTTTTCTGATATGGAGCTCACACTTCTTGCAGATGAACTAAAGAATTATACTTTTGATATGCATTTGCATAATGAAGAAAGCAATTAATAGCCCTTCACAAAAGTTGGTGGAGACCAATAGAGATGGACAGTATCCCTTGGTGTACTTGCTAGTGAAATTGACATTAATTTTACCTGTTGTGACTGTTTCAATTGAAAGAGCTTTTTCGGTGATGAAAATTGTGAAGAATCCACATTGTAATAGGATGAGTGATCAATAGTTGAATGATAGTTTGGTTGTGGACTTTGAGAAAGAGGTATATGATTCTATTAATAATGATGTTGTAATACGATGTTTTCAAAATATGAGAACATGTTGTGGACAATTATAAATGAAAGTATGATCGATTTGTGAAAGCTATTTTTTGACCCCATTGTCTTAAATTTCTGGCTTTGCCACTGGTTATGTGTGCACAATGACGATTTGATATGCTTTCTCTTCTTCGTTGTTGGACTCCCTCTGGTTTTAGACTCAGTGTAGTTGAGTTGATTTAGAGTTCAACAAGTACAATTCTTGAATAAGTTGTTTTTTGTGGTGTGTTTTATTTTAGTCTTTCTCAGTTTCTAACCCAAGGATTTTATTTGTTTTGTCTGTTTTCCCCTTCTTTTGGCAAGAAGATCAGAAATATGGTAGAGGTAGTCGTTTTAAGGGTCGTCGAAGTACTCAAAGGCCCCATGCTTAGGGAAGTGAAGTTCTTGAGTGATGTCAGCCATCAAGTTCAAGTTGCAAAAACTAAACTATTATTTATAAAGGCATTCTTGAAAGACGCAGATGCAAGACAAGAAAAGCACGAATCAGTACAGATTTAGGTTGCAAAGGTAAGAGATATGGCTTATGATTTGGAGGACGTCATTGCAAGTTTTGCAATGGAAGTTGCCGCTAAGAGGGGAAAATGTATGCAGCACTCTGTGAAGATTACGGAAGACCTTTCTGCAATGAGGTTGCACCTGCAAAATTATAGCATAAAGGAAGTAAATGGCATGGAGTACAAAGGTGCAACTTGGCTCCAGAAATGAGGCAAACTTATCCTCACGTCATTGAACATGGATTTGTTGGATTAGGGAAAGATGAAGAGACATTGGTTGAGTATTTGGTGAAAAAAGAAAAACTCAACTGAGTTGTATCCATTTATGGCATGGGACGGTCTGGCAATACCACTCTTGCAAAACGTGTTTATTATCATGCTAAGGTTAGAGGCTACTTTGATAGGTTTGCTTGGGTGTGTGTAACTCAACATTGTCAAAGTAGGAAAGTTTGGGAAGATGTTCTGATTGGGTTCACTTCTGGGACTAATGAGCTAAAACAAGACATTTTGAAAATAACAAATGCTGAAATAGTTTGGAAGCTTTGCACCATCCAACTATAAAGGAAATGCTTGGTGTTGCTTGATGACGTATGGAGTTGTGATGCATAGAAGTCTTTGAAATCTAGATTTCCAGTAAGTGCAAAAATAAAAAGCCAAACACTACTCACCACTTGTTGCTCAGAAGTGGCTCCCTATGTTGACATAAATGGTTTGAATCACAAATCTCGTCTGTTAAGTGAAGATGAAAGCTAGGAGTTTTTTTTAGAGGATAGTAACGGAGTGTACAAGTAATTCCTCACTCAGCTCTACTGTGCTTTCTGGTTTTATCATTATTTTGGTTTTTGTTTGTGGAATATGCTTAGTTTTCTTATAAGTAAGGTTGTTTTTGGGTCTAGAATCAATTTAACCTTATCAATAAACATTCCCACATTCCATTTTGGCAATGGATTTTTCTTGATAAAGAGTAGATAAAAGTGACATGTATGGTCTAGGGGGGGAAATTTTATGATAAACCGATTTACTGACCGAACCATACATGTTGGTTCATAATGGTATGATATAGTTTTGGCATTTTTTCATAATTGGTTGGCATTATACCGAACCAACAATTAATGGTATGGCTTTGGTTTTGGATTTTATATACCGGCAGTATGCCATACCTACCAATATATATTCTATTTCGATATTTTTAGTATTTTTTACATGCTTGACATGTGAAGAACTGGAAAAATGTAAGTATTGCTATATTTTTTCTAATTCTAATTATAGTACTTCAATCCAATATTTATTGATATTTTTAATTTATTATTCAATATTACTTCTTATTTTAATCATACTTTTCTTTTTGTAACATTTGAATTGAAATAGTTTATGGTTCTACATCTCAAGCAGGAACATCAATTCCAAGTGCTTCAAAGAATTGATTCATGGAACATTTCACATGCATTGGTTGATGCTACTTTAGTGATGTTGCATTATCAAGACAACAAGTTATTTGTTTTGGGATTATAATAAGGGGATCTTATAACCAAAACCATACTTTTGAGTTTTGAATTTTTTTTGTTTATGCATTAGTTGCTACAATTGAACTTAGACAATTATATTAGTTAGACTTTTGAGTATGTGAACTTATAACTATTTGGATTATGTTTGTTGACATTGTTGTTGGCTTATTAAGTCATGATTGTGTTGGCTTATCATCAATTGAAAAATTGCAGCAACAACTTCTTTTTCTCTTTTCTGGTTTGTTGTTTACGGGTTGGTGCATGGTCTTGAGCTGTTGTTTTTGTAGCTTATTTGCAAACCATCGGTTATGCCATTTACCAACCGAACCAACCAATAATTTTGGCTGAATCAATTTTTGGTAACCGCAAGAAGACGATTGACTAACGGTAACTGATTTTCGGTAATTATGTATATGTGGTTGGTATGTGGCATAAGGAATTTGGCACGATTTGCCAACCGAACCCAGCCTTAGTATGGTCTGATGCTTTGTAAAATTTACCATGTTCTCTTATTTGTTGCAGTATGAGGGGTTTGCCAACCCATTATTTTTTGTGTTTGAAAAATTACGCTAAACGATTCCTCATATTGCATTTAAGCCAATGTTATAAATGCTTTGTTGAACCAGGTTATGGATAAACTTAGAATACAGAGTCTTATACCTAGAGAGACTAGATACTCTTGTGTGTAAAAGTTTTGCAATAATAGCACACACCATGTTGTTATAAAATCTTTACAATTTTCCCCTTCTTCTATTTCATCAACTATATATTTATTGTGTTACTCATGAATGAGGGCTTCAAACTGAAATCGATGTAGATGCGTTTCTTAGTGACGGGTTTTATTGATTGAAAGAGAGATAGGTTACTAGACTATAAAGCTTATGTATCATTTTGTTTTATTTTTTTGTTTTTTGAATTCTAGTGTCAAAATGAATAAAGCAAAGTGCACTGCCAACATATAATGTCTTAGGACTAAGAGTTATGGTTAACATAGTTTGTAATATTTTCAAAGTCCAATCTCAATTCGATGAAGCAAAAACTAGGGAAGCAGATACTTGCGCAATGTGAGGTTTTGCCCTTAGCCATTACCATGCTTGCAGGGCTCCTATCTAAAAAAAATCTCATTTGAGGAGTGGACTATTGTGAACAAGCACGTTGATGTATTTGTTGGGAGAGGCATGTATGAAGAACGAGCTTACAAGGGCGACCATCACTATGCGGGTGTCTCATGGGTCATGGGGCTGAGTTATGACAGCTTACCACACCATTTAAAGCCTTACTTTCTGTATTTGGCCTCTTTTCCCCGAGCATTGTGAAATATTGGAGGAACCATTGACTCAGTTATGGATTGCTGAAGGTGTCTGCGGGTAAAACGGTGGAAGACGTCGCATACGAGTGCTTGATTTAGTTGGAATGCTTGTGTTTGGTTCAAGTCGGTCAGATGGATTCCTTTGGCATGAAGGTCAAGACTTGTCATTTGCATGATCTAATGCGAGACATGTGCATATTAAAAGCGACAGAGGTTAACTTCATGCATACTTCCAATTTTTCTAGAGACACATATACCAAGCCAGCAACAGGGGGCAAAGTTCGAAGACTCACCATTTATTGGGACGAGGCAAACTATATGTATGCTTCTACCAAAAGTGAAAAGCATGTTAGGTCGTTGTTTTACTTTCACGACCGTGACCGTGTCCGTAAATGCAAACGTTACTGTGATGTCAATAGAACATTGTTTTCGTCATTGGCCAAGAAGTTAAAAATGCTAAGGGTGTAAAAGCTAGAATACATGTGTCAAAAACTCAAAGTGACAAGCAATGTTGGTGAGCTAATGCACTTGCAGTTTTTGAGTTTAAAGGGTACTCATTTTTCCAAGTTGTCGTCATCTTTCGCTAATTTGGTATGCTTGGAAACTTTGGATCTTCATGGTGAGACATCGATGAGAATGTGGAATATTTTTTCAAACATGAAAATGTTGAGGCATTTGTATCTACCCAGCAGTTTAGAGATTGCACCCTTCAAACTCTCATTTGCCATTGGAGGAAACTTGCAGACGGTAGTCAATCTAATAATCAATGACACATGAGAGCTTGTTGGGTTAAACATGTAAGCCATTCCAGAAATCGAATCAACCAAATCCTAGACTACGTTTATCATTAATGACAATGCATGAAGAACATGAACCTTAATATCATTTATATAGTAGACTTTAGACTAACCTGCACTTGAAGACATGGTGTTGTAATAAGATGTTAGCCTTCTCTTCTCTTGAAACTACTATAAGGTTTCCAGACTTTCAATGGGACAAGCCAACACATATTGGAGAACCATGTGTTACCGAGAAAAGGGACCAAGCATCAGTGTTTATGCATTGCAACTGCTTCCACCCATTAAGGAAGTGGTTGTTAACAGTTATTGCTCAAATTATAACTGCTCTATTTCAAACTTAATTGTAGTAATTAAGTTTCCCTCCAAGATGGTTTTAATCCGGTTACAAAACCTTAATCGAGTCCAACTTAAATACAACTCATTATACTTATATTATTGCATCCTATTGATGTTTGATAATAATCACCTAAAAATTTCTTAGATTCTCCCACATGAGTGACATCAAACATTTAATCTTCATTACAATAACATAAGTAAATGTGATCACTAAGTTATATATCAAAATGACTCTTGATAGCTTATCAAGTTGATACGTCAGTTGAACTTTAGAGACCTTGACATCAATAATTGCATCAGTCCTCTAGAATCACTAACTAATCATATCAAAATATAAGTATTATCCTCGAGGGATCATTATTTTGGGATCATTATAGTATACTACCAGTACTCCCACATTTCTTTGGTCCTAAAACACTTTAACATATAAGTATCTTAACATGTTAATTTTGCAAAGATTAACATACATAATTTACATATTTCGATGTTGTACCCTTCATAATGAATGATTATTGGATCAATTCAGTAATTCATAAGACATCAAAATAACAGTAAGACATTGATCATGATTGCCTCACTCCCACATTCAAACATAATCAAATGAATCATGTAAACCCATTCTTGTAACATGTTTATTAAAACTCGTGTAAAAGGCTCATGTAAAAGGATCGGCTATCATATCATGAGTGCTGATGCGCTCATTATCTATGATACTTTCCTTCATTTTATCTTGCACCTTTAAATACTTAATGTCCATCAACCTTGATGCTTCGACCTCTCATTGTTCTTAGCAAAGAACACTGCAGATGTGTTATCACAAAAAAAATCTTCACTAGTCTTTCAACGCTTCTTACTACTTTTACTTGTCTTGTTGCTTCAAAACATCTAATATACTCATACTCCATAGTTGACACTGCCTTTGTTTGTTAATTCTTGCTTATCCATGAAACTGCACTCTAGCTAGCATAAAAATTTAAGCACTAGTTGACATTCTATCATCAATACATCATCTAAGATCATCATCAGTGTAACATGTCAACCCTAGATTACCAACATAGTGGTAGCACAATACATGAGATTGTGTCTTCTTTAAATACCTAATACTTTCTTTCCAACATTTCAGTGAGATAACCCTTGATTCGATTGAAACCTTCCCAAAACACTAAGTGAAAATTTTAAGTCAGGCCTAGTGCATACCTGAGTATACCTTACACTGTCAACCAAGGAAGCATAAGGTTGTCTCTCATTTGTTGCACTTCAAATTCAGTTATGGGACATTGTTTGGTAGAGAGTTTATCTTCTTTTCTAATTGAAACATCTCCAACACTACCATTCTTTATATTAAACCTCTTTAACATTCTACTGATATAATTATTTTATGCTAGACCAAGAACTCTTTGGTGTCTCTTTCTTCGAATCACAGTCCCTAATACATAGTGAGCCACTCCCAAGTCTTTCATGTCAAAACTAATTGATAACATGACTTTCGGTTTCTGTAAGCATTTGAACATTTGTGCTAGCAAGTAATGTATCATCCACATAAAGTACCATGAAAATGAAATGAGACTTTACCCTTTTTGTAAATGCAATTGTCCATCTTATTCTCAATGAATCCAAAATCAGTCACAACTTGATCAGACTTCTTGTACGATTGTCTTGAAGCCTGTTGCAGTCTATAAATTGACTTGTTAAGCTTACATAACCAATTTTCCTTCCCCCTTTCAATGAATCCAAGTGGTTGTTTCATGAAAATATGTTCATCTAATCCTCCATTCAAGAATGCTCTTTTAACTTCCATTTGATGAAGTTTCGAGTTAAATTGTGCACTTAGTTGTAGGCTTAATCAAGGATCATGACCATCAAACCCTAATATGTGCATGGACATTAAATGACCATTCATTAACCCTAATAACTTACATAAAAGGTTTATATTTGTAGAATCCACCGCTTGAGCAGCAGAGGCACTAACTTGCATTTGATGCCATGAAGATCATTGTAGCAATACAATCTATAGCTTTAATATCGGCGGTTCCTGCAACCAAATTCCACACATTGTTTATGTCCATTTAAGTCCATTAATCATCCATAGCAACTTTCCAAAAAGATGAGTGACTCCCCTTCATTTACCATTTTTGTAAGTCAGTGGATCATCTACATTACTAATATCATAATCAATCTCTTGTATGTACACTATATAATCATCGGATATGCAAGCTGCAACTAATCCCCATGGTAGCAAGTGAACATCATACTCCTTAAAAGCTTTAGTTGCAAAAGAACCAATCCTACTAGATGTGGATGCCAGCGTATGCACTAAATAAAAACTATTTGTCTTCTTCTTATGTCAGACTCATGCAAACAGTCTCCAAAATACCACTTCGAATCAAGAAAAAAATGCACGAAGTTCATTCCTCTATTTGGCTTCCAAATTATCAAAACATGTCACTACGCTACCATAATTTAAAGAGACAACATCATATAGAGACTATAGAAGCCCTGTAACATTACCATTACTTACATAATGAGATAAATCTGAGTGTTCAACTCCATAATTAGGGTTCAGCATCTTGCAACCAATTTTAACAAGTATTTCTTTCATCTTGTCAGAAAGCTTTTCTGCATCGATCAATTTCAACTATCTAGAGGTTCTGTACAAATGGCCAAAAGTAGTTGGCAAAATGGGCCAATCGCTAAACAATGACAACTCTTCGTACTGATTCCGAAGATACTTCCAAAATAGCACAAACCATGTTGAAGTGAGGTGTTTATGACAACATTCTGGGTCCCATAATACTTTGCTTATGTATTTCCAATCAGCAGGTACAAATCTTGGATAAAACTGAATGAAGCACTGAATATTGAAAATAACAAGATTCGCCTTTGAGGACTTAGCAATAGCAGAGAGTCTACTTAGTACGTTGATGGGAGTGTTATTGTCAATTACTCTATCATATAAATGTTGAAGCAGCAACATGTATTCTAAGTTATTGCAAACAAAGTATGAAATTCCTTTGGAGGTATTCGACAATGATCGAAATTCACCATTTGCCAGTGGAAGCAAAGGCAAGTTATATGCATGTGTTCCAACATCAACATCAAGCAAATCTTCAAGACAATATTCCAATAGTACAAGCTTGTGATATTTTCCCAGGGTAGAAACAGATCTACACTCTCTAGCAAAAACAACGTATTGCATTAAGAGTCACCAACTTCTGATGAAAACTGGGAGTGACATAACTGATGTATGACTGTTAGAAGGTAAATGGGAGCATCTTGGTTCACTTTCCTCCTCAAATGTATAGGAACTTCTGGATTGAAGATCACAAACACTATCATCTTTAATAAACTTTGCATTATGACTTTATACTAATCTTGTATAAGATTGTGGACAACAAAATCGAAATCCCTCTGATTTTTCAGCATCATGTGACATTTTGGATTTGAAAATCCTTTAAATTGTGATCAAGAAGCATTCAAAATTTCCTTGTCACACTTAAATTATAGAACTAGTAACACCTTTGGGCAAGAAACTGTCTATATATATATATATGTGTGTGTGTGTGTGTGTGTGTGTGTGTGTATACTGCCTTTTGAGTACCCATTATGAAACTCTAAGAGCATTAGACTTAATCTAACACCTTGGTGTAGAGACTAAATTAAACTTAGAGCATCAGTATCGGAAATTTCCTTAAGTATTCAAACATGACATAATAATGTTTCATCATACTTTCGCATTATCATATTAAAAATTAAGCAAGAACAAATAATCCTAAATTAATCAAGTATGTGAGATCAGGAGTGATATCATGTATTCAATTTGCAGCAAAGAAAACCAGTGTTCTATGCTTGTAAACATCAAATAATCAAGCATAATTTGAACTATACTGCACGCAGTTCAAGTTAATGCAGTCATATTAATTTTATGTAGGAAAAACAAAATTTTTGTTACATAAATTGCAGCGGAAGATTCATCAATATTCTTGTGCATAATTTCGAGTTTAGGATTTGAAATTGATTGGCTCTGATACCACATGTAAGCCATTCTAGAAATCGAATCAACCAAATCCTAGACTACGTTTATCATTAATGACAGTGCATGAAGAACATGAACCTTAATATCATTTATTCAGAAGGCTTTAGACTAACCTGCACTTGAAGACATGGTGTTGTACTAAGATGTTAGCCTTCTCTTCTCTTGCAACTACTATAAGGTTTCCAAACTTCCAATGGGACAAGCCAACACATAATGGAGAACCATGTGTTATCGAGAAAAGGGACCAAACATCCATGTTTATACATTGCAAATGCTTCCACCCATTAAGGAAGTGGTTGTCAACAGTTATTGCTAAAATTATAACTGCTCTATTTCAAACTTAATTGGAGTAATTAAGTTTCCCTCCAAGATGGTTTTAGTCCGGTTACAAAACCTTAATCGAGTCTAACTTAAATACAGCTCATTATACTTATATTATTGCATCCTCTTGATGTTTGATAATACTCACCCAAAAAATTCTTACAAAACAGTGTTAAGGAATTACAAGTACGTGGCGGTTCTTGCATAAATGTCGGTGAAGAGCAGAGCGTCAGATTTGACAATCTAGAGACTACATATTAGGATGCGCATGGGTGGTGATATACCCTGGCCCATGGTAGAAAACTGTCCTAATTTGTACAGCCTGCATGTCGTTGGGAAATTAGAATTTTTACCAGCACAGCTCGTTCTCTTGCAAAACCTCACATTGTTATTGCTGCAGGATCATGGACAAGATCGTAGAAATGCTGGAGAAGCTTCCGTGCTTGAGAGTTCTCTACATTTTCAACCGGGTTGTGTCTCGGATCCATGGCGCACAACCACTCGTTTCCTTCGCAGGAAGCTTTCCTCATCTGGAATCTCTTCTTCTTTATGCAGTTGAATCAGAGTGGAGGGTGGAGGAAGGAGCCATGCCCAGACTCCGGAAGTTGTATTTTAGTGGTTGCCCAAATTTGATCATTCCGGATAGGCTGAAACAGGTAAGAGCAACCGGGATGTGCGTTCGTCACCCTCTTTATTAAATTGAGTAAGTTGCCTTAGTCTGCACCGCTCGTTGGACAAGGTGCCAGTGGTCGTTCGAGCGGGCAACAAGGAAATTTTTGTGGGGGATTTATGGCCGTACTTTGACTTGTAATATCGTACCTTTTAAGGGGTTTATATGCCAATAGCTGTACTTGTAGTCCCGTGCCTTTTTGGGCTTCATATTTCAACATGAAGCTGCATTGGGATTCTGTTATAATCAAGTGTTGGCATTATGATACTGCAACTCACTTGTTAGAACGAGACCACCAGGCGGGAAACCAGTTTTACAATTCTACATGCGCTTGTTAATTACCTGATTTCCAAACACTGTTAGACGAAGTCAAGCCCACAGTGACATTCCTGCAACTTGAGGAGTCTTCATCAGTTCAAACTCTTATCTTTAGCTATTCCTAGTTTATAGGATTTTGGTTTTTCAAATGTTTGTTGTAACTCAAGTTGCGCATGCAGTCTTTTGTGATCAGATTTGTATTTTTGAAAGCTCCCTGTATCTAGGGTTTTCAAACCCTTTCTGTAATCCTCAAGTTAATATAAATACACGCATCCCATCATTAACTGGGTATGCAATTGAAGTGAAACAAACTGAGTCTCTAAAGTTTTACAAACAATAGGTCAAAATATAGGTGCTTCGCTGTCACGTGATTGCCAAACAGCAGGCTGGGGTTTGCATTTTCAAAATGAAACTACTCGTAAATATTGGCGCTTGCTGTCATCCGATTGCCAAACAGCGGGGAGGTTATTGCATTTTCCGGGAGGCTGCTGTCATCTGATTGCCAAACAGAGGGCCGGATTTTGCATTTTTCGGGCGTCTACTGTCACCCGATTGCCGAACAGCGGGCCTGTGTTTGCATTGTCAAAATGCAAGAGCTACGTGATCGGCAGGATTTTGCATTTCCTCTTCCAGTTACCAGACGATAAGCCGGAGTTTGTATTTCCAATTTTCATTGCCAAACCTATTGGCAAGCTTCGCTTTCCCATTATCTATATGTATGGACGATGAACCCCGAATTTGAATATCCTTCAAAAGCATTTCTACTTTTTAAGTGTTAGAAAAGTGATCCGAAAGAGAACCAAACACACATACAATTTTTTTCCTTAACCCTCTTGAAATTATGGACTTCTTTTTGGGCAAGGCCAAGGGGGCTTCCGCGCGGCCGCAGCAGCCATCGTCTGCAAATCAAACGGGACAATGACAATATAAACATGCTCAAAAAATGCTTGGAGAGAAAAATAAACACCCTCGGTAGAAACATTGATGAACATAACAAGCAAATTTACTGTTAGAGTTCATAGCTTTTGGTATTTAGTTTTATGAAGGTTTTGAGTGTTTGGGAAGAAGGAAAATTGTAGAGAGAATGCAGCTATGGTGATGCGAGAGTGATGAAGGTTCTGATTGTATTTCACACTCCAATAACCAAATATAGGAGAGAGAGAGAAGTGAGATTCTTCTCTAACAACTTTATACCAAGATTAAATCCTAGCCTTTGATTCTATCACCCTATGAGGTGATTACACTTGTCATAATCTATCACTTAAATCCTGGGCTAGAAGAGGCCACTTGGACTATGATCCGATTACATCAGAAATTAAACATATAAAAATGAAATTCAAAACTTGTGACTTTGCCTCCAAGATATCAGCTCAAGGGTTACACATCAACATTTACAATAAAATCACCCCCGGATTTCAACATTTGCAGAATATCACCACGGTTTGTCTTTCGTTTCTCCCTCTCTTTCACTCTCTCCCTCTTTAGATTTCTGCAACAAACCTCAGGTAGATAAAATGGTAGGAAAATCAACATCAATAGATAAGCACTTTTCCCTTCGAGTCTTGATTAAAAAAGAATTGTTGACAAATGGATACACGGATAGCATAACAAATACTTCCAAAAGAAGGTTCGTCCGGGATTTATCAATTGCCATCAGCAAGAAACAAGAGCTTCAATGGAGATGAGAGGCCCCTAATGTTGATGTTTGTACAGCTTAATAATAAAATATCATTGTCAGAATTGCTCAATTTGATAACACTTGTAATTGATCAATAGAACTACGCCTAACTACAAATAGATTAGCAGAACGACAAAAAGTTCAAGGCAAAGCCTGTCCCAAACTCTACAGATTCACACAAATTAAGCCTAACAAAGTCTACAAACACGCAACTCCAAAGATCCCCAGCAGCAAAAGGTTCACCACCGCTATATATTGCATGCGTCCCTCCACCGTTATTCTGATCTAATCACGATTCAGCATTTCCTCTAAATTCCCCAAATAGATTAACTATAATATGCGTGCAAATGCAGCATATCTAACTACATAACCAGAGAACAAGAAGTGAAGGAACCAAAACTCCTCCATATATATAAGAACAAGATACAAGCACACTGCCTCACTTGATGTGAACTGTGTCATCCCCAATTGACTACTTCTGGACAATCCAAGTGAAAATTAGACGCTCTAAAGTTAGAAGTATTAACTTGTTGCAGAAGAAAAGTTCATAATTATATAGTCTTTCTACGTTAAGGATGCCCTTAACTCTAAGACTATCTCATATGCAGGGCTTAAACTAATTAAACACTGCCTTGAATCTTAGAACTACAGCCACTCTTGTCATCACTGAACTTATCATAGAGCATGACACCACCATACTCATCACTGAACTATACCCAGTTTCTTTGGATGATTGGATTAGGTGGCATGCATTATGGCAATAGAGTATCACCAAAACACACAAATTTTGAGACAATTGTTTTGTAGAATGACCACGGATTGAAGCGCAGACATTACTAGTTCTGTCCCATGCCATGTACTCGATCGTTCCCATGATCCTACTAGCATTTCCATTAATTCTTAATATGCAACCAGATGGATAGTTGATGGTAGGTTGATTATCCTTGCTATACAATTATACCTTCTTTTTCTTCAAGTAAAAGTCGTGAATCAATCAAAATTCTAATCTCTATGCTAGTACTGTCAATGTTTTTTCTTCCACAATTCCATTCCCTTGTGTCCTTTGATTGTGCCTTGGAGCGAATTCTTTTCCATTGTGATGGGTACACAGACTCGGAAGAGGCCTATCCACAAATGGGAATATTAGCAGATGGGGAGGGGGATGAGTTTCCTCTGAAGTCCAATGAACACAAAAACATCATGCAGCCTAATTACACCACTAAAAAAATCTTCTAACAAAATAGCCACACAGGCCTTGGTGCAGCCCATTGTTTGCAAGGCCAGAAATAGCATATGTTGTCGCAAAAAATTAGGAGGTCAACAAAGAAATTTCGCTTCTCCTGATGGATATTTTTAACGAGATTGAGACTTGACTAAAAAAAACTTCGCTTCTGTCGTTGATGGAAATTGGAAGATGCGATTTTTCTATCAAACTTGAACACCGAACTCCAGAGCCTTAAGGAAACAAGACATCGATCAGCCACTTCAACTCGCAGAAGTTTTCTTTATATCATGCCTTTAGCTCCTCTATAGTTCATTAAAACTTTCTCTGCAGCACCGATCTCCATATTTCTTTAAGCATCAGTAACAAGCATTACACTCTTTCCTAGTGACTCAAGTAATCCACGGAGACAGTTAACGAGTTAAACCAAGGAAATAATCAAACATGCCAAATTAAATACCAGTTTGGGTTAAAATTGCACCGAACAATCTGATGTTTAGATGAAGGTTTATAATTTGTGTAATAATTACAGGTTACAGAGTCCGCAGATAAATAAAATTGATCACAAAATTACGAATGTGAACCTGAAAAAAAAAATGCCAAGAAAACTATGTAACTACTACATCTAATTGTCAGACTGATTGTAAAATAACGAATACAAACAATCCTCAATCCGAGAAAACCAAAGCAAATGCGCGCTAATCCTTATTGTCAACACTGTTGCCACACTTATATTCCACGTCTCTCCATGCGCGTTCTTTCATTCCACTCTCTCAGTTTATTCAGCATTGTGTCAATTAAAAACCGATACACTGTCAAGTTTTCTGCGTAGGCAAACCTTTTGAAGATAGCCCACCAATGAACCTTAGAACATTTTTCGACGAGCTCTAAACCCGTCTCCAGTTGTGCTCTGAGATTCTCTAATTCCTCATTTGAGAGTTGCAGGTCACGTACTGATTCTTCCGCGAATGCTTTGAACGGTTTGCACGATTTGAACTTGTGTACTATGTTTTCGAGATCTCTGAAGGTGTGCTTAAACATCCTAGTCTCGCCTCTAGCCTTCTGATAGGATGAAAAGCACACCACAAAGTAGCACACAAATGTCCTATTGATTTTCCTTATTAACACTAAGATTTGTCAATTGTAGCCCTGGAAAATAAGGGTCTTTCCCACAAAAGATTGTTTTATCCAACTACTTAAAATGTCACAAAAACTGGGTTGCTGTCCTACTGACCAGCCACCGAAAAATAATTATTATACCGACTTACACTTATCTAAAGTCTACGAAATTTTATATGCAGACACTAGACACACGGAGGTAAACTCACACAAATATTTGGGATTTTTGGAGCGGATTTTCTATTTAAATTAAATTGAACAAAAACAGGACAGAAACAGATTTTAAGTAGTTCACAAATTAAGAAAAACGAGTTAAGAGAATTGCTATCCACCACCAAATAATCATGCAAACATGTTATGTTTCATTCAAATTCCTTTTATTTCCGGATCAAGATGCTCAAGTTGGCTCAATGTTAGAACTCAACCTATTACTCTTTCTTATGTAGTATGTTAAGAGAATGACGTTTTCAACTTAACTTAGTCCCTAGCATGCAATTTAGAATGGCGCGTTCATAGATTTGACAAATAGAAATCATTAAGAACGAAAGGAGTTTGAGTCATCACAAGGCATCGTAAGTACTAGCGTTGTGTTACTTATCCTAGAAATTGGTTCACATGTTAATCGCAATTAACAAGTACTGCTCTAGAACATACATAGGTCCTCATTCGACAAGTGCAAGCACACACATATTCATAGCATTAGAATCCTAGATATGCTTACTAAGTATGCATATGTAGAAAACACATAAAGAATTATCATTGAGATAAGTAGTGAACCAATTTTCATCCATTCATAAAATTAATTCAAACGAAATGTCATAACAAATTTGCAATCATATTCGGGGTTTCAAAACAACCCCTAACTACTAAAAATTAGTTACACATAATCCTTAAATAAAAACAAAGGAAAGACATGAGTTTGAGAAGATAAAACCGAAAGAAAAGAATGCCAAGATTTTCTTCTCCCTCCCTTCCTTTCCCAACATTGCTGCCTTGCCTTTTTCCCTTCCTTTCCGCTGCACCTCCAGCCTTTTTTTTTTATTTTTCTTTTTCTTTTTCAAAATTATTTCTGTAAAAAAACAACTGCCATTTATTTCCTCCCCCAACGCTGCTTTTAAACCAATTCTTGCTGCATCATTTTCTTCTCCATAAATCCCCCACTAATAGCAATTTAGTGATGACAATAAGTGAGAGAAAATAGTAAAACAATTGTAACTCTTTGGGTAGCCTTTATGCCAATTACTCCCACTTAATCGTCATCTTTAATTCATTTTCCTCTGATATTTGAATAGGTGTCAGTTAGCTTGTTCTTGGCTGCTAGATTTATTGGGTTTATTGCTTTCATTGCAGTTACAAACTGCACAAACTCCAGTGAACATTTCAGTGTTAAAACGGCCATAACTTCTTCCAGAAAAATGATATTAACAATCCGTGAAATGCTCCAGAAAATAGACATTCGTAGCTTTCCAAGCATATAAGGCTCATTCTCTAATTCATTCTGAGCTGTTCGAAACTTGCTTCCAAAGTCAGTTGATCTGCACAGACAATTTTGACGAATTTGTTACTTAAATCCCACTTGTGCTATTTTTCTTTTCTTTGCTTGAAAAATCCTACAAAACACAAAAAAAAAAGTAAATAGCTAAAAAATATAAGGAACTAACTAAGAAAAAACAAGTGAATTTGATGTAAAATATATATAAATATGAGCTTATCCCCTTCGCTAGTTCAACAGCCACGTCGAACATGCAAAAGGACCAAACCGTTTTTTTAAGAGCATCCCCATTCCCTTCTTCAATTCGGTCCTCCTCAGCCGCCGCCATCGTCTCCGTTGTAGTTTGTGTATTACTCTTCTCTCTGAACGATTTGAACAATGGGTCTAAGTAGTACAATAATGAGTGAGCTTGTTATTTTATGTGAGCAGTGATCACTATTTATATGGAAACAACCCTTGTGATTTTCCCTAAAATAGGAAACTGCACACAATTCCAATCCCACCATAAGATCTTTTCATACCAATTTGAAACACTATTAATCCAAATTTATGTAGGAATTGGAAATCTATTAAAAAAACTTAGAGTACACAACTTTAACACAAGTGTTGGAGAGACAACACAAGTAAACAAATTACTTGTATTACACACACAAAATATTACAACACTCACAAGGATACAACTTTAGAAGCAATGACACTCACCACTTTCTAGAGACAAACTCTAGATCACTCACACTCCTCACAAGACTACTCTTACTTCTCACTCTCACTTGGTTGGTTGGTTGATTGGTTGCTTGATTGATACAAATGGTGTGGATGCCTTCTCCTTTTATAGGCATGGATGGAACCTTGGAGAAGCATGTAATCATCATGCTAGAGATATCTAGATAATTCTACTAACTACTAATCTTGCATGTTGGTGGAAACCTCACCATTCTTCTAAACTCTTCCACCAACTTGAACTTTGCTAGAATTCTCTAGCATGTATATGGATCTTTCTTTGTCCATGGGCTGGATCCATCTTGGGCCAAGGCAAGATCACACTTCAACACAAACACCAATTAGGCTGGTGTTGATCTTCAACACTCCCCCTTAACACCAGCTCATTCTTTCCTCCATGCTGAGTTGACGACAAAATTTTTCAAACTTGCCCGTACTCAAACCTTTAGTGAACAAGTCCGCAACCTGTTCATCTGTATTGATTTGTCTCATCTTAATCTCTTCTTGCAAGACCTTCTCTCTAATGAAATGATAGTGTACCTCCACATATTTAGTTCTTGCATGAAAGACTGGATTTTCCGCCAAGTGAATTGCCGATTGGTTATCATAGTACAATGGTACTGGATAGTCTACTAGTTGATGTAGATCACCCATCAACTGTACCAGCCATGCATTCTCTTGAGCTGTCATTGCTGCTACTCTATATTCTGCTTCTGTGGTTGACAAAGACATCGTTGGTTGTCTCTTGCTGCACCACGAAACTACTCCAGAACCAATTCTGAAGACGTACCCAGTGGTCGATCTTCTGGTGTCATGATCTCCTGCAAAGTCTGCATCATAATAACCAACTAACTTGCAGTCTTCACCTTTCTTGTACAAAAGATCATAGTCAATTGTACTCTTCACATATCTCAGTATTCGTCGAACTGCTTCCAAGTGAGGCTTCTTTGGATTTTGCATGTACCGACTCATCACACCAATTGCATAAGAAATGTCAGGTCGAGTCAGGGTTAAGTAGATCAGACTACCTACCAATTGTCGATACATCGTCGCATCTTCCAAATCTTTTCCTTCATGTGCACACATTTTTGCATTTGGCTCCATCAGCATCGAAATCAGCTTACATTCGAGCATTCCGAACCTCTTCAACAAATCTTTAGCATACTTCTGTTGACAGAGAAATATTCCTTCTTGTGTGCGATCAACCTCTAAACCAAGGAAGTGCTTGAGTTGACCAAGTTCCTTCATCTAGAAACGGACTAATAAATTCTCCTTCGTCCGAAGAATTTCTGCTTCATCATCACCGGTTATGATTAAGTCATCCACATACACTAGCACGATAGCTAGCTTTCCTTCATTGGCTTTGACAAATAGGCTGGAATCTGCAGGTGTTACTGAATAACCACTTTGTGTGAGAAACTCTGCAATCTTACCGTACCACGCTCTTGGTGCTTGTTTCAAACCGTAGAGTGTTTTCCTTAACTTGCACACGTACTCAGGATGAGCTTTGCTTTTAAAGCCCATTGGATGCATCATGTAGATCTCCCGATCCAACTTTCCATGCAAGAAAGCATTCTTCACATCCATCTGGAATAGATTCCAATCTTTGTTAGCTGCAAGAGCAAGTAGGACTCGTACTGTTGTAAGTTTCGCCACTGGACTAAACGTTTCATCATAGTCTAGTCAGTACTGTTGAGAGAAACCACAAGCTACCAATCGTGCCTTGTACCTCTCAATTGACCCATCTGGACGACGCTTTATCTTGTAAACCCACTTGTAGGATATGGGTTTCACATCTCTTGGCTTTGGCACGAGATCCCAAGTCTGATTTTGCTGAAGTGCATCAATCTCTTCTTTCATAGTTGTCATCCACTTAGAACTCTGTGATGCTTCTTCGAACGTCTCAGGCTATGTTGCTTCTTCAATTATGGCTGCATTGGCGTATTTAGGATTTGGCCTTCATGTTCTTGTTGACTTTCAGAGTTGAGATTGTGGAGTTGATTCTTCCGTTTCACTAGGCCCACCTTCTTCGTTTGGTTGTTGATACACGCCAGTTTGCCAAGGATTCTGAGCCACTCTTTGTTCAACATCATCACCATTTGGATCTCCTGATTCATCTGAACTTGGTTGGAGTTGGATAGTATGCTCCCCCATCTTCTGTTGCAGCTTTTCTCTAAATTCTCTGGAGTCTAGTAGCACCTCCTTCTTTGAGGACCACCAAGAAGACACTTCATCAAACACCATATCTCATGAAGTGTAACATCTTCCACTTGCTGGATCGCAACATTTCCACCCCTTTCTTTGGTTGTCATATCCCACAAAGATACATCTAACAGCTTTCTTGTCA